>NC_057860.1:3030000-3330000 GCF_015237465.2 Chelonia mydas
TGCCATGACCCGCTTCTGACAACAAAAATTACTGCAAGACCCCAGGAGTATGGGCCAAAGCCTGAGCTCACCCAGGCCTGCCACCCCGGGCTGCAGGGGCCAAAGCCAAAGCCTGAGCCCCACTGCCCTGGGTGGGGGAGCCAAAGCTGGGCCTCAGCAAGTCCAACACCAGCCCTGGTAACCCCATTAAAACAGAGTTGGGACCCACTTTGGGGTCCCAACCCACAATTTAAGAACCACTGCTCTAGTTCATGTAGTCAGTGGCTGTATTGTTTGCATTCCTCTATCATTCAGATGGAATTATTTGGGAAGATTTTTAAGGTCCTGTGACAGGGGCGGGCCAGAAGGCTACAGGAGAGTAATAGAAGGTAGATATATTAGCCCCAGGTTAAGTAGGTCCCTTTTCCCTGGGTAAGGTAACAGGGAAGGTTCCAGAACAATCAGGAACCTTCTGGAGACAATTAAGACAGACAGGCTGATTAGAACACCTCAAGAAGCTGCTAGAATCAATTAAGGCAGGCTAATCAGAGCACCTGGGTTTAAAAAGGAGCTCACTTCAGTTTGTGGTGCGCGTGTAAGGAGCTAGGAGCAAGAGGCATTAGGAGCTGTGAGTGAGAATGTGGATGTTGGAGGACTGAGGAGTACAAGCATTATCAGACACCAGGAGGAAGATCCTATGGTGAGGATAAAGAAGGTGTTGGGAGGAGGCCAAGGGGAAGTAGCCCAGGGAGTTGTAGCTGTTGCACAGCTGTTCCAGGAGGCACTCTAGACAGCTGCATTCCACAGGGCCCTGGGCTGGGACCCGGAGTGGAGGGCGGGCCCGGGTTCCCCCCAAATCCTCCCAACTCCTGGTCAGACACAGGAGGAATTGACCTGGACTGTAGGTTCACGAAAACGGCCAAACTGAGGGCTGCCGTGAAGCTCCAAGGCAAGCAAATCCGCCAATAAGCTCAAGACCCACCAAGGTAGAGGAGGAACCTTGTCACAGCCCGAATTTGGTATCTGAAGGCTCACATTTTCAATGTGTTTTCTTAGGGCTTGTGGAATGATGCGCTCTGTGTTGGGGGTTGATTTCTAAAGCTCACCAACATGTTGTGCTTTAATTGGACTCTGTAGACCCTGCTGGTGCACGCTAAAGGTTCCCTAGTGTGCTTTAACATAGCTGTTTCAAAGAGCACTAGGGTAAAGTGCACCAGCAGGGACTAAATGGACCAATTAATGTGCAACACTATTTAAGTTAAGCGCCAGTGTGGACACAAGCACAAATGGATATAAACTGGCCATCAACAAGTTTAGACTTGAAATTAGATGAAGGTTACTAACCATCAGAGGCGTGAAGTTCTGGAGCAACCTTCCAAAGGGAGCAGTGGAGCAAAAACCCTAATTGGCTTCAAGACTGAGCTTGATAAATTTATGGAGGGATGGTCTAATGGGACTGCCCACGTATCCAGTCTGTGACTGTTAGCATCAAATATCTCCAACAGTCAGTGATGGGACTAGATGGGGGGGGGGCTCTGAGGTACTACAGTGGAGATGCATCTTATGCAGGGGTTAGGTTCTAAAGTCAGCGTGTAAGGCAAAAATCGCATATAGTCAAAATTACCCTTGAAAATCCCTTAAATCACCCATAGAGTACAGTATACTGTACATGGTTTTGTGTCTACAACCCTGTACAGTAATATAGAATATCAGGGTTGGAAGGGACCTCAGGAGGTCATCTAGTCCAACCCCCTGCTCAAAGCAGGACCAATCCCCAATTTTTGCCCCAGATCCCTAAATGGCCCCCTCAGGGATTGAACTCATAACCCTGGGTTTAGCAGGCCAATGCTCAAACCACTGAGCTATCCCTCCCCCTGTTATAAATGTATAATGTATGCAGTAATGTACAGTATATAATAAAAAGTACGTATGCAAAATATAATTTTACAGTACTGTATTTTTAATTACAGGGGGTAATTACAGGAGGGTAATTACAGGGGGGTCATCAGGGCTTGATTTCGATCCAGGAGACAGAGGTGACAGAGAGCTTGGGTGACGGAGAGCGAGTCATTGACGAAGTGGTTGGCTCTGGTTCAGCTCAAGAAGTTGTTTGCGTAGGCTCATCTGCTGCTGGTTGTTTTTCCTTGAAAAACATGGTGATCGGTAACTGTTGCTGTTGTCTCTTGAGCAGCTCAAACATTTCTTGAGGTGGTCTCAAATCGTCCGTAATACGACGTGTGATTTTGAGGCTTCGTTCCATAGAGGGATCGTATTCAGAAATTAAACCATTCAAGTGTTTTGCTGCTTGGAACACTTCAGCAAATTTATGAAGATTCCAACTTGCTGGCTCTTCCTGTGCGTCGTCATCATCTTCGTCTTCTGTAGACGATTTTATCAGTTCCTCTAACTCTTCGTTAGTCAATGTTTCTCTATGGCTCTCAATTAATTCTTCAATTTCTTTCTCAAGGATGTCGATGAAGCCATCACCACCCACTTGCCTGGCCACCTGAACAATGCGTTTCACTGCTTCGTCAATGGTTGGGAAACCCTTAAAATCATTCACATGTTCTTTCCATAGATTTCGCCAACATGCATTGACTGTTTCAGGCTTGATTGCATCCATTGCCTGTTTAATATAAATGATGCAATCGGCAATGTTGAAGGACTTCCAACACTCCATCACATTAAGATTGGGATCAGCATCCATAGCGCTATGTATCCATGAGAACGTAAGCCTCGTGTACGTGGCCTTGAAACAGCGAATCACGCCTTGGTCGAGAGGTTGGAGGTTGGAGGTGGTACTGGGGGGGGAGAAAGACGACTTCAGCGTCGTTATGCGCAAACCGGAGTGCCGCAGGGTGGCCAGGAGCATTGTCTACGATCAGCAGCACTTTAAAGTCAAGTCCTTTCTCTTTGAGGTACCCCTTGACCTCCGGAATGAAACACGTGTGAAACCAATCCAGAAATAATGCTGCCCTCACCCAAGCCTTTTTATTTGATTGCCAGAACACAGGCAGGAGATTTTTGTTCTTGCCTTTTAAGGCACGGGGATTTGCAGCCCCATAGAGTAAGCCCGGCTTTATTGAATGCCCAGCCGCATTGCCACCAAACAACACAGCTACATGGTCGTTAGCTGCTTTGAAGCCGGGGCTTGTCCTTCTGATTTCAAAAAGTAAGTGCGGTTGGGCTTTTTTTTCCAGAAGAGCCCAGTCTCGTCAGCATTCAAAACTGGTTCCGGAAGGTAGCCCTTTTCTTCTAGGATTTTCTTTAATTGTTCGGGGTAGGCTTTTGCTGCCTCTTCATTGGCAGATGCAGCTTCACCAGTAGTCTGCACGTTTTTGAGGTTGAAGCGGTTCCTAAAACTGTTAAGCCAACCTTGGCTGGCTTTGAATTCCTTCTCCTCAGAAGGCTGTCCCTCTTTGGCAGGAAGTTTGAACAGCGCGTAGAGGCTAAGAGTCTTTTCTCACAACGTGTTGCCATTGACAGGTTTACGGTTCATGTCTTCCAGCCATAAGTTTAATGCCTTTTCAGTCTTCACTAAGGTCTTATCACGCACCTGGCTCGTCAACTTAGCAGTTATTGGAGCACTTGATGCCATGGCTTGACGAATTTCTCTCTCTCGAATCTTGATGGCACGGATGCTAGATTCATTGCAGCCATATTTACATGCCACGTTGGAGACCGACATACTGTCTCTCAGTAAGTCCAACACAGCCAGTTTCTCCTCCAGCATCGGAACAGATCGCTGTTTCTTCAGTTGAGCACCAGATGAAGTAGTTGGCTTGCATTTAGGGGCCATGTTGTACAAAAAATACGTATCTTTAAACACTAGAATCACACTCAGCGTGGCGAGATGCTCACCTATTGAAGTCAACAGCAAAACTTCCACTGAGTTCAGTGGTGTAGGATTAGGCCCGTTGGGTTTTAAAATTCTACCTGTCCTGAAGGAACGCAGGAGAGCTGTGTCTTAGCTTTTTTGCAGGAAATCAAGTGTTCAGAGGAATTCCCCCAGCAGGGCAGACAGGTCTCACCAGAAAGCTTGGAATATACTTTGATTTGTAGTTGAGTGAGATTAAGAATTTTTACCTTTAGTTGACACTGAGTGTGGTATTACATTCTTTTACCAATACCCACAGCACCACAGAGAGGGTGATCATCCAGGGGGCATGTTTCTAGTGGGGTCTGGGTTTTTTGTAGTCACCTGTTTGGACATGTAGCTAAGGAGGCCCATTGAAAACGTGTCCATCTTCAGTGGTAGGTACCTAAATAGAACATCCAAATTCCATATTTAGTCTTAGAATCTATTGAAAATTCTATTAATCTATGGGACCTCTGCTGAAACCAGTAGAGTAACTCCTGAATTTTGCCTTGTGTAAGTGAGATCAGAATCTGGCTCTTAGCTCTTGCTATCATCCCAAAGACATCTGCATGACAACCTGAGCAACCAAAAGTAGGATGTAGATGTCCTAATGAGGATCCCACTGTTACAATTTGGGGCCTAAGAGTGAATGAAAGTTGTCAGAAGGCAGGAGGGCATTCAAAACACAACTGAAGGTGCCATGTGGATTGGTGCCATGGGCTGTGGGACACACGGACCCTTGGCAAAAGGTCCCTGTTCTTTGCAAACAACTCTTGTCTCAGACCTGACAAACTCACTACTCCAAACACATGTCTTGCAGGGTATTTATCCATGTGGGGTAACACGTAAGGTATCTACAGAAAACTCATAATGTATTAAGGCTTACCAGACAGGGGTTCGCCCCATCTATAAATAGAGACAAAAGAATGTTTCAGAGTGGGGTGAAGCACTCTGTATCCATTCACTGGGGAAATATCTTGGGGAACAGGGATGTCTTCACAGGAACCAGGATCCAGGAACCAGCTAGCTCTGCAAGAGACAGAACTTTGAGGGGGAAACCCTACTTTATCACATAGGAAAGGTAACAATTGATAAGCCCAAGTTTGCTTTTTATGATTTTGTTTTGCATTGCAGCAATTTGTTTCCACCACTCTCTCTTGTTTCTAGTTCAATCTCTATTCCTTCTTAAATAAAAAGAAAAGGAGTACTTGTGGTACCTTAGAGACTAACCAGTTTATTTGAGCATGAGCTTTCGTGAGCTACAGCTCACTTCATCGGATGCATAGCATTGCTATGCATCCGATGAAGTGAGCTGTAGCTCACGAAAGCTCATGCTCAAATAAACTGGTTAGTCTCTAAGGTGCCACAAGTACTCCTTTTCTTTTTACGAATACAGACTAACACGGCTGTTACTCTGAAACCTGTTCTTAAATAAACTTACTTCTGTTTAATTATAAATGCTCACAAGTGCTGTGCAGTTTACAGGAATGGTGATTTAATAGCAAACTGGAGTACTCTGCTCCTATGGGGGCAAAGGATCTGGGATTTCTGTGAGTAGCTAATGTTAGGGGCTAGATATCACAGAGGACACCACAGAGGGATTTGGGGATTGGGCTGTACCTATGGTTGACCTGCAAGGCAAAGACAGGTTGACATAGTCTGGAGGAAAGTGCTTGATTGGCTGAAAGTCTGGTTGTGTTAGGGAGCTGACATCCAGCTACTACAAGGAAGACTCCCTCGTGCTGGAGGCAAGGGGAGTAACAGGGTGACTCCAGGGTACCCCAAGAACAGTCAGAAGCTGTCAGTCATATTTATTAACAGTCTTTTGAATGAAATGGCGCACTGTAGTTTGGAAGCATTGACTCTCACATTCCAGTTTGGCTGATTCAGCCCAGCCAGTGGGTGATTTGAGGAAGCTAGTGGGTTTCATTGTTTCAAAACCCTGTTTCACCTTTGCAGTGTCCATATAAATGTGTATCTCTAGAACTGAGAATTTTGGGTGAGAATCCAGCTCAACATCCTTAAATCAGGGCTTTGTAGATCCTGGCATTCACCTGGGGCTTCTCTCTAATTTATACCAACATCAGCCCAGCAAAGGATTAGTGAAGTTTCAATCACAGGGACATGTATGCATTCACCTTGAGAGGTTTGGCAGCCCTGGTAACCTCCTGTCCTTTTCCTTCCCTTCTTTTAGGTTCTTTTTCATACTTTAGAGTCCTACTGGCAGAGAGAGACAAAGTGGAAACAGCCACTGGATTTGCCTGGGTAGGGTGATGAAGTTTTGGAGTCTGCCTGGACTTGTTCCAGTTTTGAAGTTTCTCAGTCAACCAGTTGAACATTAGACACCAGGGGCTAAAACTATCCGAAGTGCAATTACCCCAAGGACTGATCCGGCTTGAGCACGCTGACTGAATGCCAGTGCAAATGACTCAAACCAGGCAGATCAGAGCATGAGGAAGATGAAACTAGCAAAGGAATAGCCTCTCAGCAGACTCTCCCTCTCCGTAGCCAGACAGGAGTGGAGAGGGGTATGTGCCATAAGGGCCTCGCATGCAGGCATGCAGGGCTGCTCGGTGCAAGTGCAAGGAGATACTCCATCCAGTAACACTGAGTCTGAGGCATATCCTTTGTACTGACCAGGAGAGAGTCTCAAGCCCCTTTGTGCTCTCTCATTCACCAGGGTACAGGGGAGAGGAGACAGGGCATGGGGAAAGGTGTCTGAGGACACATGGGCTCAGCTGTGAAACTTATCCCACTAATGAATGGCACAGCCACAGACTCCCCTCAGGTGTCCTTCCTGCGGCTAGGCCAGCATGACATGGCATCCATACAGCTGCACTCTGTAACATGGGACCAGCGTGCCTGTATGAGAGACAGGGGACACAAGGCTGCCATCTGTGTTGGGAATGTCTGTCGGAGGCGAGCGGTACCATAAAGCCCGGTGTTACCTGAATCCAACCACTGAGAAGGGGGTTCAGATGTGGATGCTCAGGCTGCTGCACTGGGAAGGCCGAAGAGCTTGCAGTGACTATTATACACTGTCAGAGGACAGAACTGTGGCACCAATCAGCTAGCATCTTAGTCCTTATTCCTTAAGCAATTTCTTACTCAAGAAATCTCTAACCAGCCACAACGATCCTCCTCCATACGGAGTTCCTAACCTGTCCTCAACAGAGCAAACTCTGCCCCTTCCTGGGGTATGGCTTTACTGCTATCTTATAAACAACAGCAGTGTGGAAGTGGAAAAAGGCATAAAGGGAATTTGAACGCAGACATCTTAGTTTTCTTAGGAATAGAGCAAGAATCAGACTAACTCTAATTCTAATGACAGGTTTCAGAGTAACAGCCGTGTTAGTCTGTATTCGCAAAAAGAAAAGGAGGACTTGTGGCACCTTAGAGACTAACCAGTTTATTTGAGCATGAGCTTTCGTGAGCTACAGCTCACTTCATCGGATGCATGCTGTGGAAACCCATGCATCCGATGAAGTGAGCTGTAGCTCACGAAAGCTCATGCTCAAATAAACTGGTTAGTCTCTAAGGTGCCACAAGTCCTCCTTTTCTTTTTTCTAATTCTAATGACGTGAGACTTTAAGGCAGGGCCTGAGCGAGTGGGAAGCCAGTGGAAAACTGTAAGAGATGCTGTTTTGACCTTGTGTTAGGTAAGAATGGAACGCAGACTGTAGCAGGAACTGCTTTCAAAAGTGAGATATCAGGAAGGAATATGTATAAACAAGATGCGGCTGTTGATCATTATTGTATGCAACAAAAGGTATAAATGCTTGCCCTAATTGTTTATCTGGCAGAGACCTGCCTAGGAAGGGGGATCCCTGTCCGTGCGCACTCTCCCCATTGCAACTGCTTGAGAATAAACTGTCTCTGACTTCTTGCAAACAACCTAAGAGTGACGACTGCGTTTCTTCCACAGCAGCATAAACCTCCACCTAAGCTTCCACCCAGGGCTTAGCTGTCTCTCGGATTTTCCTGCAGCACCTCCTCTGTCCTAGATTCCTAGTTCCCTCTGTCTTCCAGAGAAACTCTTCTCCTACCCCCTTTCCCTCCATTGTATATGCTGGTTGGTTAACAGGACCCACCAGCCAGCAGCAGCTGAGTGGAATTTTAGTGCGGTGTGTTACCACATGAGCTGAGGGGGTCTCAGCAGAGGAATCTGACCTTCCTGTTCAGAGTGTTAGAATTTGCTACCCTGCTACATGGTCACATGAGGACAGTAAGATCTGAGTGTGCCGTAGTGCTGTGCCACGTCACCACTGATCTCCCACAGAGGGGGGTTGTGGTGCAGGCTGAACATGCCCCTTCCTCATGAGTGGGTCATCACGCCACTCGCTCCAATTTGGCCGGGCCACTCCTCTGTCATGACAGAGGGGCAGCTGGGCCAAATCTAGACCAATGAGAGGGGGCAGCACACTGAAGTTTTGTCTGAGGTGGCAGACTGTCTTGATTGGCCTCTGCTGCCTCTGACTCACATTCAAGTTACATGATGCCCATTGGCATGTTCTTCTCTTGTTTTAGGTTCATGGAGTCCATGTCCCATGTTCCTTACTCTAGTGAAGGTTGTGCGGGGTCTACAAATAAGTTCCTGTCTTGGGCTGGGTTGCATGGGCCCATATTTACTGATCTGCCATGTGTTAGGTTGCATGGGGCCCTGGGTACCTCCGTTAGGTCAGACAGCAAGGGGCCTGCATCTATATTCCTGGTCCACAAGCTGCTGTCTGATGTGGAAGGCTATTGTATATAATTTCTGTAACAAATACTCATCAAGTTAGGAAGATCATTCCCACCTTGGTCAGCTGAATGTTCTGGGGCTATTTCGCCTTGTTGCTCATGTGCACAATTTCCTTTTCCTCTCCTGGAAAGCTGAGAGCCTGATTCTGATGTCACTCACACCGGTGTAAATCAGGAGTAACTCCACAGAAGGTAATTGAGTTACACTGGTGTAAATGAGGGGAGAACTGGGCCTTAGTCTGAGATTTGAGGAACTTTGTGAAGATGATGATGGAAAACCCTGACCTTAGCATGGACCCTGAACATCAGTTCTTTCTCTCTGATGAATATGGATGGTCTCTCCTTTGACATATATTCTTCCCCCATCCCCTGCATATTTCACTCGTGGGGGAGTTCTGCACCACTGTGCATGTGCAGAATTCATGTGCCCTGCAGATTTTGTTTTTTCTCCACATTATGCCTTTCACCCACCAGGGGCTGCTGTGGCTCACTGACTTTAGCAGTCAGCAGCCAATATTGAGGAGGAGAGGCTATGTTCCTCAGGGGCCTGACTCCAGCGGCAGGTGAGGTGGCATGGGGATGTGGAAGGGATAGACAGAGTGGGGCACATGGGGCTGGCTGGGGAGGTCACATATTTTGGGGTTCAGAAGGGCTAGTGAGGGGGGACAGACTGGGGTGGGGGCTCAATGGGAGTGGGGGTGCAGGGCCACATGCAAACGGGATGGCTAAGTGTGGGTGCAGGGACAATGGGGGCAAGGGGTGCATGGAGGTAGGGATGTCTGAGGGGGGTGCAGAGACACATGGGGACAGGGAGAGAGGTACATGGGGATGGGGAGGGGGTGCAGGGACACACAGGGATGGGGGAGAGGCGTGGCTGAGTGGGGGTGCAGGGACACATGGGGACAGGGACAGATGTGCCTGAATGGGAGAGGGTAGGGGTCATCCAGGCTCTGCATGGTGGATGCTCCCCAACTCCGTAACCATCTCTCACCCCCCAAAAAACTGTTCCGTACTTCTCCCACCCACGCTCAACAACCCTCCAGGTTCACTCCTAGCTCCTTCCCAGCAATTACTTCCCTCTCTCTCAGCTCCTCCATTACCCCTGAGTCCCCCAAGCTTTTGCACTGCTTCTGAGAGGTGCAGGAAATATATTTCTGTATTGTAGTTTAAATGAATTATTACTCAAAGATACGTATTAATATGTCGAGTAAGGAATTGATTTATCTAAAACATTTCCTGAATCTTTTTTTGTTGCCTATAGTTACAGGCATACTTTTTGACAGGTATTCTGAAATAAATTACCAAAATAATAGAAACTGGGGTGATTATATTGTGTTGTTTTGACAAATAAAATATGCAAAATTTTGCAGAATTTTAAAATATTGTGCACAGAATTTTGAATATTTTGGTGCAGAATTTTTAATGTTTTGGCACAGAATTCCCCCCAGGAGTAACCTTTTCCCTCACTCTTCTGTCTCCTCTCCCAGCACTCATACTCCCACTCACCCAGGACATTGCCCAACTTTCAAAGGTGCAGAGGTTGAGGCTCCTTTTTACCATGTTTTGGATGAGAGGTCTTAGATGGTCTTGTGGCCAATGCATTAATTGTTTGTTGTACTTTGTATTAAAGCAACAAGAGATTTATTTAAAAATTATATTATTTTAATATTTATTTAAGAATTAAATAACACTGAAACCAGAGCCTGCTGTGAACTGCAACCTCTGTTACCTGCCCTCCCCAGTCTAAACGATGCCCCCTTCCACAATGGAGGTTGCCCTTTGGTCTCCGCAGCCACGCCCACATTACTGTACACAAACTGCAACTCAGAAGATCTGCGCTCTCTCTGTGTGATCTTGGGCAAGTCCCATCACATCTCTGTGCTTCTGTTCCCTGCCTGTCATTTTTGGGATGATAACCTCTCCTTTGCCTGTCTTGTCTCTTCAGACTGTGAGGTTCTGGGAGCGGAGACTGTCTCTGATTGTGGGTCTGTGCAGTGCCCAGCACAATGGGGCCCTGATCTCAGCTGGAGCCTCCAGGTGCTTCTGTCTTACAAATAATAATAATAGATGTCAATCCCTCTTACTGAAGTTCCTAGTGGAATCTGGTATTGCAGCCCGGGTATTCCAAGGGCAGACGAAATAACCAAATGATGATTGGTCCTCCAACTAGTTCATTCTGGGGACCACTTTATAAGGGAGAGACCCGCTTCTGGAGCTGACTCTGCAACACCCGCTCTTGATTGGTATCTCCAATCCTTGTTATTTACTAGTTACATGATGGGAATACTTAGAGGCTCCAGTGAGAGATCAGACCCATGTTGCACAAGGCACTGTACAGTCATAGACTGAATAGACAGTTCCTGCCCTATGTAGCATTCAGCTGACATTCAGGAGCTACTGATACTGACCTAATACCATCCCTGCCAACTACCTTTCATGTCTAGCCAGTCTCAGTAAAATTCCCAGGTGCTTCTCTCTTGTTTTGCATCCTGCCCCATTTCAAGCTCTTTGCTCTGGAGCCTTCCGTGTCTCTTGCTGTGAAAATGACTTTTGCTAGTGTAGTTTGGTGTGGAGAGGGCTGGTATCACTCTCATTCCAGACTTTTTGATCCTCTTAAACATTTAAGTCTTGTTCTGTAGCCAGGGACCCACCGCTTTCATGTCATGTGAGAAGAAACCTGAACCGGATACACTGGAGGCTGCTACTACCACCAAGCATTAAACACCTTGCACTCCGGAAATCCTGCCTGCCTGCTGAGCTGGAACTACCAGAAACACTGGCCAAAAGAGTCACCAGGGTGCTTGCTTCACCTCATCACTTATTTTACTTCTTTCAGAACCATCGGGCTCCAATTGTAAAAGCCCATAGCAGTTTGAAGCCTGGTTTGCTTTGTGATCTTCTGCTCCAGCACAGAGAATTAGAGACAGATCTTGAAGAGACCATAGGAAGTCAAACAAATAAACTAACTTACTAAGAAAATTCCCTCCTAATTACAGTAATATAAACACATAAAGCAACAACAAGCTGCTACTCTTAGCAGACGATAGGGGCCATAATCCTCATGCTACAAAAGATGTCAGATTGTCCAATGGCAACACAAGGTGGGTGAGGTAATATCTTTTACTGGACCAACTTCCACTGAAGAGAGACAAGCGTTTGAGCTGATACAGAGCTCTTCTTCAGGTTTAATTGTCTAATAATAATTCCTTCACTTTTTATAGCAACTTTCATCAGAAGGATCCCAAAGCACTTTTCAGAGAATGGGGGGATCCACTCTGCTCTCAGCTACACCAGTGTAACCGCACTGAATTCAGTGGAGTCACACCAGTGTAAGAGAAAGCAGTGTGCTCTACTTCATTGCTACAGCAGGAGTCACCAGATGGCGCTCTTACACGTGGTTTTACAAGTTCTTTTTCCCAGCATGAGAGCGCTGTTCCGTCTTTGCAGAAGCTGTGCATTGCTGACCGGCTAGGTCTACAGTCTGAGCGTGGGGTGTGATTCCCCGGGGGGTGTTACGTACCCTGCGAGTTCTCATCGAGTCCGTGTGCGTACACATCGCAGTGTAGCTGCAGGGCAGTAAAGGCACAGCTCACCCAGGCCGAATCCCAACTAGGGCTGTACAAAGTCATGCGATTAACTAAAAAAAATTAATCCCGATTAAAAACATGAATTGCAATTAATCGCACCGTTAAACAATAGAATACCAACTGAAATGTATTAAATATTTTCGGATGTTTTTCTATATTTTCAAATATATCAATTTCAATGAAAACACAGAATACAAAGTGTGCGGTGCCAGGACACCCACATGAGATAGACCGTGCCAGGCCAGAAGCAGCAGTCACTATTGCCATCTGGAAGCTGGGTACTACAGACTGCTCTTGGGCCATGGCTAACCAGTTTGAAGCTGGCAAATCAAGTGGGGGGGTTGTTATGGCAAAGGTTTGTGAGGCAATCAGTAGTGTAGTGTACCCAAAAGTGATCGGCATTACAAAAGTTCCTGAAATAATTGCTGGGTTTCAGAAAATGGGCTTTACACATGGTGCTAGGGCCACGGATAGGATTCATGTGCCCACAGTTTGCCCTCTGCAAGGAGCACAAGTACCTAAACCACAAAAGGTACCTAAACCATCTTTATGCAGGCCCTGGTCAGCCACGGGGAAAATTCCTGGGAGCCAGCATGGGATGAACTTTCAAGATGCGTGGTGTCAGGGTGTCCTGAATACCAGGACTTTACGTTCATGGACAAGCGGGGACATTATTCCCACCAAATGGCATTGTTATAAATGGAGTCACTGTCCCCATTTTTATTCCAGAGGAACCCGATTACCCTCTGTTGCCATTGGCTTATGAAACCGTACCCTGATTTCGGAGGACCTGGCAAAAGCAGGTTCAACTACACTTCAGTAGTTTTAGGATGGTGGTGGAATGTGCGTTTGGCCGACTGAAATCCCATTGGCACTGCCTTCAAAACTGTTTGGATGCCAGTCATCAGTGCAGTCAGCATTATTGTGGCCTGCTGTGTTCTGCACAATGTCTGTGAGGCAAGTGGGAAGTTTGGAGAGGGACAGGCTGGGAAGCACAGTCCCAGGAGATTATGGGATAGTGTTGGTGGACTCTCCAGACCTAAGTCTGGTGACTCAGACTTGAGTTGCATCCACATTGCAAAATGCCTCAGCTTTGACCTGTGTCACAGTGGGACTTGGGCTCTGACCCATCATCCCCATGGGCCTGAGTCCAGAGGGGTTCCTGGCCTGAGTCAGACTGATTTCTGCATGGACAGAAGCAGGGTTTGGGCTTAAACCTGAGTCTGAGCCCAGCTCAGTGTGCTGCGTAGACATACTCTTCATGACCTGGGCACCTGTGCAACTGGAAATGGGCTAAGACCCATGAAACTCATTTCACATAGGCCACCAAACAGATGCCAAATGGTAATTACTTTTGGTCACTGGGCATCCCTTATTGGAGTCTTGTGCCACACATTGGGACAGCTCTTCAGGCAGAGGTTGCAATCCCTCAGCTTTCAGAGTAACAGCCGTGCTAGTCTGTATTCGCAAAAAGAAAAGGAGTACTTGTGGCACCTTAGAGACTAACCAATTTATTGCATGCATCCGATGAAGTGAGCTGTAGCTCACGAAAGCTTATGCTCAAATAAATTGGTTAGTCTCTAAGGTGCCACAAGTACTCCTTTTCTTTTTGCGAATCCCTCAGCTGTTACCCTGGCTTGCTGGGATCACCGGGCTCAGAGGAAATTATGGGAGGATGCCACAAATGGACAGATCCAATGATAGAGTAAACCAAGTTGGGATTGGCTCTATGCCTATGCTCACAGCAGAGTCACAGCAGTTGAGAAGAGCTCCTATTCAGAGATGATATGGCAGCATCTCACATTAGGGGACTGTGACGGGATCCCTGGGGTGCAGCCTGGAACTGTGCCCCCTTTACTCTCCAGCCTGGGCTGTCTCTCATAATGCCTTGCTAGTGACAAGCAGCAAACCCCTCCCGGCATTGTTATCACTCAGCACTTGTGGAGCCCCACACCCAGCTAGATTGCATGAATGCTCCTAGAGCCACTCACGAATCACACAGAAAAAGGCACCAGCCAAATCCCCCCAGCTCCCAGCACTGTACCTCAGGCATACACCGTCTTGTGCTGCTCAAGTGCAAATTTATTAACTGATTCACCACTTCATCAATGGAAAGTGGATATACACCAGCCTTTGCAAACCTGAGCACATTTGCCACACACTTCATACAAACTCACTGGTAAAGATAAATAAAATAAAATATAAGCTTGCCGTCTAACCTCTCAACCCTATTAGACTGGGCAACATCTAGATTAAGCAGTTTTTCTCATCCCACTGGATTTTGCAGTCCTTAATATACAGGTTTGTCTCTTAAACCTGTGTCAGGCCCCTCTCTTGGACTCTCCAGAGTGTCTTTGTTGCTTGCAGCATAGGTGGGTGAAGGAGAAAGGTGAAGCATGTGGCCTTTGTGTTCTGTTTTATACCCTTAGTCCATGTGCTTGGAGAACACAAGTCCAGGCATGTCTGGGGGCATTGCTGAGTCTCTGGGCAAGGTTGAGCAATTCTCCTGGTGTGGCCTCATGCAGGTGAGTCATTGCATCGTAGCTCCCTGGCTGGACAATGGCTGTTGATGGTTGTTTGACACCCGCCCACGCGTTGGCGACTTTCCTTGTTCTTGTCTCTGGGGAGCCAATATCTGGCTGATTCCCCAACTCACAGCATGTTTTAATGACACCCATACCACACAATCTCACAACTTCATATGCACTAAAGACACACATATCTAGACAGAACCGTGGGTTTCAGCCGTTCATAACCTTTCCCTGTTACCTCACGTGGCCTGTTTTACATGTAATATCACAATTATATACAGATGAGGAATACGGGCGTTACAGGATGCTGCCCCAAGCGATAGAATGTCACAGGGACAACAGCAGCTCCCATGGCTGGGAACTATGACCAATGGGAGCTGCAGGGGATGGTGCCTGCTGGGGTGAAGGCAGCCCACACAGCCTCATGGCTGCGCCTCTGCCTAGAGGCCGCCGGGACCGGGCAGCCGCTTCCTCAGAGCCGCAGTAAGTGCCGCCAGGACCCCGCACCCCCCCT
Organism: Chelonia mydas; assembly: GCF_015237465.2. Classification (NCBI taxonomy): domain Eukaryota; kingdom Metazoa; phylum Chordata; order Testudines; family Cheloniidae; genus Chelonia; species Chelonia mydas. Next base: position 3,045,211 of record NC_057860.1, read on the forward strand.
GCACCCCAACCCCCTGTCCCAGCCCGGAGTCCCCTCCCACACTGCAAACCCCTCATCCCTAGCCCCACCCCCATCTGGAGCCCTCACCCCCGCCTCTGCACCCCAACCCCCTGTCCCAGCCTGGAGTCCCCTCCCACACTGCAAACCCCTCATCCCTAGCCCCACCCCCATCTGGAGCCCTCACCCCCGCCTCTGCACCCCAACCCCCTGTCCCAGCCCGGAGTCCCCTCCCACACTGCAAACCCCTCATCCCTGGCCCCATCCCAGAGCCCACACCCCCAGCCAGAGCCCTCATCCCCCCATATCCCAACCCCTGTCCCAGCGCGGAGCCCACACCTGCACCCCAAACCCCTCATCCCTGGCATCCTGGCACTGTAGGATACAAGCAAGCTAATTACAAAGCACCAGGAACATCTGCTTTCTCCATGTGAAAGTTCTGGAGCCACAGTTGGTCATCCCATGTCTGTGTTTGTGGCCCTGTACCAGAAGTGCTGGTCTGCACATAGGGAATCTACAGCTAAGACCACTGGCATCAGCTGGGTTGTGACTGACATATCAGCAACCCCTTTTGGCAGATCACAAACTGCCACCAAAATGTCCACCAGCATCTCCCAGGTGCTATTTCTGATTCCTGAAATAGGACTGACACCATGAATTGGAAGTCTTCCACTGGGTCAGGATCCATGTTGAGGCTCAGGCTGCTGGGAGTGTGCCGACACAAAATGGTTCAGCTTGATTTACTGGCAGGCAAAAACCACCAAAAACACTTCTGATCAACTCCTATGGGACAGACAGACAAGTTCACCCTCAACCCACTGTGAACGAAGCCATGGAATTGTTTCAGCTGGGAAGGGTGCTAGGAGTCCTGGGATATTATGGTATGTGCTTATGTAACGCCGGTCATCGGCGGGCAGGATTGAACCGGGGATCTCTGGAGCTTAGTGTCTGAGCCTCTACTGCATGAGCTAAAAACCAACTGGCTCTTAGCTAAGGCTGTAGAGCAAACTCATTAATCTCTCTCTCTAAGTGGTCTCCGTGCCACGAGGTGAGACAGAACACCACTCCCAGGAAGTGTGTGGGTTACACTCAGAGAAGCTGAAGTTCTGACTCGGCTTTGTGTATTGCAATATGGATGTGCCAGCAAGGTCGTAAGGCTTGGGTTTCCCATGCAGTGTGGACACTCAAGCATGGGCTTGGAAACACCAAATCTGCAGGTGCAGGTCACACAGTACCAGGCTCGCTAGGCTTTGTAGACATATCCAAAAAGGCTTCTCACTGGCAGTCCCAGCAGGGAGGAAAAGGACCGAAGGAGCCTGAAGACGGAATTTACCCTCAAGGTCAAGGTAGTGCCATATTGGTGAGACAGTGAAGAAGAAGCTTGCCTTGCCACTCCTCAGGATGTGCTCTTCTGGGAAATCAGGATGCTCAGCACTGCTCAGGATTAGGCGCATTTAGCCTTTTCACTAACTTCCCCTGTTAGATGGCTCCCAGTAAGGGCACTTGGTGTACTAGTGATCATACCACATGTAAAGGATAATGGACCAGAGACTATGCTTCCTTGCATCTTGTGTTGTCATCTACATCCATCTTGAGTGCAAATGGGTGTGAAACTGTGGCCATTCTGATCTGGTAGCAATTCACACACACTGCACCAGCATAGGCAATGATCCAAGCTACAGGACAGTGGGGAATCGGGCCCTTATGGCCAGAATTTTCAAAATTTGGCCATAAGCTCTTTTGAAATTTTGCCCTGTTGGTCTGCATGTGAGGGCAACAGCATGAGCCATGTGTGTGATTGCCAGTGACTTCTCTTCTGAGAAAACACTCTGCATCTCAGTTCAGGAGTCCCAAGCGCTGGGGTATGTTTGGGCTGGCCACTGTAAAGCTGTTGGGCCAAATTCCAAGGTGAGTCTAAGGGAGACAGAATTGCTGGGTTACATCTTGAGGGTCCCAGAAGGTGGCCAGTTTAGGACCCCTTAAGGTAACACAGACTCACTACTGGCTTTGGCCCTTTGTAGAGAGAGATGGACCCACGCTGGGCCAGGATCACAGCTTTAGATTGTACACATCCAAGTTTTGGGTTGGGCCCATCTGGTTATAAATGTAACAAGCTGCACTGAGTGGCTTTTCAGGGCTTTTGGGCGGGAGCAGGATGTGTGCAGACAACTTTATCCTGGGACTTTAAAAGACCTGAATGCTTGAGGCCAGTCTATGGGGTAGACTGAGAAAGAAGGACCTGTGGGGGCTGGAAATAAGACACCCCCCCCCAAAAAAAACCCATCAAGTCTTTGCTTCCATCCCCACTATCCTGGGAGTGGCCACTAGAGACTTCAGCAAGGGCAGCTGCTCTGGAAAGGAGTGAGCTGGGCAGGAGGCAGACAGAAGGGCTGAGGCAGCGGGTGGGAAGCCGCTGGGTAGGGATTCAATCCTGGCCTTTGGGGAGGGAAGTTTTAATGACACAACAACAACAACAAAAGAGGAAAGGGGGAAAGGAAGAAAAGGCTCCTGCAGGGATGGTTGCCACGGAGACCACAAGGAAGTTTGAACCAGTCCTGCTCTTTTCACAGCCGCCTTTGAGCCAAGGAGGGAATTATGGCCAGTGATAAAAGGAGACATGTGGCCCTTTACTCATAAGGACCAGCCTCTGCGTTAGGAGGCTTCAGCTCATTTTCTCTCGTCTCCTCCCACAATTATACATTCAGATCTCAGGCAAAACCCCCCACAAATCTAGGACAAACCTCCGCATCCCTTCCCCTGGGGACCCACCCTGGAGCCCAGACAGCTATCTCTTTCAGCCGATTGTTCCCCTAGCCGAAGGCCCCCGCCCCCCCACGCTTCCTCTATAGTTATGAAATTTTTACACGTTCAGAGCTGATAAACAGCTAGCGACACCCGTCACCTCAGCAGCCCCCGCACAAACCAGCTCAGAACCATCCCTCTCAGAGGTGGGGGCTTCTTTGGGGGATCGAGATAAACTCCTGCTTGCAGTGTCTCTAAGGTCTTCCAGAGACAATCTCTTCTTGCTGAGGTGTGGATCTGTCTGGCCAGCAGCCAGAAATAAACTCTAAAGGGCCAAATTATTCCTGGCATGGTGACGTGCTCACTTCTTGGATTTCAGGGGGAGCTTTGCTCCATTAAAGGTCTGCAGAACTCAAGCCCCAAGGGCTGTGTTTAGCCAAACAGCTGCTGTGTTGTATCCCTGGCTAATATCATTTAGAATTTGTATTATGGGAGCACCTAGAAGCCCCAGTCTGGATTGGTCCCTATTGTGCAAGGTGATGTATAAACACATCCTAACAGACAGTCCCTGCCTCAGAAAGCCCATGATCTAACCAGGCAAAGGGTTAGAGGGGAAGTGATTCACACCGAAGGTAAGGCCAGTGCAGGGAACGGAACCTACCCCTTCTTGTACTACCGCTATCAAGCATATGTTGTAGATTTGCCTCCATGTTGTTACAAGAGGCACTAACCACTGTCTGCTGCAAGGGATTCTTGTGACTTTTCTTTGAGAGGATCTCACTCCTCCAGTGTTTGCAACAGGCCCCTGATATTCGCAGGGGGAATCCCCTCGGGCTACAGAAGTCCCGTGAAATTCCAGTCAGATTTGGCCAAGGTGTAAAGTATTAAAAAATTGCCATTCCATGTCTGCGGCTTGTATTGTCAGGGGAATGTTGGCAGCCTGCCAAAATCACGACTCTCCGGAGGCTGAGCTCACATCACCACCTAGAGCAAGAGCAGCAGATTCTGCCCTGGAAGAGCAGGTGTAGCCGGGGGCGGGGGGTAAGAAAGAGAGCTAGCCTGGCACCTCCAATCCAGCACGTTGCCCCAAGAGTCCATTTCCATCTCATGGGGCAGAAGCTCCCTCAACTCTGGGGGTGGGAGAGAAAGAGAGGGTCAGGCCGGGCTCCCTGCCCCCAGCCACTCCACAAACTCAGCACCCATTCCCCATCTGGGATAACAGACTTCTCTTAGTGCTAGCTAATACAGCTAGTCCTGTGGCTCAACAACTAGTAGAGGGGACTGAAGGCTCTGGGTTCAAGCAGTGACGATGAGACAGTAGAGGGGGTGTCACAGATGCCCATAAATAACAATTCTTTATTTCCTTTCTCCACACCAGTCATGATTTCATAGACCTCTATCATATTCCTCCGTAGTCATCTCTTTTCCAAGCTGAAAAGTCCAAGTCTTATTAATCTCTCCTAATATGGAAGCCATTCCATACCCCTAATCGTTGTTGTTGCCCTTTTCTGAACCTTTTCCAATTCCAATATATCTTTTTTGAGATGGGGCAACCACATCTGCACACAGTATTCAATACGTAGGTGTACCATGGATTTATACAGAGGCAATATGATATTTTCTGTCTTATTATCTATCCCTTTCTTAATGATTCCTGACATTCTGTTTGCTCTTTTGACTGCCGTTGCACATTGAGTGGATGTTTTCAGAGAACTATCCACAATAACTCCAAGATCTCTTTCTTGAGTGGTAACAGCTAATTTAGACCCCATCATTTTATATGTACAACTGGGATTATGTTTTCCAATGTGCATTACTTTGAATTTATCAACAGTGAATTTCATCTGCCATTTTGTGCCCAGTCACCCAGTTTTAAGAGATCCTTTTGTAGCTCTTTGCAGTCTGCCTGGGACTTAACTATCTTGAGTAGTTTTGTATCATCTGCAAATTTTGCCACCTCACTTTTTATCCCTTTTTCCAGATCATTTATGAATATGTTGAATAGGACTGGTCCCCGTACAGACCCCTCAGGGACACCACTATTTACCTCTTTGCATTCTGAAAACATACACCTTTACCAAATTTTCTCATGTACTTTTCTTTTTCACTCTCCTTTCCACCTACTAATGGAGCACATCTGGTTGCATTCACAGAGGCAAACCATCTCCACATAATGAGCATGATATTTCAAAAAGACCAGCATTGGCAGTGGACATGGAAAAGCCTTCATGGAGTCACACTGAATCAGATTGATTATGTAATGACAGATACCAGAAGAATCTTCAACGATGTAGCAACAATAGGATATTTTCACAGGCTCAGACCATCGTATGTTGTGCTCAAAACTATGCGTTGACAATGTCTACGAAGACCGAGTTAAGAGAAGCCAGAAACCGAAGCAAAAATGGCTGTTCAACGAAGAGGCATTTGCACAGGAAGTGAGTGAAATGGACCTCGAGTATAAGGTCAACAGGGACATCGATGAGGACTACGAAGAGTTTCATCTCACAGATAATCTCAGCAGCTAAGAAGGCAATGGCATTGAAAATGCTGGGACACAAGCAGACGATCAGCGAGGAAACTGTGAATCTGATGGTGAGGCGGGCGCACATGAAATTAGAAGGAAAAATGGGTGAAGAATAAGACCACTGTGCAAAGAAATTCATGTGAAGATCAAAAAAGACTACAAAGACTTTAGAAAGATGAAATTCAGAGAGGCGGTTGAAAAGAACAGATTATCCCAGCAGTGCTGAAAGATGAAAATGGTGAAAGGACATCAGAAAGGAACAAGATGAAAAAAATATGTACAAAATTCCACAATGACCTCTACTCCTCACATGTCAATGTCCATCATACACCATCAAGGCAGCAGGTTATAGAAGAAGTTCTGACGTTATGTGGGAAGATATTGAATAAGCAGTTCGTAACATAAAGACAGGGAAGAGTCCGGGAGTGGATGATGTTTGACCGGAATATCTCAAAGCAGAGGAAGATACTCTCTTCAAAGCATTGGTGCAACGGTTCACCATCTATATCAATAGCAAGTGTGTTCAAGATGCATGGAAGAAATCAAAAACAATACTATTAATGAAGAAAGGCGATCCAGAAGAACTGAGCAACTGCCATTTGATCACACTCCTCTCACAAGTGTATAAAGTCTTCAACCATGTCATACTCAATCTGATTAAGAAGGATCTTGAAATGCACGAAAGCAGAGAACAAGCTGGTTTCCACTCAGGGTATTCAACAATTGATCACATTCACTTAGTTCGGCAGTTCATCGAAAAATGCAAGGAATACAAAGTACCATTGTGTATTGCATTTGTCAACTATAAAAAGGCATTTGACTTGGTAGAGATTAACGTTGTACTCAACGCGCGCAATGAAATCAGAATCGACCTGAGATACATCAACCTGCTGGAAGAAATTAACTGCAAATTGCTCGACAGAGATAATATTATTCAGTGTCCCCTGCATTATTACTAAATGCAGAGGCGTCAGACAAGGCGACACAATCTCACCAAAGCTGTTTGCAGCAGTACAGGAGTTGCTGTTCAAGAAATTGAACTAGGAAGAAGGAATCAGAATTGACGGAGAACAGTTAACACATCTTCTCTTCATTGATGACTGTGTAATACTGTCAAAGGACGCAGCAGAGCTGGAGTCTTTAAACCATGAGTTGAGGACTTCAATAGCTCAGACATAGGTGAGAGGTTTATTGGAGGAGTGGGTGGGTGAGATTCTGTGGCCTGCATTGTGCAGGAGGTCAGACTAGATGATCATAATGGTCCCTTCTGACCTTAATATCTATGAGTCTATGAGAACAAATTGCAGCAACTGCAAACACTTTCACATGATATCGGGTTGGAAGTGAACACGTCGAAGACGAAGTGGATGCAGAATGAGCATTGTGCAGAAGGAATCATTACTGTAAACAGGAAAGAAATCGAGAGGTCGACAAATATATTTACCTGGATCAGCAGCTGAGCAGAGACAACTCATGCGAAGGGGAATGCAGTAGGAGGCGAAAGGCGAGGTGGGCAAGTTTCAACAAAATAAAGACGTCTCTAATGGATGATGAACTGCCCATGAAGAAAAGGAAAGCACTGTTTAACTCCACTGTTCTGCCAGCAATGATATACGGAGCAGAAAGCTGGCCAAAGACGAAAGCGGAGGAAGAAAAATGAGCTGTCACCCAGAGAGCAATGGAAAGGCGAATATGTAAGATATTGCTCCGTGATCATTTACTGAATGTGCTCACAACAAATAGAATGGTATGGCATCGACTTGTGTTTGTGAAGGGATGGACGAGGACAAGCCTGATAAAGGTGACAAAGGTGATTCTGAAAACTGACCATTTATTCCTATCCTGTTTCCTATCTTTTAACCAGTTACCAATCCATGAGAGGACCTTCCCTCTTATCCCATGACAGCTTACTTTGCTTAAGAACCTTTGGTGAGGGACCTTAAGAAAGGCTTTCTGAAAATATAAGTACACTATATCCACTGGATCCCCCTTGTCCACATGCTTCCTGAACCCCTCAAAGAATTCTAGTAGATTGGTGAGGCATGATTTCCCTTTACAAAAACCATGTTGACTCTTCCCAACAAATTATATTCATCTGTGTGTCTGACAATTGTGTTCTTTACTATCGTTTCAACCAGTTTGCCAGTACTGAAGTCAAGCTTACTGGCCTGTAATTGCTGGGATCGTCTCTGGAGTCCCTTTTAAAAATTGGTGTCACATTAGCTATCCTCCAGTCATTGGGTACAGAAGCTGATTTAAATGATAGGTTACAAACTACAGTTAGTAGTTCTGCAATTTCACATTTGAGTTCCTTCAGATGTCTTGGGTGAATACCCTCTGGTCCTGGTGACTTATTACTGTTTAGTCTATCAATTTGTTCCAAAACCTCCTCTAATGACACCTCAATCTGGGACAGTTCCTCAGATTTGTCACCTAAAAAGAATGGCTCAGGTTTGGGAATCTCCCTCACATCCTCAGCCGTGAAGACCGATGCAAAGAATTCATTTAGTTATGCCACAATGGCCTTATTGTCCTTGAGTGCTCCTTTAGCACCTCGATCCTCCAGTGGCCCCACTGATTGTTTAGCAGGCTTCCTGTTCTGATGAATTTTTTTGCTATTTGTTTGAGTCTTTGGCTAGCTGTTCTTCAAATTCTTTTTTGCCTTCCTAATTATATTTTTACACTTCATTTGCCAGAGTTTATGCTCCTTTCTATTTATTTAACTTCCACTTCTTCTTCGAGTGATTGCTCATGTCCATTCAACATAGGTGTGTGTGCTCGCCACATTCACCGGCGCCAGAAATTTTTCCCTCAGTAGTATCCGTAGGGTACCAGCTCTGGTGCCCCCTGGAGTGGCACGCATATGCCGTGGCATATAGGGCGCCGCCAGCCCCCTTCACCCTCAGTTCCTTTTTGCTGCCAGGACAGTGCATGGAACTGTTGCTGCTTCAGCTAGCGCTGTTGCTTCTCGTTCGTACGAACCCATTTACCTCTTGTATATTATTGTATATAGTTTCCCTCTAGTTTTAGTTTCCCTATTTGTTAGTCAGAGACTTAGTAGGTCCCGAATGGGACTTTGCCTCGGGACGGGGCATCCACATAACAGTTGTTTACAGTGCTTGGGCCCAGGATGAAGAAGAAGCGTGACATTCACTTGAAAGTGCTCCTTATGGAGTCTGCCCTTACCCCGATACCAGAGCAGCATTCCGATTTGGTGCTGAGCACCATCACTTCGTTGCGCAGCGTTCCGCTGGTACCGTCTGTGCAGCACCGGTCCGCTTCCGTGGCTCCAGCCAAGAAGCCCAGGAAGATGGGGTGAGGAAGGTCTCCAGCTTCCCGCAAGGGAAAGGACAAGTCTGGGGTGGATCAAGGCCCTGTCTCGGGCACCTCTTCACCCCCTTCAGGATCTTGGGCCCCAGCTCAGGTCAAGTGGTGTAGCCCAGCCTGCTCCCTGCTGGCTACCCCGAATAGCGACAGAGGTCCTTGTCAGCTCCAGGTGCCGTCCACGCCGGAGGCCCTAAAAGCGACGCAAGAGATTATGCCCCTACCGGTGCTGCCCCCTCCTGCCCCTGTGGGGTCCCAGTGTAAAACTGTGTTTGGACCACCACAGTCTCCACCTCTACGGCAATGCTCCCCATTGTGGGGGATGTCCCACCAACAGTCACCCTCTCGCAGCCAACATGCTTCTGACCATGATAGGCAGAAGCTTTGCAGCCCCATCCAGTCTCCAGACCTCGGACAAGGGCAGAGAGGTCTCAAGGCATGGCTTGTCGGTGACCAGGCACAGACCTCTGGAGGCACGTGCCTCCTGGCTGGAGTTTCGGAGTTGGCACCCGGAATCTCCGCAGCACCGGAACCACTCCAGGGACAGGTCGAGGGACTGACGGTACTGTTCCCCAGACCATCGCTGATCCCCCAGGGTGGCATCACCGTGTGCGGCTGCATCTTCACGACGCCAAGCCCGCTCTGGTTCCCAGTTCCACTCCATATCCTGGTACTGTTCATTAAGCGTGAGCAGGGCCAGATTAAGACCTTTAGAGGCCCTAGGCACTGAAAAGATTATGGTGCCCCCTCCATATGTAATTAAAAATAAAAACAATACTATACCGTAAAATAAAATTTTATTTTTTGAAATGACACAAAACTTACATGTATGCTGAAATTAAAATAGCTTCTTTCTAGATTTTCTGATTGCAAAATTCTGGATAAGTTCATCGAAGCGGACTCGACGAAGCATGTCCGCTTCCATACACGCTAGGGAAAGTAAATCAAGTCTGTCCTGACACGTTGTTTTCTGAGGGTTTTTTATTCTTTTCAGCTGAGAAAAAGAGCGTTCCGAGGAGCAGTTAGTAATCATCGATCTTAGAAAAATACGTCGTGTGATCTCTACATTTGGAAATACACATTGTATTCCATCTTTCAGTATTGTGCCATGAAGATCAATGTGACTGAATTTCATTTTTCCTGTTTCATTAAACTTTGTGTGCATATAACAGTGGAACTGCCGTACTTCTCCACAGAGATTCATGTTCAAGTCAACAGTGTATGAGTCAACTAGCTTTTGGGAATCTTGTGAATATTGTTCATCAGATAAGTCCATATCAATTAGAAAAGAAAATCTACTTGATACTACTTTGTACACGTCACCTCTCCTCTTCATATGAGCTTCAAGTGTATCAATTATAGCGTAGTAAGTAGATATGCGAAATTTGTCTCTAGGATTCAATGCTGTTTCTGTTGCACTGCTGTCATTTGCTTGTTTTTTCCTGATTTGCTTGCAGGACTGGGCTTCTTTGTAGTTAGTATCAGGCAAGATACCTTTTGATATGTCTTCAAATCTTTCAAAATCATTCCTCAAAGTGTGTAAGTGGTCTGCTAATGATTGATTTTTCTTGGAGAGCTTGACTTGTGTGGTAAAAGTGTTGTAGAATTTCATTCCACATAGTCAACATGAATACAAACTCTAGTTCTTGCATCTTGTTTGCAATGTTTTCTGCCTCTCGTCTAGTTTCTCCTTTTTGTGATTGGTCTTCAGCTATACTTTCTAATGCATCCACAATCTTTGAGTAGGACTCCAGAATTGCACTTGTTGCCACTGCATGTGCCTCCCAGCGAGTACTTGAAAGAGATTTCAACACACGATCATTGCCTAAATATGTTTTAAGAACTGCCCATCGGTGTGTTGAGGCAGAGAAAAATGTATAAAGCAACTGGACTGTTGAGAAAAAACTTACTGCCACCGGACAACAATCGACAGCACCGCGGCCAACAAGATTGAGAGAGTGTGCAGCACATGGAATGAATATGGCATATTTGTTCTGTTCTAAAAGCTTCTTCAGCATTCCTTGCTAACGCCCTGACATGTTGGCAGCATTGTCATAAGACTGACCTCTGCACTTTGAGAAATCTATTTTGCAAACATGGCACAGATAACGCAGTACTTGATTTGCCATTTCTTCACCAGTGTGGCTTTTCAAATTGAGGAATGTTATAAATCATTCAACTGGTTTTCCATCTGTGGGAGACACATCTTAGTACAATACTCAATTGATCAATATGTGGAAGATCAGGTGTAGGGTCGACAGATAAACTGAAGTACCCAGCAGTACTTATTTCATCCACAATAGCTGAACGAACTTTGTGACTCATTAGACCAAGGAGTTCATCACATATTGTCTTGGATAAATATGATGGGTTACCTTTGCCAGCATTCCCATATTTTGAGATACGGCCTGCTAAAAATAGGTCAAACTGAGCCACAAGCTCCAACAATCCCAAGAAATTTCCATTCTGCAATGATCCGAATGTGTCATTTGATTCCCGGAAAGGCAGACCACGTTCAGCTAATGTTTGAATAACAGCTATAACACGCTGCAAGACATGTTGCCAGTATTCACGCTCCCCTTTAATTTGTTCTTCCAATTTTTGTGTCAATCCAAAGCCCCGTCTTCGATTTAAACATGTCAACATTGAATCTCTGTGAGTAGTGCTATTTTCATGTTGTTCAATTAAAACAGTATTCTGCCAGTCACTAAATCCATCTGCAGCAAACCGGGATGTTGAAGGTTTATATGCAAAAGTTTGCAAACAAAACAGTACACAGACCCTGTTGATGGTGAATACAGTAGCCATTCTCGAGTGTATTTCTCACCATTCGCTTTCACGCCAAAAAATATTTTGTGGACTATATCTTGTTTGTTTGCCATTGGTAAAAGTCCGATGTGATTTCTCAAATGGCCCAGTGTGGTGTTGACAGTCATTTGGTCCACGATCTATCCAGTAAGCTACATCATCAGTACTGAAATCAACCCACATACCAGGATCTTTTCTCCTATTATTTACAGCATGAGCAGGTTCAGTCTCTGACACATCCACACCTTCTAGAACAATGTCTGTTTTACCACCAGGAGTAGGATGATCAGTTACAGTCTCTGACACATCCACATGGAATGGTGTTTGTTTCACCAATAGAAGAAGGGTCAGTCTCTGAGTGTGTAGTGGAGTGTAAGGAAGTCTAACAAAGTTCTGATTTTTCCCATGATGACTACTTCGCTGCTTTTTTTGAAATATCAAATATCAATTTTTTTCCAAAAAAAATCTTTTTTTGGTGCCCCCTGCTTTGCTGGTGCCCTAAGCATGTGCTTAGTCTGCCTATTGGGTAATCCAGCCCTGAGCGTGAGGCATAGCAGTTGCCAGCCCGGGGCTGTCACGGATCTGCCGAGTGCTGCCAGGTGCCGAGGCCCCGATCCAGGTGCTCCTTGAGGTCAGCCAGTTCCAACTCCAGGAGGAGCGACCGGTACCGACTGGGACAGAGCCGCCACTCAGCCCTGTCTTGGTCGCAGGGGAGTGACTGCTCAGGCTGTGGCTCAGGTTCGGAGTGAGGTTCCCTAGCTGCGGGACAAGCTCCACGACCTACAGTGCAGACTAGGTCGACAGCACCGCAGCTGGCCCCCTGGCCTCAGACTTCGTGGCCGCTACAATGGTACCCATGGAACCCATGGGGATTCACTCAGCCCTCCCAGGCCACCTGCTCGGTATCCGGAGCTTCAGAGAGGCTGGCTACCGCCCTCTCCCGCCTCCCACCTGTTCAAGAGACCTCAGCTGCAGGCCCCCCCCAGGCACAGGAGGAAGTGGGCGAGCAAGCCGCCAGACCACCTCCGGTTGCGGAGGACCCCTTGGTACTGGCATCCTCCTCCTCATCACCAGATGAGACTATAGTGGGGCCCCCTCCACCGGTTCCCCAGGATGATGCTAAGGTGCATCAGGAGCTGTTAAAGAGGGTTGCCACCAACCTGGGCCTCCAGGTGGAGGAGTTAGAGGAGCCTGCAGCCTCCCTCTTTGATGTTCTCTGCCCTGTAGCCCCAGCCAGCCCCATGCCCCTACATGAAGGCGTTGCGGAAATTACAAATGCGTTCTGGGAACCCCCATCCTCCTTGCCTCCAATCTCCAAGAGGGCGGAGCTCAAGTACTTTGTGCCAGCCAAGGGTCATGAGTACCTTTACACCCACCCAGCTCCCAATTCCCTAGTGGTAGAGGCGGTCAACCACAGGGAGAGACAGGGTCAACTAGGGGCTATCCCCAAGAATAAAGACTCAAGGAGACGAGACTTGTTTGGGCATAAAGTTTATTTGTCCTCCAGTCTACAGTTGCAGGTGGCCAACCATCTGGCCCTACTAGGCCGCTATGATTTTGATATGTGGCAGGCCATGACCAAGTTTGAGAGCGCCCCTCCTGAGGAATGAGTTCTGGGAGATCCCGGATGAGGGCTCAACAGCAGCTACAGCAACTCTCCAGGTGGCGTCAGACACGGCGGCCACCACCGCCCGTACCATAACATCAGCCATCTTGCTGTTCAGGGCTTCTTGGCTGCTCCTCTCTGATCTTTCCTCAGAGGCTCAGCAGTCAATGCAAGACCTCCCTTTTGACAGGCACGGGTTCGCAGAACAGACAGACAATAAACTCCATGGCCTGAAAGATTCTGGCACGACCCTGACAACACTGGGCCTGTACATCCCCGGCCCTTCCTGCAAGCGGTTTAAGCCACAGCAGCCTCAGAACCAGGGGAGCCACCCTCGCCAGGAGCCTCCCCACAAAAAATCCAGGGGCTAAAAGAGACACCCTGGCCACCAACCCCCATCTACATCCCAGTCGGTCTCAACCCGCAGTAAGCAGATGAGCAAGCACCCGTTTTGAGGGTACACCCGAGGGCGACCTACCAGACTGTTCCTTGGATCCTTCCAACCCTCTGTTTGCCAACCGCCTTTCTTCCTTCCTCCCTGCATGGGCGTCTACAACATCGGACCGATGGTTCCTCAGTATGGTGGTGCAGGGTTACACCATTCTGTTGCTCTCTACCCCCCTTACCAGCCCCCCGCCCCGTCCCTAAAGGAACTAGGATCAAAGGATGGCAGGCTAGAGCCACCTTGGGAAGCACTCAGCCTTGTCTAACAGGCTGCTAGGCTCAGCGCACAGCCCCCCAAACAGATCACACTATAAACTTCAGTCAAGCAGGCACACGGGAGGCAAGCAAGCTCACAACAACAAACAAACTGACAACAAACTCACCCCAAGGTCCATCTTCTGTTCTTATGCCCTGTTCTTAAAGGAACAGCTTCCATTAACCAGATACAGATCATGAAAACCCAACAGACACTAGCTCCACCACCCAGCTCACTTCTAAACACCTTACTTTGCAATACGGGATAATTCCAAGTCACTCCAGGGTCACTGTGTAATCCACACACCTCCTGGGTGTGGTGTTCTGTCCCATCTAGTGGCACCAAGACCACTTAGAAAGCAATGAATGAGTCTGCTCTCAGCCTTAGCTAACAGGCAGTTGGCTTTTCACTCATGCAGTGGAGGCTCATGCACTAAGCTCCAGAGATCCCAGGTTCGCTTCTGCCTGCTGACAACTGGGGTCTGTCGGCGTTACAACGGCACTAACTTTTATACCCAGATGGAGATTGTTTCACCATCACATGGATCATCAGCCAGGTTTGAACACACAGGCCTTGAAATCAACGGCACAGATTTTGTCTTTCCTGTCAGTGGAGCAAGTGGCAGAATGAAAGCAGACTGTTCTCCTTGGCAATTTTGCACCAGCTGGCCTACTTTTGAAAGGCTGAGGCAACAAAAATCTTGACTCAGCAACATGCGACTTTTGGGGCTAAAAATTCCTTTCTTTTGGTGAAACGTGGGCAATTTTAAGAAGTCCTGAGACTCCTCAAGCCCTGTCTCTTTGCTGCCACCTGGTGGCTTTTTGAATGAGCAGGCACAGGGGTGCACGCATAGCTTGGCCAAATCTGCCTCCCACAGCCAGCAGAAGCCACATGGGGGATGCACTGTTGCCAGCTGGCCGCAGCAATGCAGGTGTTGGCTGCAGCATGTATCCAACTGGGTGGGCAGGCCGGGGAGGAGTATAAACCCAGGAGCAGCCCACATCCAAACGAATGTCGGCTGCTGCACCATGTTGCCAACGTTGGTGATTTCTTTTGAAATGGTGAGGATTCAGACTTTTAGAAATAAACTGTTGTTTGGTCAGCTGTGGGCTACTTTTCACAAGTGACTGGTGAAAACCTGAGCTTTGACGTTGGCAACACTGGGACCACCCCATACTGGAAGAAACAGCAGACCCCTGGCCAGTAGGCTGTATTTGTGAGGCAGCAGTGGGATGTAGAGCATGAAGATACTTGGTTTCTATTCCTGGCTCTGGGAGGTAGATTTTGGTCTAGTGGTTACAGAAAGCCCAGCCAAATGTAACACTGTCCCTGTTTGGGTCATCTGGGAGGACTGAACATGGGACTTCTGTGTGTAAAAGAATAAGCCTTGAGCTGAAGAACCAGGCCTTGTTACAGGCAAGCAGTAGCACAGACAAAAACAATATGTGGATTAGCTGCTCCGTTTTCCATAAGGATGATGATGTAAAACATGGGAACAAAGGCTAATGGGAATGAGTGTATCGAAATGGAAGTCACCACATCTGAGGAGGAAGCAAAACTCATAGAGCCTAATGCAGGAGAACTGGATAATCATCACAGAAAACTGGCACATGAGACTGCAAGTCCAGTAGCAAGGAATCTTTTATATCAAATCGGGGGTGGGGGGTACTCATAGGCTTTAAGGTCAGAAGGACCATCATGATCTTCTAGTCTGACCTCCTGCACAGAACTTTACCCACCCACTCCTCATATTACCTCTCATTTTCTTTATGATAAAGTAACCAGATTGTGTTTAAGTCTCTTACTGTAAGGCACATTTCCACTGTATGACTAGAGAATAGCAGATGCCGTACCTATATTTAAGAAAGGGCAAAAAAGTGATCCAGGCTACTACAGCTCTATTAGTCTGATCTCAATAGTATGCAAGGTTTTAGAAGAAATTCTGATGGAAAGAATAAAGACATGGAAGTAAATGGAAAGTGGGATAAAATGTAACATGGATTTACCAAAAGCAGATCATGCCAGACTAATCTGATATTTTTCGGTGTTAAGATAACTAATTGTCTAGGCAAGGGAAATGCAGTAGATCTAATCTATCTAGACTTCAGTATGGCGTTTGATATGGTACCACATGGGAAATAATTACTTCCATTGAAAAATCTGAGAGTTAATACAAGAACTGTAAGGTGGGTAAGGAACTGGCTAAAGGGAGGTGACAACAGGTTGCTCTGAAAGGGGAACTCTTGAGTTGGAGGGAGGTTACTTGTGGAGTTGCTCAAGGATCAGTCTTGGGACTGACTTTATTTAATATTTTTATTAGTGACCTTGACACGAAAAGTAGGAGTGATAATTGAAATTTGTTGATGATATAAAGCTGGGAAGCATTGTCAAGAATTGGAATAGTACACAAAGAATTGGATGACGCTGAGGACTAGAGTAATAGAAATTAGATTAAATTTAACATTACAAAATGTAAGGATTTATGGATTTATAGAAATAATTTCTGGTATAAGCTGGGGGCTCATCAGCTGGAAAAAACAGAGGAGGAGAGAAACCTGGGTGTATTATTCTATCACAGGAGGATTAGGAGCCACCAATGGGATGAACTGTGAAAAAGGCAAATGCGATCCTAGGATGCATCAGGCGAGATATTTCCAGTACAGATAGAGAAGTATTAATGCCTTTGTACAAGGCACTGGTGAGATTTCATCTGGGACACTGTGTACAATTCTGCACACCCATGTTCCAGAAAGATGAATTCAAACTGGAACAGGTGCAGAGAAGGACTCCTCAGATGATCGGGGAATGGAGAGCTGACCTTCCCAGAGGAGACTGGAATGGCTTGGCTTGTTTGGCCTTGAAAAAACAAAGGCTGCAAGGGGATCTGATTGCTCTCTATAAATACATCAGGAGATAAACACATCAGGGGTGCTGGAACAATGTGTATAGTGGGGCGCTGAGAGCCATTGAACCAAACTGTAAATCCTGTATATGATGGAAACCATTTCAAACCAGGGGCTGCAGCAGCATCCTCAGCACCCCTAGTTCCAGCACCTCTGAAACATAGGGGAGGACGAAGAGCTGTTAAAGCTAAAGGACAATGTTGATACAAGAAATAATTCAGGCTGGAAATTAGAAGGTTTCTAACCATCAGATAACTAAAGTTCCTGAACAGCTTGCCAATAGGCAGAGTGGGGGGTGAGCAATCTGACTAGTTTTAAGATGGAGCTTGATAAACTTATGAGTACAATCGTATGACAGGGCTGCCTGCAATTACAGGGGACTGGACTTGATAAGCCAAGAATTCCCTTCCAGTCCTATGTTCTTATGCCAGAGGGAGAGACAGCATCATGGTGTGGGTACCTAATTTAAGGTGCTCTTTGGGTATGTCTACACTGGGTTTTAAAACCTGCAGCAGTGAGTATCAGAGCCTGGGTCTACAGACTCTGGCTTGAGGGGCTCACACGAAGGCGCTAAAAACAGCTGGGGAGAGGGATGAGCTTCAGAGCCTGAGCTTCATTCTGGGCCTGAGGGCTTGTCTACACGTACAGTGCTGCCGTGCTGCAGCTGTTCTCTTTAGCACTTATGAAAATGCTACCTATGCCGATGGGAGAGCTTCTTCTGTTGCCGTAGGTACTCCTCCCTGATAGGCGGTACCCATATTGATAGGAGAAGCTGTCCTGTCGCCATAGTGTCTGAGATTCACTGTTGCTGGTTTATGGCAGTGTAGCCATATCCTAAGTGGCCAAATGGAAGAGAGGGGGCCCAATTATGTTGGAAATGTGGGTTCGCTTCTCTTTTCTGCCTGCAAGCTTTCTATTGTCTAAGCTTTAAAACTGGTGGATGATAATTACTTCTACCCCAAGGTGTGAAACCTTGGCTTGTAAAGGGCGTAGAACTATTAACAGTACTTAGCAGAAGAGTTGGGGCTAGACCTCATAATCTCTAGGCTTGCATTTTAGTGTATTTTCGCTTGGCTCCAGGGCATCACGGTGGGGCTTTAGCTAGGTTTGCTGCCCAAAAACTGTGTAGAAAAAATTACTTTTCATGACATTATGACACAGACTGCAGCAGAAGCCAAAATTACATTATGATAAATTTGGAAGTGCTGTGACTAGAAGCTTATCTACTTATTGTGCTTATCCAGCCCCTATAATAAGGGCAAGTAAGAACCTCACAATCTTTACTGTACTTACCTCACAAAAAATGGTTACTAACCTTACGTAACTGTTGTTCTTCGAGATGTGTTGCATGTCTATTCCACTCTTGCCCTGTGCACAATTGCTGGAAATATTCCCCTCACTGATACCCCTTGGGGCAGCTTAATCATAGAATATCAGGGTTGAAAGGGACCTCAGGAGGTCATTTAGCCCAACCCCCTGCTCAAAGCAGGACCAATCCCCAATTAAATCATCCCAGCCAGGGCTTTGTCAAGCCTGACCTTAAAAACTTCTAAGGAAGGAGATTCCACCACCTCCCTAGGTAACACATTCCAGTGTTTCACCATCCTCCTAGTGAAAAAGTTTTTCCTAATATCCAACCTAAATCTCCCCCACTGCAACTTAAGACCATTACTCCTTGTTCTGTCATCTGCTACCACTGAGAACAGTCTAGAGCCATCCTCTTTGGAACCCCCTTTCAGGTACTTGAAAGCAGCTATCAAATCCCCCCTCATTCTTCTCTTCTGCAGACTAAACAATCCCAGTTCCCTCAGCCTCTCCTCATAAGTCATGTGTTCCAGTCCCCTAATCATTTTTGTTGCCCTCCGCTGGACTCTCTCCAATTTTTCCACATCCTTCTTGTAGTGTGGGGCCCAAAACTGGACACAGTACTCCAGATGAGGCCTCACCAATGTCGAATAGAGGGGAACAATCACGTCCCTTGTTCTGCTGGCAATGCCCCTACTTATACAGCCCAAAATGCCACTGGCCTTCTTGGCAACAACGGCACACTGTTGACTCATATCCAGCTTCTCATCCACTGTAACCCCTAGGTCCTTTTCTGCAGAACTGCTGCCGAGCCATTTGGTCCCTAGTCTGTAGCGGTGCATTGGATTCTTCCGTCCTAAGCGCAGGACTCTGCACTTGTTCTTGTTGAACCTCATCAGATTTCTTTTGGCCCAATCTTCTAATTTGTCTAGGTCCCTCTGTATCCTATCCCTACCCTCCAGCGTATCTACCTCTCCTCCCAGTTTAGTGTCATCTGCAAACTTGCTGAGGGTGCAATCCACGCCATCCTCCAGATTATTAATGCCAAGGTCAGAGTAGGCTCCAAAAGGAAGAGCAGACACTCCCCAAACTGGTGTTAAACTCACCAACCAGTCACAAACTGTGCTTCTGATCCCCCACAATGGTTATCGAGAAGCTAAAAAAGAAATCACACAGCCCCCTTTATTGCATTCCAGTTCTCTGGCTCCCAATCAGCACCTAGGTCCAGTACAGTGAGAAGTTATTGAAAAACTTTGCTCACTATACAAAATGTTCTTCTGAACCCAAAGGGTCAGCCATGTCACCAGGTCAATATTAGTGTGGATCTTACCCAAAATACCACACTGCCAGCCAATCCTTTAGTGTCTAAAACTAAAGGTTTATTATAAAGAAAAAAAGGAAAGAATAAGAAAAGAGTTGTTAAATGATAAAGCAATCACATACAAACAGAGACTTCAAAGTCCATATATCAGGTTCTGAGCAGTATTGGTGACTTTGCTGGCTTGAAAGTCCCTCTGGAACAGATCCACAGCTTGGATGGGTCATTCAGTCCTTTATTCAGAGCTTCAGTTCATAGAAAACTTACTCCAGAGGTAAGAAGCAGGAATGAAGACAAAAATGGAGAAGATACACCTTTTGCCATGTGGTTTGTACTTCCTGAGTCCCAAACACAGGCTTCACAACGCAGGGCATGGAAAAGCCTTAGAGTTCTCTGTCCACCAGCCAGAGGTGAAAGTAAGCCGGTACGCCCCGGTACGGCGTACCCGTAAGAGCCGGTGCGCCGTACCGGGACCAGCTTTCCCAGAGGGCAATTTAAAGCCCTGGGGTAGCGGCAGCGGGGCTGCGGCGGGGATTTAAAGGGCCCCGGAACTCCAGCCCCCTCTACCATCCGGCCCTTTAAATCCCCGCCGCCACTACCCCAGGGCTCGGTCAAGCGGGGATTTAAAGGGCCCCGGAGCTCCAGCCCCCGCTACCGCCCCGGGGCCCTTTAAGTCCCCGCCTGAGCCCTGCTGCCGAAGCCCTAGGGTAGCAGCAGCAGGGCTCTGGAGGGGATTTAAAGGGCCGGGGTGGTAGCAGCTGCTGGAGCCCCAAGCCCTTTAAATCTCCCCCTGAGCCCTGCTGCCTGAGCCCTGAGGTAGGGGCGGGGGGCTCTGGCGGGGATTTAAAGGGCCCCGGAGCTCCAGCCGCCACTACCGCCCAGGCCTTTAAATCCCCGCCGGAGCCCTGCTGCCAAAGCCCTGGGGTAGCAGTGGCTGGGCTCCAGAGGGGATTTAAAGGGCCAGGGCGGTAGCAGCGGATAGAGCCCCAGGGCCCTTTAAATCCCCGATGGAGCCCGGCTGCCGCTACCCCAGGGCTCGGGCAGCAGGGCTCAGCCGGGGATTTAAAAGGCTCGGGGCTCCGGCAGCCGCTACCACAGCGGAGCCCCAGGCCCTTTAAAGCTCTGCCAGAGCCCAGAGCCCTGGGGTAGCCATGGCAGCCGGGAGCCCCCAGGGCTCCTCAGTGATTTAAAGGGCCCGGGTCTCCGCTGTGGTAGCAGCAGCTGGAGCCCTGGGCCCTTTAAATCGCTCCCAAGCTCCGGGGTTCCCAGCCGCCTCTGCAGCTGGTAGCTCGGGGGTGATTTAAAGGGCCCCAGACTCCCAGCTGCCACTACCGCAGCTGGAGCCCTGGCCCTTTAAATCAAGATTTAAAGGGCCTGGGGATTTAAGGCCCTGCCTCTTCCGGTTAAGGCCACGCCTCCTCCAGTTGAGGCCACGCCCCCTGCTCAGGACTCCGGGGTACCGGTAAGTCCTCTAACTTACTTTCACCCCTGCCACCAGCCTGCCCCTACATGCCTTGCTGACTATATCCCTTGCCTTCTCTCAGAGGGTCAGTTGTCTCACTGATGACCCTTGATGGGTAACTGAACAGGCTAGAGTGTGCTGATGCCAAGCTGTCTGGGGGGTATCACCCAGAAACACAGCACAAATTTGGATATACAGATTTTCCATACATATCTATAACTTACAATACAAAGGTGATACAAACTTATAAACAAGATAGTCATACTTGGCAAATCACATACTTGGTCAGATTCACCGCAATTTTATAATGTTGGTATCAATAATATCACAAAGTGTTCGACATATTCCATAGAGTGTCACACAAGCTGGCAGTTTGTTTCATCTCATGAGAAAAAAAAAAAAAGATTATAGGCGTGGCTGAAAAACACTGGAAGAACGAGGGGTGAGCTTTGCTCTGACACATGAAAGTATCTACTTAACATCAGAACGGTCATACTGGGTCAGACCATTGTTCCATCTAGCCCAGTATCTTGTCTTCTGACAGTGGCTGGTGTAAGATGCTTCAGAGGGAATGACCAGAACAGGGCAATTACTGAGTGATCCACCCTTTGTCATCCAGTCCCAGCTTCTGGCAGTCAGAGGCTTAGGGGCACCCAGAGCATGGGGCTGCATTCCTGGCCATCTTTTCTAATAGCCTTTGATGGATCTATCCTCCATGAACAGAGCTAATTCCTTTTTGAACCCCGATATACTTTTGGCCTTCACAAAACTGCCTGGCAACAAGTTCCACAGGATGACTGTGCATTGTGAGACAGCATGTGTGTGCATGCGCACGTGTCCTTAAGATGTAATAAAAAGTAATTTTAAGTAAAAGCACTCTGGTTTGTATGAATCATATGTCAGACAGAGGAACTGTGTCCCCATTGATTTATTCCTGGCACTGCCTGGAGAGAAACAGTTAAGTTACCATTGCTGTGGGTTCTGAAAACCCTGGATAACACTGCCTAATTATACTTTTACCTTAGACTTGCCAGAGTTTGTGCTCATTTGCCCTCCAATTTTTGACATCGTTAAATAAGACTCGGTTCTAGAATGCATATTATAATTTTATATGTAATCATTTGTTCCAATATTTCTACTTGCAATCATTTGAATCTCTCCTCTTTGTTTAATAAACTTTTGCTTAATTTCACTACAAATATATTTAAGTGCTGTGTGTTAAGTGGAGCAGTGGTCTGAGGTGGAACTAGTAAATTTGGGTATACTGCTTTTTTAGTAGCAACATATCTGTGAATACTGCAAATGTCCAGTGGACCAGGGTGTGAGGCAAACCCACAGCCAAACCAGGGCTGCTCGCTCAGCTGTCCTGCTAACAGAATGGGCGCTGTATGGGGTTCTCTGCTTGGTGTCCCCCTCTGGATATCTGCTTTTACCCTGTGACCCTCACTCCCATCCCTGTTTTATCATTTATTGTCCCCTGGAATTTCTTGATGTCTGGGTTCAGTAGCATCTCCCCCTAGGCTGGGGGAGGGGCCTTTAGATGTGGGCGGAGCTCAATTGGTGCGACTCTGTTGGAGGAGCGGTGAGTCATTACACAGGCATGCAGCAACAAGGGTTGCAGGGACCTACCCTTCCAACAGAGCCTGCAGTGATTCAGCCTGCCTATCCTGAGCAAAGCCTGGGTCAGATGACGCCCAGGCTCAGGGTTCCCCCCCAGCCTCGCCAGAGCCAGTCTCTGCAACAACACGATCTGTTCAGGAACCCTCCTGCTGCCTCGCAGTGTAACAGATTCTCTAGACTCATAGCCAGGAGCCGCAGAAGGTCCCTCAAGATGAGGGGGCTATTGCTGCCCCTTCTCCCCAAGGCCCTGCCCCCCACTCGCTCCTCTCTGCCCCATCCCTGTCGTTCACCCTTACAGCTGGTAAAAAGTGGGAGGGGCCGTAGCTCCCCGGCTCCTCCTATTCCAATGTCCATGCTCACAGTCTGCTCTTGATCTGGTTCCTTTTCCTGCCCCACCTTTGCCCAAGTCCTGTTCTAGCCTTGTCCTTGCCCTGCTCTGAGTTTGCACCAGCCCTGTCACTGATCCACTCCAGCCCTATCTCCACTTCCTGACTCCCCCTGGGCCCTGACCCACCTAGTTTCAACCTTTGGTCTGCACCTGGACTCTGGCTCTGGTATTGACTTGGCTTACCCATGGACTCTGATCTCGGTTCTGATCCTGGTCTGTCCCTGGTTCCAGCCTGGCCCAGTCCTGAACCTACGTCCAGCTTTGACATCCACTCCAACTACTAGGCATGGCTACCGGGAGCGAGAACATGACAGTTTGCACAGACTCCACTGTATCGGACACCAGGACCTTGATGGAGCATCTGGGTGCTATGGCTCCAGAGATGCATCCCTATTCCAGAGCCTCCAAAATCAAAATGCCCAGCTGAAGTTGGAGAATGCCTCCTTCCCAGCACAGGTCCAGACCCCTCCAAGACCCTCAGGCTCACCCATAGTAACAGCCCTGGAGCATGGTCTGAAAATCCCCTTACTGGAACAGTTTGAGATTGGTGCCAGAAGTTGAGGGTGTATCAAGCATCCTTGTACCCAGATGACCAGACAAAGGTGGGACTGGTTATCGGACTTGTCAAGGTTCCTTCCCCACTCTGAACTCTAGGGTACAGATCTGGGGACCTGCATGAAAGACCCCCTAAGCTTATTCTTACCAGTTTAGGTTACAAACTTCCCCAAGGTACAAACTTTGCCTTGTCCTTGAACAGCATGCTGCTCCCACCAAGCTTTTAAACAAAGAACAGGGAAAGAGACCACTTGGAGACGTCTTTCCCCCCCAGATATCCCCCCAAGCCCTACATCCCCTTTCCTGGAGAAGGCTTGATAAAAATCCTCACCAATTTGTACAGATGAACACAGACCCAAACCCTTGGATCTTAAGAACAATGAAAAAGCAATCAGGTTCTTAAAAGAAGAATTTTAATTAAAGAAAAGGTAAAAGAATCACCTCTGGAAAATCAGGATGGTAAATACCTTACAGGGTAATCAGATTCAAAACATAGAGAATCCCTCTAGGCAAAACCTTAAGTTACAAAAAGACACAAAAACAGGAATATACATTCCATTCAGCACAGCTTATTTACCAGCCATTAAACAAAAGGAAATCTAACGCATTTCTAACTAGATTACAGGAATGGAGTCTTAGAACTTTTAGTAAATAATCTAGCTAGGTACGTGTTAGATTATGATTTCTTTAAATGGCTGAGAAAAGAATTGTGCTGAATAGAATAACTATTTCTGTCTGTGTATCTTTTTTGTAACTTAAGGTATTGCCTAGAGGGGTTCTCTTATGTTTTGAATCTAATTACCCTGTAAGGTATCTACCATCCTGATTTTACAGGGGGGATTTCTTTATTTCTATTTACTTCTATTAAAAGTCTTCTTGTAAGAAAACTGAATGCTTTTTTTCATTGTTCTCAGATCCAAGGATCTGGGTCTGTAGTCACCTAGGCAAATTGGTGAGGCTTTTTACCAAACCTTGTCCAGAAAGTGGGGTGCAAGGTTTTGGGAAGTATTTTGGAGGGAAAGACGTGTCCAAACAGCTCTTCCCCAGTAACCAGTATTCGTTTGGTGGTGGTAGCGGCCAAGTGAGCTGTAGCTCACGAAAGCTCATGCTCAAATAAATTGGTTAGTCTCTAAGGTGCCACAAGTACTCTTTTTCTTTTTTCTGAAACCTTACTAACTAACAGAAGTTCTGAGACTGCATTCCTGATCTGTTCCCGGCAAAAGCATCACACAGACAGACAGACCCTTTGTTCCCCACCCTCCAGATTTGAAAGTATCTTGTCTCCTCTTTGGTCATTTTGGTCAGGTGCCAGCGAGGTTATCCTAGCTTCTTAACCCTTTATAGGTGAAAGGGTTTTGCCTCTGGCCAGGAGGGATTTTATAGCACTGTATACAGACAGGTGGTTACCCTTCCCTTTATTTTTATGACAGGACTACTGTCCAGAGAAGTCCTAGAGTGAGCCTCACCCCTCCTGGAATGGGCTGACCCAATGCCTGGCCACTTTGAGAACTTCATTCATTCCTTTTCATTGATATTCAACAACCCCAACCAAGCTTATGCCCCTGAAGCAGGCCTACAATTCCTCACTCAAGGTTCACAACCCATCTCCACCTATGAAGCCCACATTTGGTGCCTGGCAACCTACATGACCTGGAATGAGGCGGCTCAAATCTACCATTTTTCTCAGGGAGTGAATGACACCATAAAGGGTGAGCTGGCTCGGGTTGATCCCCCTGTGGAGCTTCTACCCTACACTGAGCTCTCCCTGAGAATCAATAACTGGCTGCATGAGCAGCACCTGGAAAGGTAACAGGCTTCTATCCATTCCCAGCCTAGTGTCAAGGGCCCCCACATACGCCCTTTGTCTAGTTCAGGGCCTGAGCCCATGCAGATTGACAGTACCAGGAGGTGCCTTACAGTCCAAGAGAAGGAACATCGGTACCACAATGGCCTTTACCAGTATCGTGAAGAGGGTGGCCACTTTGCCTCAAGGTGCCCCCACAAACTCAGACCTTCTACGGTGCCAGAAAACCACCCTATCCAGCCCCAGTAGAGGGGTCACAGCTGGACATGACTCAGAGCAAGATCTCCAAAAGTATCCCCTCTGCTGCCTAAAGGTGCCCCAACATTGGTGGAACCTCGCCAACTACATCCGCATGTCCTTCTCCAGCTCAAGGCTCCTGCCATTCACAAAGTAAGCTGTACTTCACTTGCATTGACCAACTCTGGGGAATCCAGCAACTTTATGGACCTGGCCCCCACCTGAGCCAATCACTTGCCCGTCCAGGGGAAGCTTGTTC
Organism: Chelonia mydas; assembly: GCF_015237465.2. Taxonomy (NCBI): domain Eukaryota; kingdom Metazoa; phylum Chordata; order Testudines; family Cheloniidae; genus Chelonia; species Chelonia mydas. Next base: position 3,070,766 of record NC_057860.1, read on the forward strand.
TAGAGCAGGTAGAAACTACAGATGGCAGTATGCTGACCTCTGGGCCAGTTTTCTATGAGACAGGTCAGGATTGAGGACCCCCAGGAAACTATGCAATTTGACCTGATCCTTTTGCTGCACTTTTGAGTCATAGTGCCCCCTCCTGGCTCGCCCTCCAAACCCCAAACATTTTGTGGGTGGTGCAGGAGGTATGCCAAGTCAATAGCTTAGCCGGAGTCCAGGTGCAGGCCTAGGAAGACCGAACAGAGAGAAGATGGAACCTGTGCTACTTGGTACAACATGGGTCATTACACAAAGTAAAACTATTTTCCCATGTTTATTCTCCCCCACAACCGTTCCTCAGACGTTCTTGTCAACTGCTGGAAATGGCCCACCTTGATTATCACTACAAAAGGTCCCCCCCCCCCCACCTTAATCATCACTACAAAAGGTCCCCCCCCCCCCGCTCTCCTGCTGGTAATAGCTCACCTTAAGTGATCACTCTCATTACAGTGTGTATGGTAACACCCATTGTTTCATGTTCTCTATGTATATAAATCTCCCCACTGTATTTTCCACTGAATGCATCCGATGAAGTGAGCTGTCGCTCACGAAAGCTTATGCTCAAATAAATTTGTTAGTCTCTAAGGTGCCACAAGTCCTCCTTTTCTTTTTGCGAATACAGACTAACACGGCTGCTACTCTGAAAGAAGATACTCATTCATCAATCAGGCATCATTAGGTTGCTGTCTGTCAAACCCTGGAGGTGGGACTTTTCATGGTCTGTGTCTGCAGAGGGTTGTGGGAAGTGGACTGCAAGCTTGTTAGAGTAACTTCCAGGTGGCAGCCTGGAGATGTCAGCTTCCTGGCAGCTCTACAAGTCTGGACTCTTGATGAGCAGAGCCTTACATTATCACCCTGACAGCTTGGATTTGTCAGGATGGGCTGCATGGAAGGCATCCATGATGTCAGGGGCATGGATTTGGGATGCAGCCTCCCAGGATTGCTCTCCTGGGCCATAACCTGCCCAATCAATAAGGTACCAGAGACCACATCTGATTTTTGAGTCAAGTATCTCATTGACCTTGTACTCCTCATGTCCTTAGACCTGTACTGGGGGGGGGGGGGGTGGTTGAGCCTGGTGGGAGAAAGGGTTGTCAATGTAAGGTTTTAACAAGCATACATGAAACACTGGGGTAATCTGGGGGATATGGGTACCTGAAGCTTCATGGTCACCGTGTTGATTATCTGGCTGATGGAATATGATCCACGGTATTGGTGGTCCAGTTTGTGACCTGTCCAGTTGGTGCAGAGGTTTTGGACTGAAAGCCATGCTTTTTGCCCAAGGGTGAATGCTGGGCCTTCCTGGTGTCGTTGGTCAGCATACCACTTGCAGTCTTCCTTGGTCTTGTCTAGATGAGCCTTGAGTTCTTCTTGGACCTCATGGATCTGCTTCACCCAGTCAATGGCCGCAGGACTGGTGCAGTTGATGGGCATGGCCAGGTGGAGATGGGGGTAGAAGCCACAGCTGGCATAGATTGGACTCTGCCCAGTGAAGACACGGTCGGCGTTGTAAGAAAACTCTGCGTGGGGTAGGAGGCTTACCCAGTTGCCCTGGTGGAAATTCATGAAGCAGTGCAAGTATTTTTTCTAACACTTGATTTGCTCATTCGGACTGACCATTCGTTTGTAGGTGATAAGTAGTGGATGTGTAAGTGCAGACCCCAAGCCATCTTAAAGTTTTGTATCAAAACAGTGACACAAACTGCAGACCCCAAACAGTTGTGACTCGCTCCGGGAGCCTATGGACATGGATGACATGAGTTACCAGGTGCTGGGCCCTCTTGTCTTATGAGGGGTTGGGGTGTTCCTGTACCATTTCTTAAGAATGCGTTTATGTAGTTACTTGAGAATTCTGGGTGTTCTTTTACCACCCTCTCCAGTCAGGAACGTGCTTACTTGGTTAGCCAAGACCTAGTGTGTTGTTATTTTGCCAAGGCCAAGCTTACTCTATTTCTCAGCCTTTTGTTCAGTGTTAGTTATGCCAAGGGCTCCTGCAAGGCCTACACCAGCTACCCTTCTTGATGTGAGTACATCTTGTGTGCCTTGTCTCCATACTGAAAACACACCTCCCAACTCCCTGCCGGGACGAAGGCAAGTTCCTCCTCCTCCGGTCATGGTACAAGGTCGGGAAGAATACCTTGTGAATCAAATCTTTGATTCCAGGATCCTCTGAGGGAAGCTCCCGTACCTCTTAGACTGGGAAGATAGAGTGCTAATGAGAGTCAGTGACCAACATCCATGCTCCCCATCAACCTCTGCTCCAACCACCAGGCCTGACTACTGCAAGCCAGCGCCTGACAGAGGGGCTGGACACTGCAGGAAGATACTGGGAGTAGTGGCAGTCCCTCTGTCAGGCGCTGGCTTGCAGTAGTCAGGCCTGGTGGTTACCACATGGGCCAACAGGGCCAGTGCTCAGGAGCCCTGGCCAATTTGGGCCCCCCCCCACAGGATCCCAGAACTCCTGCCCTGCTCCTCCTCTTCCCTCTGAGGCCCTGCCTCCTGGCCAAGCCAGAAGCCGGAGGCCAACTGTAATAGGGTGAGTATATTCACCCCGCCTCGAGCTGACTGAGCCACTTACCCAAACACCTCGCCTCAGTCCTCCACTTGGGTTGCCAACCCTCCAGGATTGGCCTGGAGTCTCCAGGAATTAAATATGAATCTTTAATTAAAGACTCATGTGATGAAATCTCCAGGAATACATCCAACCAAAATCGGCAACCCCTCCACCCCCCACATGTGAACCTGGCCCAAGCCTCTCTCCCACGTCCCACCTGGTCCTGAGCCTCTCTCCCAGGCCCAGGGCCGGCCTTAGGGAAAATGCTGCCCTGAGCAAACTTTCATTTTGGTGCCCCTGGCCCCCATGGGCTCCCCAGCCTCCCTGCACCCCTAACTCCTGCACGCTGCCCCCTCCTGTGCCCCTAACCTCTGCACCCCCTCCTGCATCCAACATTGCATTGCACCCTCTCCTGCACCCCAACCCCTAAAATCCCTTCTGCGCCCCTAATCCCTGCATGCTGCCTTCTCCTGTGTCCCTAACCCCAACACATGTACAGCCCTTGTGGATGGGGCTTTAACAGTCTAACGCAGACTTCTGCCACCTAGGACTCCCAGACCCACTTGCTCAGCTTGTCACTCATCTGTCTGCAGCTCCTGAACTGCTAAGAGCTACTGTGGGATTCTGACTCCTGGAAGATGGCCCGGCTACTCATAGTGTGGGGTAAGAGTGACACCTTGTGGTGAGATAGACTCATAGGACTGGAAGGGACCTCGAGAGGTCATCTAGTCCAGTCCTCTGCACTCCTGGCAGGACATAGTATTATTTAGACTATTCCTGACAGGTGTTTGTCTAACCTGCTCTTAAAAATCTCCAGTGATGGAGATTCCACAACCTTGCTAGGCAATTTATTCCAGTGCTTCACCACCCTGACAGTTAGGACGTTTTTCCTAATGTCCAACCTGTAGTGACGCGATGACTCACTGGTGCGGCACCTCCTGCTGGTCATCTGGGAATTAGCTCTTTTCCAGCATACGGAGCACCTCCTACTGGCCGGTGTCTCACCTGCTGCTGGCAGCCGTGTCCCTCCCTGACTCAGGTGCCCTTTAACTTCAAGGTTCTGCCCCAGAAGTACCCCACACTCTGGGTCTCCCATCCCAGGGGAACCCCTAACCCTACCTTGCCACAGTGGCTACTGCCAGTCATCATCTAGCCCCCGCTCACTGGGGCAGACTGCAGTCTGTAATGGCCACTCATCATTGACAAGCGGTTAGGACCTGCTGCCTCTGCCTATTCCCAGGCTACACCTCTGTAGCCCCAGTACCTTTCCTGGCCTTTAGCAAGGCCTGCAGCTTGGGTGTTTACCAGGCTGGGGCTGCCCTTGCCCTTGCCCAGCACTGCTCCGCTTAAGGTACTTTACTCCCAGACAGCTAGCCCTTCCTACTCCAAGGCTAGAGTAAGACTCCTTCAGCTTCTGGCCCCACAGCCCTTTTATCAGGGTCAGCTGGGCCCTGATTGGGCTGGCCCCAGCTGTGGCTGCTTCCCCATTCAGCCTAGCTTTTCCCAGCCACAGCCCTCTCCAGGGCTGCTTTTAACCCCCTGCCTACTGGAGTGGGGCATGTGCCCCACTACACAACCTAAACCTCCCTTGCTGCAATTTAAGCCCCATTGCTTCTTGTCCTATCCTCAGAGGTTAAGAACAATTTTTCTCCCTCCTCCTTGTAACAACCTTTTATGTACTTGAAAACTGTTATGTCCCGTCTCAGTCTTCTCTTCTCCAGACTAAACAAACCCAATTTTTTCAATCTTCCCTCATAGGTCATGTTTTCTAGACCTTTAATCATTTTTGTTGCTCTTCTCTGGACTTTCTCCAATTTGTCCACATCTTTCCTGCAATGTGGCGCCCAGAATTGGATACAAGACTCCAGTTAAGGCCTAATCAGCGTGGAGTAGAGCGGAAGAATTACTTCTCATGTCTTGCTTACGACATTCCTGCTAAAGTATCCCAGAATGATGTTCACTTTTTTTGCAATAGTGTTACACTGTTGACGCATATTTAGCTTATGGTCCACTATGACCCCCAGATCCCTTTCCTCAGTACTCCTTCTTAGGCAGTCATTTCCCATTTTGTGTGTGTGCAAGTGATTGTTCCTTCCTAAATGGAGTACTTTGCATTTGTCCTTATTGAATTTCATCCTATTTACTTCAGACCATTTCTCCAGAGAGAACTATTTCTTCGAAGGGTGCATGCTGTTAACAGCTCTCGCCTTCTTGACTAAATGTCAGAGTTAAGGTCTGGGGGCTAGATCCACACAGGGCTGTAGGGGCCTCATGGCCTCGTTTGGTGCTGAAGTCTAACATTTAGGCGCCACTGACATTCTCAAAACCACCGCTCAGCTGCTGCCTAACCCTGCCAGCACCTGCAGGCCCCTGGGCACAGAGGCTTCTGCTGGGCGGCAGGTGCAAAGCCACCCAAGTGCTGCTGAAGCCTCCAGCTAAGGAGTTGTGCTCATTGCCCTCACTGGGCCAAAGCCCCAGCAGGATTCTCATCCTTGGCATTCCCCACCTGTCTCCCTGCCAGGGCCCAGTCCCTTTGTGGATCTAGCCCTGTGTGAATTTCCCTAGTTTTTAAAGCAACTGTGTAAACTGAAGCTGTAAAATAAAAGGCAGATAATCCATTGCCTCACAAAACATGACAACAATATACTGACCTCCCAGCTGCAGGGAGCATTCAACTATGGAGAAATGTCGACATTAGATCACATGTGGCCATTGCAACGTGGCCAATGTGCTGCCATGTGTCACAGATTCAGGGCATGAGCTAGCAAAGCTGCTCGTTAGTCAGCATGGTACTTTCAGGCTGGTGACTCTGGAGTCAATAGCCACAACAGGGCTACTGGGCTGCAGGACTGTGATGAATCTGTTGCCATGCACTGCTATAGGTGGCTGCTTTGCAAACAATGTTATCGTATCATTAATGCGGCAATTTCAAAGTAGCTCAGCTCAAATCAGTTCTGAAATGAAATCATAAAATAGCAAAGTGTGAACTGCTGCTGCCCAGTAATCTCCAGCAGAAGCTGAGAATAAAATCTCCAGATATATTCTTTGCAAAAGGGCTGCAAAAAGCAGGCAGACACTACAGACCCATTTTCAAAACCCATCTGTTTTTCTTCCCCAATATTTTTAGTGCCACCACTTCCCTCTGAATTGCACTGCACAGAAAATCCATAGCCCCTGATGCTCCATTGTGTGAGTCAATTTTTTTTCCAGCAAAACCTTTATTCTTACTCACAGCTCTTCCCAGTCTATTCCCCCATTAGGCTCTGATGCAGGTTTAACCATGGCTTTGCTACCGCTCCCCTGACCAGGAGGAACAGTGAGAGATTCCCTTTCCTTCTGGTGCCAGGCCTAAGGGTACCAGGCGGTGGAGCTTGGCAGAGATGGAAGGGGCAGTGAGAGAGTTCTCAGGACCAGTATTACTGCACAGGGCCGGTCCTAGCCACCCCCATTGGAGAACTCCCACTTTACACCCCATTCCCCTCGGAAGCACCAATCTCCTCCCCTCCCTTTTCTATGCCAGTTTGCCATCTATTTTAGAGTCCATAGGCTGCTAGATGTCTTGTGGGGCGCACACTCTCCTTCTGTGGCCCTCTGCCTCCCACACTGATCTTCTGAGGCTGGCGGCTACTGGGAGCAGTAGCCGTGCCTTGCGTGCTGTCTGTAGGCAGCTTCTGCCAACCCATGCGGCTAGGAGTGCAGCTGCAGCAATCTAAGGTCTTCTCTGAGGCACCTCAAAGCAGGGCTGACCTTCTCCCTAGTACAGGACAGTGCTGTATGCACAGAGTACCCAGCACCTTAGGTCCAGCACTGCCTGCTTTGATCAGCAGGGAAACAGTGAACAATGCTGACATTTAGTCCGTCATCATGAGGCTTCAGAGCCAACACTGCATTGAAATGAATGGGAATAGCTCCCACCCCTCAGAGCTATTGTTTCAAGTGTCTGCAGACTCAGGCAGACATCACTGAATTGGTTTTTAGTTGGTTCCTGTTTAAACAGTTACGTCTGCAACTAAGGGCTAGGCTTAGGGTCTGAATCTCACCAAGAGAAATGTATCAAGTAAATATACCAAGGCCCCTTTATGCCACTCAAGTGGTGTACAGGAGCCTTACATATACACCCACTTTAAAAGCCCTTGGCAGTGTCAGAGCACAGTCGCAATGAGAATCAGACAAAACATCTTTTTATAATGGAAGCTTAGATTGTGAACTACAAGCGCCAGGGAAAAACACCAGGTCACTGAGTCACCACGAACTGGCCCGGTCTAACTCCTGGACAAAACCTTCAATAATATGCGACAGAGAACTGGCCCAGGAAGGCTCTATATGATCATTTCGATCTCTGGTTTCTGTAAGTCACTTGCTTGTACTCCGTTGTGTCCTTTTCTTCCTTTGCCTCCTTCCCTTGATGCTGTTTTTTCTCTGATGATGCCTTAACAAATGACAGGGGGCCAAATTTTCAAAAGAACATGGGACAGATTTTTGAATGTTGATCACCCAACATACTGAGTTCTTGGATATCTGGTTGCGATTGGAGGTGGGGAGCTCGTTGGAAAAGTCTGGCTTTAAGGTCACAAGCAGGGTGGGTGGATAGTAGAAATAAAAGGATTTAGGAACAGTTGTTGGATTTGTTGCCCTAGACTCCATGTCCGGTTCCCTGCACTTGCCATTGAGATTCATAGGGGAGAACACCTTGACGCAGAGAAAGCACCTGTACAAACCCCTACGCATGGCAGAATTTCACTTGGCAATGCGAACATCACAGAGGGCTTGTGCCCACATCTATCCTGTCTCCTGCCCTCATCTGTCCTGCCTGGTGAACTGTCCTGCCCCTTTACCTCTGAAACCCTCATTTGCCATCTGAAAATGGCAGCTGGCTCCTGGCACAAGCCACAGAGCCCACCTCCGTCCCATGACAGATCTGAATAATTAAAACGTTCACTTGGGCAAAATTCACCAGCTTATTCATAGATTCATAGAAATTTAGGTCAGAAGGGACCATTATGATCATCTAGTCTGACCTCCTGCACAATGCAGGCCACAGAGACAGTAGTTCCAGGACAAGTAACCTGGTTAGTGTTCTCAGTTGACCAGAGGTAGACATGAACAATACATGCCTGTAAAGATACAAATCGACGGCTCCCTGCAGAGGTAGACATGCCCTGTAACATGGATTCTTACAGGAAAAGAACTGGCCATCATTGCAGATTCTGATCTATTTTTCTCTGCATTTTCACCATGTCTGCAGGCAGATAAAACAGAACTTAAAACTGAGAAATTGCTCCATTTTTGTCCGGATGTGAGGGGAATAGCCACACATTGATTCTCCCAGATATAGCTTGCAACTCCCTTCCTTTCTTGCAGAATTTCTTGGGAACCATCTTACAGTCAGAGAGTTTAAGGCCAGATCACTGACTATGACCCTCCGTATGTCACAGGCTACCAGCCCCACCCAGCACCTGCACACTAACCCAATTACGTAACAGATTATTTAAAATGCATTTCACCAATATTAAAACACTTGTGTTATTATTGGTTCACGTAAAACTTTATATTTGGTTTGCTACCTAATTGATTGTTGGTTTATAACGAAAAACCATTTAAAATTCACGCATAATGACTTGTCACTGCATTTAATGCAGACAACCCTTAAAATAAAACTGAAATAATCTATGGGTTTTACAGAAGTATATAGGCAACCTCCTACCCCCATACTCAATACTGCACTGCTCACAATCTGCCTCCAGGTACCTTTCCATGAATGCCTGATAATATTGCCATGGCTGTTTCTGTTTTCTGTGGGTCGCCTTGGCAGCTGCTCAAACTGCTGATTTAGTCTGAGATGGTACTTCATCCTCCCATCCCTCTCTCCCTTATGCTCCCAAATACTGAGCAGAATACAACATGCTGCTGTAATAGTCAGAACGGTTTCTCTGGCTGCTTCCAAGCTAGTTCACAAGAAGTGCCACCTGCCTGTCAAATGGCCCAATGCACACTCCACTACCACTCTGCAGCTACAGCTCCTTCCTTCCATCCAAGCAGCCTGTGAATGGCTTCATTAACCAGGGAAGCCAAGGACAAGCCGGGTCTCACAGGATAACGGGAGCAATGTCATGCAGACAACTGTCTTTACTCCATTAATGTAAACTGAGCTGAGTTCTGAAAGAACCGAGTATTGTGGACCCTTCCAGGCCACCCAGCATTTGTGTCTCTGAACCTGCCACGGTGCTCAGCCACCCCTTGGAGCTATGGACAAATACCCCTCTGCCTATGAATTCTGCACCCTGACTGGGGGACAACACTAGGTACATGAGTTCCAATCAACTGCCCCAAACCAGTTTGGGAATCCAATCCATACAAAGCCATCAATAATCTTCTGAGCATGGGCTGGGTTTAGAATGCAGTGACAGCTCCCGTTCCATGGCATGACGCACCTGCAGTCAATCTCCCTGGGCCAAATTGGTTGGCTCCACACCCGTGGCCAGCTGCCAGATGGCAATGGCGAGCTGCTTCTCCACAAGCATGAGGCCCCACATGCTGCTACCCTGCCACTTCCGCTCCGGGCTCCGCACCACACATATCTCCAAAGGGAGCCCTCCCCAACTGGAAATTCTCTTCCACTGCTGCTCGCCCAGGTCTGCAGAACAGTCCTTTCCCACAAATCCACGTCAGCACTGCATGGCATGAAGCTGCTCCTGTGCCAACTGGATGGTGTCCCCCGTTTCTTCATTGCCCTTGGTCCATTTCCTCCGTCACTGAAGACCGTCCTGCTGCTGGAGGAGCTGCTGTCGCTGACACATTATCGGCTCAAGGATGGGGCAGGTGAAGGCCATATCTGAATTAATCCAACTTTGAGTCCTGAAATACTGTCCAATCAGCCTCTGTGTTTGCTACCATAGTGCAGAGGATCATTTCTGGGTCCATGCAGGCCAACCACAATTGGAAAATGGTGCCGCCCCCTCCCCACCCCTACCCCAGAAGGAAGTATGAGTCAGAAACTTGGGATTTTTTCAAAAGTTTAAACCCTCAATGTGCAGCCAGAGAAATCCCTCGCCATGCCCAGCACGGAACCAGCCTGCCTGGGCATGGCGAGGCTGGTGACAAGCTGTGACTATTCCTCTCTCCTGTCTTTCCTTTCTCTATGCCCTTCCTCCCCAGCTAGAACCCCACTTAACAGAATCATAGAATATCAGGGTTGGTCATCTAATCCAATCCTCTGCTCAAAGCAGGACCAATCCCCAACTAAATCATCCCAGCCAGGGCTTTGTCAAGCCTGACCTTAAAAACTTTTATGGAAGGAGATTCCACCACCTCCCTCGGTAACGCATTCCAGTGTTTCACCACCCTCCTAGTGAAAAAGTTTTTCCTAATATCCAACCTAAACCTCCCCCACTGCAACTTGAATATACATGGATAGAGCCCTGCATGGCTACAAAGTTTGTACCCGCATCCGATCCGCGAGATGCAACCATGGGCTGTGGATACAAAGCGGATATCCACAGATTGCAGGGCTCTATACGTGGAAATAACCAAGCTAGCCAATTCTTCCCCAGGGTCGTTTGCTTGTAGGTTGTAGCCATCCCCTTGTGACTTCAGACTGTTCCTCCTGCCAGGCAGAGAGTGTCTCTTTTCTGTAAAAACAATGAGGAGTCCTTGTGGCACCTTAGAGACTAACAAATTTATTTGGGCATGCTCTTTTCTGTGTTTGTACAGCACCAGGCACAATGGGGACCATTCCGAATGGAGCCTCTGGGTGCTACCATCATATCAGTATTTCATACCACAACTACTGTCACTAGATCTGCTAAGCAAACCTTGTCTTTGGCTTTAACTGCCTTTTTCTCTGCTCTTAATAAACCTGGTTTGTATTAGATTACTGCTACCTGGGTGATTTCATGCAGATCTCCCTCCAGAGAAGAGGGCTCCACCATGGGGTTCTGGTCCATGACTAGGACTTCTAGGCACTAGAATAATACAAATAAATAAATAAATAATCATGATCACTAAGGGCAGGTTCTGAAGGATAAAGCCAGTCTGGAACCTCCATCCCTCACTCTCAAGGGACATGGCCAGAGGGGTCCTGTCACCAGGAGCTGCAAGGGGTGATCACTAGGGACCAAGGCCAAGTACCAACCAGGAGCCTAGATCTGGGGGGAGTGGTGTACAGGTAAACAAGGCTGAAGTATTTCCAGCCTCCCTCATCCAGCCGTTCGAAGGCGCCACGGCAGGGTTTGTGAAGATTACAGATTTGCCTAGGCACTATTGCCTTTGTGCCTTCCTTAAACATTATGATGAAGGGCTGCAGTTTAATAGCTTGTCCAAGTGTTTGCTCTCTCTGTTTGCAAAGCAACCTGTATCAGAGGCACAAGCAGATAGAGAAGTGTATGTGAAACAGAACAGTACACACATCACCTCGACAGAGTGGCCGCTTCTTGTTTATTGACTGGTAGATTTTTTTTATACACGTGTGTGTGTGCGGGCACGTGTGCGCATGTCTTTGCATATGCCCATGTGTGAGCATGCCCCTGTGTGTGTGTGTGGTGTATACAGCTCTCTGCTTGTGTACTGTGACACTAGGAGCCAGCTAAGGACACTGGGTATTGAGCTCTGGTAAAAACTGGTCGTAGTGAGAACTGTTGGGACTGAGTGCTGCTGGAAATTTGGCCTGAGGGTTTCTGTAGTTGGTGACACTTGTCCGTGTGTGTGTAAATGTGTCTCTCTACACAGGTATGGCTGCATGAATGTGTGTACCTGTGTGCTTGCCTGTGAGTGTGTGTAAGTGTGACTTTGTATATCTGCACTTGTGTGTGTGTCTCTTTCAGGGTGTGAATTTGTGTGTGTGTACATGAGTGAGTTTAAATGTGCTCAGGGGGTGTATGTGCATTGACTCCCCCAGAAGGTATGTTTGTATGATCATGGACACATCCACAGGCACAGACTTTCCAATGTGCCATGGGGTGCTCAAGCCTGGCTCTGCCCCAGGCCCCGCCCCCACTCCACCGCTTCCCCCAAATCCCCATGCCGCCTCTTCCCACCCCCTCCCTGAAACATGCTGCATCCTCGCTCCTGCCCCCTCCTCCCCAGAGCCTCCTGCAGGCCATGAAACAGCTGATTGTGGCAGGCGGGATGCACAGGGGAGGAGGCGGAGGTGCTGATTGGCAGGAGGCACTGTGGGAGGGAGGGCTGATAGGGGGCACGGACGGTGCATGCTCAGCACTCACCATTTTTCCCCATGGGTGCTCCAGCCCCGGAGCATGAACGGAATCAGTACCTATGGAGACACCGTACTTCTCCATACCCGGTTTTACCTTGGTCTGAGATCTTCCTCTCTAAGTTTGCTGCTATATAAAACCAGCAGCCACTGACAGTGCGAAGTGGGGCTCTTCTTAGCTGAACCCATCACGACTAGGTACTTTTGGAAGTGTTCTTAGTCCCATGATGGGCCTGCTGGACTCTGCAGTAGCTGCATTTCAGTGCTGTTATGTGTAAATATTACTCACATTGTGACTGTGCTGACAGACTGTACAAATGTCAAGTACAGAGCTGCCTCCTCACCTGTTTCTTCCTTAATTCCTATGCATTTATAGATTAGATTGTAAATTAGAGGCCTCATGCCTTCTGTAACAGACATGACAATATTCTGCAACCTCCTGCACAAACCTTGTTGAATTAAGTATAAGGATTTTAGGAGTCCATTCATAGAATCATAGAATATCAGGGTTGGAAGGGACCTCAGGAGGTCATCTAGTCCAACCCCTGCTCAAAGCAGGACCAATCCCCAACTAAATCATCCCAGCCAGGGCTTTGTCAAGCCTGATCTTAAAAACCTCATAGGAAGAAGATTCTACCACCTCCCTAGGTAATGCATTTCAGTGCTTCACCACCCTCCTATTGAAAAAGTTTTTCCTAATATCCAACCTAGACCTCCCCCACTGCAACTTGAGACCATTACTCCTTGTTCTGTCATTGGCTACCACTGAGAACAGTCTAGAGCCATCCTCTTTGGAACCCCCTTTCAGATAGCTGAAAGCAGCTATCAAATCCCCCCTCATTCTTCCCTTCCGTAGACTAAACATCCTCAGTACCCTCAGCCTCTCCTCATAAGTCATGTGTTCCAGTCCCCTAATCATTTTTGTTGCCCTCTGCTGGACACTTTCCAATTTTTCCACATCCTTCTTGTAGTGTGGGGCCCAAAACTGGACACAGTACTCCAGATGAGGCCTCACCAATGTTGAATAGAGGGGAACAATCACGTCTCTTGATCTGCTGGCAGTGCCCCTACTTATACAGCCCAAAATGCCATTGGTCTTCTTGGCAACAAGGGCACACTGTTGACTCATATCCAGTTCTCATCCACTGTAACCCCTAGGTCCTTCTCTCCAGAACTGCTGCCTAGCCATTCGGTCCCTAGTCTGTAGCGGTGCATGGGATTCTTCTGTCCTAAGTGCAGGACTCTGCACTTGTCCTTGTTGAACCTCATCAGATTTCTTTTGGCCCAATCCTCTAATTTGTCTAGGTTCCTCTGTATCCTATCCCTACCCTTCAGTGTATCTACCACTCCTCCCAGCTTAGTGTCATCTGCAAACTTGCTGAGGGTGCAATCCACACCATCCTCCAGATCATTAATGAAGATATTGAACAAACCGGCCGCAGGACCGACCCTTGGGGCACTCCGCTTGATACCAGCTTCCAATTAGACATGGAGCCATTGATCACTACCCGTTGAGACCGACAATCTAGCCAGCTTTCTATCCACCTTCATCCAGCCCACGCTTCTTTAACTTGCTGGCAAGAATACTGTGGGAGACCGTATCTAAAGCTTTGCTAAAGTCAAGGAATAATACGTCCACTGCTTTCCCCTCATCCAAAGAGCCAGTTATCTTGTCATAGAAGGAAATTAGGTTAGTCAGGCATGACTTGCCCTTGGTGAATCCATGCTGACTGTTCCTGATCATTTTCCTCTCCTCTGAGTGCTTCAGAATTGATTCCTTGAGGACCTGCTCCATGATTTTTCCAGGGACTGGGGTGAGGCTGACTGGCCTGTAATTCCCAGCATCCTCCTTCTTCCCTTTTTTAAAGATGGGCACTACATTAGGCTTTTTCCAGTCGTCCGGGACCTCCCACTATCGCCATGAGTTTTCAAAGATAATGGTCAATGGCTCTGCAATCACATCCACCAACTCCTTTAGCACTCTCAGATACAGCACATCCGGCCCCGTGAGCTTGTGCTCGTCCAGCTTTTCTAAATAGTCCTGAACCACTTCTTTCTCCACAGAGGGCTGGTCACCTCCTCCCCCTGCTGTGCTGCCCAGGGCAGCAGTCTGGGAGCTGACCTTGTTCGTGAAGACAGAGGCAAAAAAAGCATTGAGTACATTAGCTTTTTCCACATCCTCTGTCACTAGGTTGCCTCCCTCATTCAGTAAGGGGCCCACACTTTCCTTGACTTTCTTCTTGTTGCTAACATACCTGAAGAAACCCTTCTTGTTACTCTTTGTCTGAGAAAAGCAAGTGTTTCTGTACTCTTGAGGGGTTGTACGGAACTCCATGGAAGAGCCCTCCAAGAATGAAGAACAGTGTGCGGTTAAGACAATTCACTCTGGTCCTTTCAACTCCAGAGAGCTCTCACCACCTGGAAAAAGGCTCACATCTACTGGTTCAAACTGGGTTCTCCAGGGACCAACAGACAAAGAAAGGACTTTTGGTTAAATAGCCTAAGTTAATACTGACTTGGAGCCTGCTTTCTGATCCAGCAAACAGAGGAGGGGCAATCCTCAGCAGCTGTGATGAACTTGTGACCACAGGAAGAACCCCTTGAAAGACTAATCACCAACCAGAGCCCTTACTGGAGTTGGGGGTGATCTCTGGTAAGCTTTTTAGCATGTATAAAGGTTCTTTTGTTGTTTTTAATGTTTTCCTGTAATGCTTTTACCTACAGAACAAACATGCTTGCTTAGAAACAGCTGTGCAGTTAGGTAACTACCATCTCTGAAGAGAGAAGCAAAGCAGGCCTGCTTAGGCAGTCTGGCTTGCTGGAGATGTCACACTATAGTCAGGGGACTGTGCAGCCCAGAAATATCCCAGTCAGGATGAAGAGAGATGCAGGTCTCCACCCAGGAAGTGATGACTGAGGAACCAGGAACCTAGAGTGGGTGCCCTTGCTGGGCCATAAAGGGGGAATACAAGTACAGATGCCCTGAACTGTGACACCTTCCTCTCACTGTTTTTATTTATAGGCTTCTTCCATGATTCAGGCCCCTGAATGCCTCACACACATTAAATAGTTTTACAACATCCTATGCCAAATAAGGCGATATTATTATCCCCATTTTACAAATGGGGCAGCTAAGGCAGTCCCAGAGAGATGGGCACTCCATAAACACTAAAGGAATGGAAGGATCAAAAACTGATTATGTGGGCCTGCTGAATGGAACAGTGGCAGTTCTGCACATCAGAGAGGTCAGCAGCCCTGGTCTTTGGGGTGGGTTGTGTGCCTTGGCAGAGATGGAGGGAGGATGCTGGTTATGGCAGCCACTGCCCGGTTAGAGTTTCCAGAATAAGGGAGCATGGTGCATCAGGAAGGGGACGAGGAGGCCCATGCGGAGGGTATGTCTACACTACAGACATTACGGGGGCACAGCTCTACAGTGTAGAGTGTAGTGTAGACACTTGCTAGGAGAGGGTTTTCCCTCCCTGACTTTAATCCACCCCCTCTAGAGGCAGGATCTAAGTTGATGGAAACATTCTTCGATGAACAGAGAGGTGGCTACAGCGGGGCCTAGGTCAGCTGAACGGCCTCGCAGGGGTGGAACCGGTCACAGCCCTGAGCCACATAACCAGGCTGCCCTAAGTTTTAGGTGTAGACCAGGCCTTGGTGGCCCAGGGGCCTGTTGCTGGCTCTTTCTGCTCAGCCCACTGTCTTCTCCGGCCTGCTAGAAACTCCCCCCTTGCCTGACAAAGGGCAGAGGCTCCCGCTCTGCCATGCCAGGGAAGCAGGCTGGGGCTGTCAGAGCCTTTCCCCAGCCAGGCTGTGGGGAGCGTCTCTCCTGGGGACCTGCTGACCCTGCAGCGGGGGTCTCTAGGAGCAGAGCAAAGGGCCAGGCCTGGGCCATGCACAGGCTGGTCTCAGGGCCCATGGAGCTTGGCCCCCATGAACAGGCTGAGGCTCCCCCAGAGCAGCCGCCCGTGGCCGCCCCCGCCCAGGAGCCGGCTAGTGCCGGGCCCCGCGGAGCCTCAGCGCGCTGCTCCCCCGGCTCGGGGCGCGCTGTGCGCTGCAGGGACCCCCGGCGGCCCGGGGCCAGCGAGCGGGGCATGTCCCGGCGGCTCCCCGGCCAGCCCGGCGCTCACCAGGCGGGACCTGCCCGGCTGGGGCGGGGCGGGGCGCGGCGGCAGGTGAGCAGCCGCCCCCGGGAACCCCCGGCTCCCGCCCCGCCCCGCCGGTTTAAAGAGCCGCGGGAGCCGCAGCCGCCGGCTGCTCAGCGCCATGAAGAGCAGCGCCCGGCCGGCACCATGCGCTCCCGGACCCTGCTGGCCGCCCTGTGCCTCTCGCTGCTGCCCGTCTCCGCCGCCTACTTCGGGTCAGCCCTGCCCGCGGTCCCGCCCCGCTCCCTGCGCCGGCCCTGGGCTCCGGCTCCCTGGGTGGGACGCGTCGGGTTCGGTGCGCTCCGCTGGGCTCCGCGGGTAGATGGCACCGCTGGGGCGCCGGAGAGTTCCCGGCTGGGCTAGCAGTAGCCAAGCCGCGGCTGGGGGAGGCAGCCGGCGGGGCTCTGGGGTGCCCCTTCCCCGGGCTTGTCAGCTCCCTGAACAGAACCTGGCCGCCTGCCTGGTCAGCGCCGAGCACCCTGCAGCCCCCGGTTCGCCGCAGCGGCACTGTTCCGTGATCATGCCTCGGGCTAGCCTGGTGTCTGTCGCTGTGGGAAAGACTCGTGTGCGCGGTGGGAAGCGGTGACAGTTCCTTGGGGGTGCGGTTAAATCCAGGAACAGGCGTTCAAAGGGTCTGGGTCTCCTCTCTCTTTCCTTGGGGGGTGGGGAGGCTGTTGGGGGGTGGAAGGGAATTTGTCCTGCAATACTTTCCTTGGGGGAAGGCAAAGGCTGTTCCTGGGTCTTCAGCAAAGGAGAGCGTGAAAGAACAATTGTTGTAGGTTGTGGTTTTTCTTGTGAAATCCCTTGTTCAGAGCTGCGTGTTCAAAAGGGGCCTGAATCCTTGTCACGGTTGAAATCCAAAAAGCAGCAGCTCAGAGGGCTCCTCTGCCCGGCTGGACAAAGTGTCCCCAAAGCACAGTCAGGTTCTTAACTAAGGCAGCAGAGCGAAAGTGGAGGGAATCTGGATGCCCTTGACCTCTGACTTTGCTGGCGGATGACATCCATGGAGGTTTGCCTAGTCTGAGTAGGGGCAACCACAGCGGGCGGCTGGCTTTGGAGGTAGGAGACCGGGAAATGCAAAGGGAATGGCTGCCTCAGCCCAAGTCGCGCTATCTGGGACAATATCAGAGCTGTACGTGTGTGTCAGCCCCTGAACTGAGCCTCCCGAATCACCACCCCCAAAATAAAGACTTTTTTCTATGTTGATTTTTAAAGATGCCTGCGTTACTTTTAGAACATGCTAGAAAAACAGAATTTCTCCAATAGAAAAAAGTGGATTATTTCTTTTTAATTTGCCTTGCTTGGTTCTGGGAAAACCCTTTCCAGGCAACTGTACAAATTACTTTGCCAATAAGATGTTCCTTTCTATGGCCTTGATCCTGCAAAAACCTATGCCCGTGACCTCTGACTGAGCAGTCCTGTTGACTTCAGTGGGGCTGCTTTCAGTGCATCCAGTTACTTATGTGCAGAAGTCTTTGCAAAATCTTTTATTTGCAGGTAGGGTGACCAGACAGCAAGTGTGGAAAAAATCGGGACGGGGTGGGGGGTAATAGGAGCCTATATAAGACAAAGCCCCAAATATTGGGACTGTCCCTATAAAATCGGGACATCTGGTCACCCTATTTGCAGGTAGGCAATTCCAACGTATACATGTCTATTGTTTTACAGAACATAGCGCTCTTAGTGCATGTGGTTGCATTATGCATGTTTGTGAGATGCAGGAAGATGAATACATTTGAACATTGCGATAACTGTCCCTAAAATCCTGAGCCAGGTCACCAGCTGAGGAAGTTACGGTAGGTCTATTGAAGTCAATGGAGCTACTCTGACTTGCACCAGCTGAAGATCTGATTCGCTGTCTGGGCTCTATCATGCAAACACATACATGAGTAGTCCCAATGAAGAGAATACTTGCACCCATAAAGACAGGTTTCAGAGTAGCAGCCGTGTTAGTCTGTATTCGCAAAAAGAAAAGAAGGACTAGTGGCACCCAAGAGACTAACCAATTTATTTGAGCATAAGCTCACGAAAGCTTATGCTCAAATAAATTGGTTAGTCTCTAAGGTGCCACTAGTCGTCCTTTTCTTTTTGCATGCATAAAGTTACTCATGTTTGCAGGATTGGGGCCTAGGTCACGTTCATTTAACACTACTTAAAACACTGATTTGGCTACAATTATTTCTTTAAAGAGTTTAAAGGATTCCTTAAATCAGATGGATTTTTAAGTTTGTTTAAAGATGTGATCTACATGATTGTTTCACTTTGCTCAGGGGAATATCCCTTATATACTAGCACTTGGCAATTGAATATACATCTAAGCACATACCTTGTACAGAGCTAGGAAGTGGTAACTGCTATTTGGATTTCTAGTTACAGGAAGTATGTATTGCCGAGTATACAAAGCAAAAATTAAATATTCTCCTATTTCCTTAACACAAAACAAATATTGAATATTACTCTCGGTGGATTCAGTTGTTTGAGCAACATGAATGATCCCTGGTCTCTTAACAATGACCCTGTGGCTAGTGGAATGCCTGCCTAACCTGCCTTGCATTGCCCTGAAATGAAAAACCAGGGGCTGATCTTAGCCATTCTCTCTGTTCCGTGTGTCTCCGAGTTTGAGGCTGGAATTTTCCTGCTTTGTTGCATTTTGTCCTTGAGGCACAAGCTTTTCTGCAGTGGCACGTGCTGTGCAAGAGTTCTTGCTTCTTAACGTGGAGCGTTTAATTGAAAAGAGAACCTTAAAAAGAATCTGAAGCCGAAGTAACAACTGTATTATTTTGGGCAGTTGAAGAAAGCCTACCATCGCTCAACCCTACCATCATTCGTAAGAATGGGAGGGTATTTCCAGGTGCTGGTTGGGGAGATGGATTATTAGGGAACTGTAATATTTTAGTGGTGTAGGCAGGAAATGTTAAAATGAGATTCAGCTGTGACAGATACAATCTAAATTGCAATGTGCTTAATGGGGGGGGCGGGTCTTTAACCATCTGTTCCAGTGTTTTGCTGAATAGGGATGGACTTAAGCAGTGTGGTAGCGAGGTGGGAAACGCGTTCCTGCACTTTTGACCTCATGCACTGTATGTGCGAGGTCATGCCTCACGGAGGATGCCATTTTGAACAGAAATGCACTGTGAGCGGGGGGCGGGGGTGGAGTGGAGTACTGGCACTTAAAATCAGGACTACATCTGTGCTTAAATGATTTGTTGAATTGGGGCCTTGGAAAAGGATAACGCAGGAAGAGACCTGATGAACAGCAAATGAGGAGTTTGCACAGTGACGCTTCACTGAGAAGGGCCCTTGTGTGCAGTCCAAAGCAACCCAGAAGTCTCTAGTCTGAAAGCAGTGTTAGGCCAGGTCTACACTACAGACTTACATCGGTGTAACTACGTCACTCACCACACCCTGAGCGGTGCAGTTCTACCGACCTAACCCCTGGTGGAGACAGGGCTGTGTCGGGAGGAGAGCGTCTCCCATCAACCTAGCTGCCACCTCTCTGAGGTGGATTAACTACGCTGAAGGGAGAAGCTTGCCTGTCGCTGCAGGAGCGTTTTCACTAACGCTGCAGCATTGTACGTGTAGACACATACTTGGAGGAGCTCTACAGTGTTGAGATAACTGCACCTCTAATGCCGTGTCGGGTTCTGGCTCTGTCAATATCAGAGGGATGTAAAAATTCTTCAGACAAGCACAACAATGACTAAGACTAGGGAAAGATGATGATTGTCTACAAGTATTAGGGTGGGCAGGTGCTGGGTTTTTGACCAGAAAGTCCAGTTGAAAAGGGGACTAGACACCCGAAGTCTGGTTACTGCATGCAGGGGAGGCGCCGGATCATCACCCGCATGAGCCCCTGCTCAGCCAGGGCTGCCTCCTACCTGGTGGCTCCAGCTCCCAGCCCCAACTCTGCAGGTGAGTCCCTCCTGACCCAGAGTGGAGAGGGGGAAAGCAGTGAGCGAATGGGGCCTTGGGGGAAGAGGCGGAGAGATTCCGGCACTCCTGCTGGAGTGTCTGCTTTTTAAATGTTACCGCATTAGCAACCCTAACAAGTCTATGAAGCAGGAGAATTGTTCAGGGTGATCCAAGGCTGCATAACTAGAAATATAATCTTAACAGAGATAATTGTTGTGCAGCTCTTGGGTGAACTCACGCCCAGGGCCAGCATTAGACTCACTGGGGCCTAGGGCAGAAACTGAGGAGTGGGTCCCCACCCTGCCTGAGCTGGAGCCCTGCCACCTGGGGTGGAAGCCCTGCTGCCCATAACTTAGCTTTGCGGGGGCCCTGTGGTGTGGGGCCCCAGACAATTGCCCTGCTTGCTCCCCCACGAACGCCGGGCCTGCTCTCACCCAACTGGCACCCAGTATGCTCAGCCCTTTGAAAATCGTGTGGGTTGGGTCTCCGTGTGTGGAGCAGTTGGCAGGACTGGGGCCAGAGAATAATAAACTCAGACTTACATTTAACAAGGGAAGGAGGAGTAGAGCAAATGCAGTGTGGCTAAGCTAACACTCCTAGTGCATGTTGGAACTTCCTGACTCATTAAATACCTGATCTTGCAACCTTCATTATACGTTAGTGCTAGTTTTTTGCGATTAATTTCCCAGAGTTCGTAGGAAAAGAGAAACGAGCTGTGTGGCACAATATGTAGCAATGAAACGGGTGCAGGGCATCTGTGGGAACACGACTTCTGCAGCAGAGAGAACTGCACTGAGACTCTCCAAAGAAAAGCTGTGTGGAGAGGTGGCTCCCCTGCTGTGAACCTCCCAGCAGTGATGCTCGGAGAGCTCAGCTGCCCCCACTTTCCCGAAGCCTGAACCCTAACCCTACCCCTTTTCCACACCGTGGCCATTAGTTCCTCTAGTAGCACCCCTGTTTCCCCCCAGTATGTGCAGCACGCATTTGACAGCCCTCTCCTTGCTCATGGTGTCCTCCCATCCACACCCACGTCCCCAGCAACAGCTGCCCTCCTCAGGCGCGTCTTACCTTCCCCTGCCTCCTCCCTTCAGCCACTGCTCCTTCCCTTCTATGCTGTGCCCCCGAGACCCCTTCTCCCGTGACTGCTGCACAGGTGGGATGCTGGTGCTGAGCTACGGCTCTTCTGGTCCTGGCTGGTGAGGGCTCTCAGCCACCCAGCTCCCCCTCTAGCATACTCCATGGCACTAGGGTGCAGGAGGTACTGGGAAGCTCAGAGCTCCCTCCAGGGCTAAGAGGGCCGTGGCAGGGAGGCTCTGAAGGGCCCACTGGAGCAAGGACTTGGTCACCAGGCAGTGGTGTGAGGGAACTGTACAGGGCCAGGGGAAGGAGCCCCAGAACAGCTGGGTTGCAGGAGGGGCTGGGAGATGGTGGATGGGGTGATAATTGGATTTGGGGGTGGGGGTGTCCCAATTCCTTTGGAAGAGGAGGGAGCGGGGTGAGAACTGATATGGGGACATGGCCTCAGGGGGAGGGAGTGGTTTGGAATTCTATTGAATCGTGGGCAGGATACTGAGGCTTGACTTTGGAAAGGAGCAGGATTGCTGCAATGAGTGGCCGGAGCAGGGGAGTACAGATTGAACTGATGGGGAGGATTGGGGGCATAGATCAGAGAACAGGTAGGGAGGTGTAATTGGGTGAATTGTGCGTGGTCAGAGATTAAGGGAAGAGGGGGCAACATGAAGAGACTGGACTGGGGAGGACTGCAAAATGGGGCTGGGGAAAGTGATGAGTGGGTGCTAGGCAGATGTGCGCTAGGGGGGCTTTGAGGGGAACGAGGAGGATCTGGAGGAAGGGAAGGTAATGGGGGAGTGATAATGTGAGAAGGAGAGCAGTGGGGTGGATATGTTTGCAGATCTGTCACTCTGGAAGTACAAGCAGGTATTTGGGGCCTTGTGTGTGCACTGCATTGGTAATTCAATATAATTTGCCAGTGGCAAGTTACTCTGCTGTGGAATTCCAGAGAAACACCGACTGGAATTGCTGCTTTGAGACACTTCTCAATCTCCTGAAATGTGGGAATTGCACCTGGCACTCCAGAATGTCCTGCTGCACAGGCCCCTGGGCCTCTCCCCTCTCACTCCCCACTTAATGTTTTTGGGTGACTCTGCAGTTTTTTGAAAGTTTCCCCTTTTTGTCTGGCTTGTTCCAGACCTGGGCAAACTCTGAACCTGAGAAACTCACAAATAGGAGTGGTTGAGAGAGTTGCGAACATGTGGGATCTTTTTTCTCTTTGCCATGCATTATTCAGAGGCAGGCTAGACTCGCTGCTGTACAAGGAGCAATTGGCTTTTTTTAGCCTCCATATTCATCTTGGTGATCAAAACAGTGCCTCTTGGCATCCAGTAATTCTGCAGTGAATGGGCTACTGCAAATGCAGACTATGGGCCAGTTTGTCTATCTTGCCTCACAAGTACATGTCAGGAGCTGCTTCAGCGCTTCTCTGTAACCTCTCCCAAGATTAAAATCCTGACCTATGCAGGGAGCACTGAGGTACCCTGGAGTTTCACTCTGTGCTGATACACAGCTTCTCTGCCTGTCCTCCTCACTCGGTGGCCTGTGGAGATGTTGGATCTTTTGTATGGCGAAGCTCCAGTCACGTTCCCACTGAAGTTAATGGGACTTGTGCATTGATTTCAATGGGAGCAGAATTTGGCCTTTAACTTGGTTTGTGCTTGTCTTTCCTTTTGGAAATGGCACATATGACAAAAGCTCTCCTCTAGCCCAAGCTGGCCTAAGGTTTTGTGGAGGTCTTGTTTGCCTTACAGCACACAGGGTCTTGAGAATGTTTGTTACCTACATAGCACCCTGGAGGAGGTAGGTCCTGGGGTAGTGTTGGGGGTGAGTGAGAATAGCAGTCCTCTTCCAAGCTTTCCTTATAGATTTTAAGGCAAGAAGGGACTATTCTGATCATCTAATCTGCCCTCCTGCACATTTTAGGCCACAGAAACTCACCCACTCCCTCCAGTAACTTAGCCAGAGGTTATGGGTCTATTACAGAAATCCTCAAATCATGACTTCAAGTTACAGAGAATCTACCATTTTACACTAGTTTAAACCTGCAAGTGACCTGTGGCCCATGCTGCTGAGGAAGGTGAAACACCCCAGGGTCTCTGCCAATCTGATCTAGGGGAAAATTCCTTCCCAACTGCAAATCTGGCCATCAGTTAGACCCTGGGCATTTAGCAAGACTCACCAGCCAGACACCTAGGAAAGAATTCTCCGTAGTAACTCAGAGCTCTCCCCATCTAGCGTCCCATCTCTGGCCATTGGGGATATTTGCTACTAGCACTTGCAGATCAGCTATGTTCCGTTGTTGGCAGTCTCATCACCCCATCCCCTCCATCCACTTACCAAACTCAGTCTTGAAGCCAGTTAGACTTTTTGCCCCCCCACTGCTCCACTTGGAAGGTTGTTCCAGAATTTCACTCCTCTAATGGTTAGTGAACTTCATCTTCTGCCTCCCTGGTATTTATCCCTCTGATGTATTTATAGAGAGCATTCATAGCTCCCCGCAGCCTTCTTTTGGTTAGGCTAAACAAGCCAAGTTCTTTAAGTCTTGTCTTTCCATTCCTCTGCTCATCCTAGTAGCCCTTCTCTGCATCTGTTCCAGTTTGAATTCATCTTTTTTGAACACGGGAGACCAGCGCTGCACGCAGTGTTCCAGATGTGCTCTCACCAGTGCCTTGTATAATGGCACTAACACTTTATTATCTCTCCTGGAAATACCTCGCCTGATGCATCCTAGGATCGCATGAGCCTTTTTCATGGCCACGTCACACTGGCAGCTCAGTCATCCTGCGATCAGCCCATGCACCCAGGTCTTTCTCCTCCTAGGTCGCTTTCAACTAATGAGTCCCCAGCTTACAGTAAAAATTCTTGTTAGTCCCTAAATGCATGACTTTGAACGATTACATTTCATCCCATTTCTATTGCTCCAGTTTACAAGGTTGTGCAGATTTTGTATGAGATTCCAGTTCTCTTCCCTATTGACAATATCTCCCAACTTTGTCATCTGTAAATTTTATTAGCACATTCCCGCTTTCTGTGCCAACATCACTAATAAAAATGTTAAATAAGATTGGTCCCATGACCAATCACAGAGAATCCACTAGTAATCTGCCCCCAGCCTGACAGTTCACCTTTCAGTATGACCCACTACAGTCTCCCCTTTTAACCAGTTCCTTAGCCACCTTTCAATTCTCACATTAATCCCCATCTTCTCCAATTTAGCTCATAATTTCCCATGTGGAACTCCATCAAATGCCTTACTGAAATCCAGGTAGATTAGATCCACTGCATTTCCTCTGTCTAAAAAAAGTTATCTTCTCAAAAAAAGTGCAGCAGACCAACCTGATCTATCTACCTTTTGTAAAACCATGTTGTATTTTATCCCAATTGCCATTTATCTCTGTCCTTAACTACTTTCTCTTTCAAAATTTGTTCCAAGACCTTGCATACAATTGAGGTCAAACTAATTGTAGTGTGACCTCAGTTGTATGTATGCCTGTAGTTTCCTTGATCACTTCCACCCCTCGTTTCTTAAAAGTAGGTACTATATTAGCAATTCTCCAGCCATAGGGTATGTCCCCTGAGTTTATAGATTCATTAAAAATCCTTGCTATTGAGCTTGCAATTTCATGTGACAGATCATAAGAACGGCCACACTGGGTCAGACCAAAGGTCCATCCAACCCAGTGTCCTGTCTTCTGACAATGGCGAATGCCAGGTGCCCCAGAGCAAATGAACAGAACAGGCAACCACCAAGTGATCCATCCCCCGTCGCCCATTCCCAGCTTCTGGCAAACAGAGGCTAGGGACACCGTCCCTGCCCTTCCTGGCGAATAGCCATTGGTGGACCTGTCCTCCATGAATTTATCTAGTTCTTTCTATGCCCGCCCCCCACCCCACTTTAGTCTGATTAAGCTGTTTGAGTTTGACTTCCACCTCTGATGTGGTAATTTCTCCTTCCATGTCCTCATTTCCATTAGCCACCCTGCTACTATCCCTAAGCTCCTCATTGCCTTTATTAAAAAGTGAAGCAAAGTATTTGTTGAGGTGTTGGGCCATGCCGAGATTATCTTTAATCTCCACCCCATCCTCAGTGCTTAGCGGTCCCACTTCTTTCCTTGATTTCTTTTTATTTATATGGCTAAAGAACCTTTTACTGTTGGTTTTAATTGCCTTTGCAAGGCCCAACTCTGCTTGGCTTTTGGCAGTTCTCACTTTTCCCTGCACTATGACCTCCAAGAGGTAGTTTTCCTTGCTGATCCTGCCCATCTTCCATTCCTTGTAGGCTTTCTGCTTTCTCTTCATCACCTGTGTGAGATGCTTGGTCTGCAACCCTTCTCTGAGGGTTTTTTTCCCCCCTCTTGCTTGGGATGCAGGCTTCAGACAGTTTCTGCAACTTTGACTTAATAATTCCAAGCCTCCTCCACATTCAGTCCTTGTTCTTCAGTCCAGTCCACTTTCCTAACTAATTCCCTTAAGTTTTTAGAGTTTTCCCTTTTAAAATCAAGGACCCTCATTATGGATTTATTTTTTTAATCCTTCCATTTAGTTTAAATTGAATTAGCTCACAATCACTCGAACCAAGGTTGTCCCCTTCAACAAATATTATGGGGTCCTCACTACTCACCAATACCAAATCTACAATCACATCCCCCTATGTTGGTTTGGTGACTATTTGGTAAAGAAATCTGTTGGCTATCGCATCCAGGAAAATCTGGGCCCTGCCATTGTTAGTAGCACTTGTCTTCCAATCTATATCAGCAAATTAGTCTCCCATAATCACACAATTCCCAGTAGGATTTATTTCATTAAAAACAACAGAGGTCTCTATCCATATCCAGATTGGATCCTAGGGTCTGTAGCACACCCCAAGCTCTATCCCAGGGGAGCCTCTGGTAGCTTTCTTCCTCAAAGTGATTTTGACCCAAACACTCTTTTTTTATCCATTCAATCACTTCTAATTTTCTTAAGTCTCCCTCAACACTACTATACAATGCTACTCCATCACCTTTCCCTTTTTTTGTCTTTCCTGAACAGCCCATACCCTCCAGTCCCTGTACGCCAGTCATGACTATTATTCCACCATGTTTGTTATCCCTCTAATACATGGTTTCATTTCCTGCACCAGTGGTTCTAGTTTCTCTGTTTTCTTCCCAGGGTCCTTGAACTGGTGTACAAACATCCTAGTTGTTTCTGCTTGGCTTCACCTAGGTTTCTCACCCAGCTGGGAAGTCATTCTACTGCCAGTATCTCCTATCTGACTCTTAGCATCATTGGTATAGGCACTATCTTTCCTCTTAGTGTCCATTCTCCTGCCCCCTGCTGTTGCTTTCTCCATTACTGTATTCTCTATTTTTTTTATTTTCTTCCTAGTCAATGTTAGAATCGGGTATGGAGATTACTTGATCATCTCCCCTGGGTTCCTAGTTTTTAATCCGTTGTGCTAACCTCCATCCCAGAAGACTTTCCCTCCCTACTCAGGTGGAATACATCCCATTGGAACAGTCCTCTGTGAATGAGGATCGCACAGGTGCTTAAATGTTGAACTTTGACTCTTAACTGCCAGTGTAGGTTCCGAAGTCCTTTTGTTGTACCTCTAGACCTTGGTGACTCTAAACATTAGCGCTGAAATACTGACAGCTTCGAGAAATACATGTGCCAGTCCCAGAGCAGTAAGCTCTGGCCTTCCTTATTCTGAGGTTCTGTGTACGCTCTTGGATCTGGCCTTTTAGGGGGCACCTTTAAATCAAGATTGTATGGGCATTAGATTGTGGCTCTATCTTATGAAAGGAGTTTGCACCAGTTGTAATGATTGGGACTGCTGAGTGTTGGAGTGCACTATGCCCCTGAGATGCCAGTACTGTGCCAGATGTACTGTGACTCAGAGGCAAACGCTGTAGGTGTTTCAGGAGCTAGGCCTTGTGGGTTCTGTTAAGTGCTCAGGGTATTTTACGAGGGCTGGTAGGAAAGGGAAAGGTTGCAAATACCCTGGGTACAGAAGCTGAAATAGTTCTGGTTGAAGTGAGCAATAGAGGTTCCTGTTTGGGTCCCTGGGGAAGTCCCATCCAGTGTCAGGGTCCTTCAGGCCTAGGGCTGGGAGTTTTTAGTCAAGCCAATAGGAGACTGAGGGTTTCCAAGCCAGGCTCGGTTAGCATCTCTGCCTGGCTTCTTGCCCAGCCATTGCTGCTCCCCCATAAGTCCCACACAAACCTTCATCCACTGGTAATGTCCGAGAGTCACAGCCTGTTCCACACACACCTTCTGCATGGGGCTTTTCTGCAGCTCCTGGCTTGCCATGCGGCTGCTGCTCCACCGCTCGCCCACCTACCCACCCAAGGCTGGGCATTTCCTGGTTCAGGACCCTTCCTCTTACCTGGCCTGGGGAAGTGCAGTGGGGAAGGGGCTGATAGGAATTGTTCTTAGCAGATCCATAATACAGGCTCACAAGGGCGGTGGGTAAAGACATAGGCACTGCAGATCCATTGCGTATGGCCCCAGCTTATGGAATATATATATATTTTTAATGAAAGTTTAGTCCTCGTGACTGGTAAGAAAAGCTTGAAAACATGACCTGAGTATAATTGATATGATGACCTCTTTCAGAGCATGCAAGGAGCCTGAAACAACAGCACCTAGGGCCGTGAAGTGCCCTGTATATTTCTCTGGGTGTTAATGTCAAGCCCCACTGCTCTGGGGAGTCAGGCCAATGCCACCTCAACAGAGCACTCTGGCAGGAGGCCCTACCCAAGCGCATGCTTGGCAGCAAGCGGGTACATACCGTGGGTCACTGCTTCTACCATTCTTGCCTTTTGCGGGTAGAGTGGGAACCCTTGCTGATATTTCCCTGTTGCTGCTCTTGGAAGGATAAGGAGCCCTATGCCACTGCTCTCTCAAATAGGGGGCAGAATGGCAGGGGGCCCTATGTTGTGATGTACGTAGGGTCCTGAATTTCCTTATTTGTCCTGGGCTCCTTGGCTAAAACTCCCTTTCTCGGTGTTGTGTTTTTCTGTGCACTCGTTGGCTGTTATCCACACCCCAGAGGTAGCTGCATTTGAGTGGGAAGTATGTATGTAACATGGAAAGCCCTTTGAGGTAAAACATATAACGTTGTGGCTCCTCTGCTTTGACTCTTCTTGTGATTCTTGCTTATGCAGAACTCTTTCTGGGAGGAGTGGGGGAAGGAAGGAGAACTCTTCCTAAGAGATGTAAAGACCTTGGTGAGCCAATTGGAACTTGGGGAGCCAATTCTGTACCCTGCCCCTGTTGCATGAAACGAACCAACAAATCCTGACTAGAACTGAATTGCTGAAGTTAGACCTTTTCCCCCCTATGTTTATATTATTAAATAACCACAGCCATTTAGAAAAGTCATGGTGATCACTACATAGCATTGAACTTCCGGAAGGTAGTACCCAGATTTTCCTGCTGCAAAAGCTTGGGCCTTTGCTAAATAAGAATCTCCATGAGCAGTGAGGGGACTATGACATATGTGGTTCTGTGCCCGATGGGTGGCATCAGTGGTACACTACCACGATGGCAGTTCTATATAGCCTGCCCATATAGTGTCTGCTTGCTGATTCATGTAAACCATCTGGAAGATCATCATCTGACAGGGTCTAACCAGCATGGATTTTGAAAAGGGAAATTGTATTGCTAATCTCTTCCTTTTTTTGTGTCAATATAGTAGTAGGTCAACCAGTTCTCCTTTATCCATCTTATTTAGACTTTCAAATGGCCTTTTGACAGAATCCTGTGTGAGAGGTAGTAGCAGCCATTATGGTCATGGATCAAAAATTGGCTGCGAGGTGAGAAACAGTACAATTACATGGGCAATTTTCATCAACATAAGAACAGAGGGAGACTGGAAATAATTAAAAGGTGGCAAGTTCAAAACAGATGAAAGGAAATATCTCCAAGCAATGTGTAATTAGACTGTGGAACTCCCTGCCACAGGAAGCAATTGAGGCCAAGAATGTAGCAAGATTAGACACTTGTATGGATAACAAGAATATGCAGAGTTACAATAGTTAATGCTAACAAGCTTTTGAAGAGCTATAAAACTTCATGCTTCAGGGCTGGAAACCAATCTCTAACTATAGGGGTTAGTAGGAGACCTAATATGGGCAGGTGGGAGTGGATTATCCATATCTGCCTAATAAAGGTTTCTTGTACTTTCCCCTGAAGCATCTGGCATTGGCCACTGTCAGAGACAGGATGCTGGCCTAGATGGACCATGGGTCTGATCCAGTCTGGCAGCTCCTGTTTTCACTGGCTCCTACTGAGACAGGGAGTTGTAGGTACCGAACTCAGCTGGCACTACGACGTCTGGGTATAAACTGATGCTGCTCGACTGTCCTGCTGCAACATTTTCACAAATGACGTGCTCATCTCCTATAACATCTGAAAAATCATACCTTAACAATGGGACCAGTCTTAATCCAGGTCAGGGAAACGGCACCAGTAGCTTGACTTTGCATGTAGCTGTGCAGAAGTGGCCTTGAGACAAACTCCCCTGCATGTAAAAAGAAAAGGAGTACTAGTGGCACCTTAGAGACTAACCAATTTATTTGAGTATAAGCAGAAATCCTCATGAGAAAAGCGGTCCTAGTGAGAGGTGGTTCCCCCCTGCACCCAGAAAACTGAAATTTGGAGACTTCTCTAAAGCTCCCTTTAACCCTTTTGTAGCTGGCCAGACCAAGGGTTGGTCCCATAAGTTACTAAACATGCTTCGTTCCTGCTGACGTCAGCAGGGATGGAGATCACTTGGCACCTCACAGGATCAGGCTCTCATTTAAAAAAAAATCTCTTGTAGCTGGAATGTGCCTGGAAAGAAATTAAAGCAAATTGATGCATTTAACAAAGTGCTCAGACAGAAAAGCAGAGAAATGGAGTTGAGATCTTTCTTGTTTTTCAAAATTGTTAACAGATGTGAATTAGTGTGAAGATCTTTGCTTTTTGCTGTACGATCTGGTCTTCGATTATAAATAAGGCTGCCAAGCAATTAAAAAAACTAATCGTGATGAATAGTGTGATTAATCGCACTGTTAAACAATAATAGAATACCATTTATTTAAATATTTTTGGATTTTTTCTACATTCTCAAATATATTGATTTCAGTTACAACACAGAATACAAAATGTACAGTGCTCACTTTATATTTCTTTTTTGATTACAAGTATTTGCCCTCTAAAAAACAACAAAAATAGTATTTTTCAATTCACCTAATACAAGTACTGTAGTGCAACTCTTTAAATGAAAGTTGGACTTACA
The DNA here is from genome assembly GCF_015237465.2 of Chelonia mydas. Classification (NCBI taxonomy): domain Eukaryota; kingdom Metazoa; phylum Chordata; order Testudines; family Cheloniidae; genus Chelonia; species Chelonia mydas. The sequence continues at coordinate 3,100,969 of NC_057860.1, forward strand.
AATGTAGAATAAAGTATGAAAAAACTGCATTCAAAAATAAAACAATGTAAAACTTTAGAGCCTACAAAGTCCACTCAGTCCTACTTCTTGTTCAGTCAATTGCTCAGGCAAACCAGTTTGTTTACATCTGCAGATCATGCAGCCCCCTTCTTGTTTACAGTGCCAGCTGAAAGTGAGAACAGGCACTCTCCTAGCACTGTTGTAGCTGGTGTAGCAAGATATTTATGTGCCAGATGCGCTAAAGATTCATATATCCCTGAGTGCTTCAACCACCATTCCAGGGAATATGCATCCATGCTGATGACAGGTTCTGCTTGATAACAACCCACAGCAGCGTGGACCAACGCATGTTCACTTTCATTATCTGAATCAGATGCCACCAGCAGAAGGTTTGTCGAGGCTGATTCCCCACTCTGGCACTTCGAGAGCAGACGGTGGGGGCCCACAAGGATTTTAAAAATTAATAGGTTTCGGAGTAACAGCCGTGTTAGTCTGTATTCGCAAAAAGAAAAGGAGGACTTGTGGCACCTTAGAGACTAACCAATTTATTTGAGCATGAGCTTGGCCACTCCAGGCTGGTATTAAACTCCCAAGGTCACAGCTTCTCTCTGACCTCGGATGGGTAGATGCTGCCACCATCCAAATGCAAAAAAACCCCTTTGAACTCTCCTGTATAATAGTGTGACCCAGGAACCTCTTAATGCTAACTGGCAAGGGGCTGCATAGGGGTTACAGGAATCTCCCGTCTCTAGTATTTATGGTCTTGCTTACCAAAAGAGTCATGTGAGATCTTGAATAAAAGCTTGTCACATCAATATCCTTGTGAAATGTATGTATTGATACTATGGAAGGTGTTATGTATATTTAGTGAAGATATGTTCTTAACATCTGTGTTTGAAGGACTGGTCATCAGAACAGGTGGAAGACAGGCCTTCTGTCAGATGAGATGTTGATCCATCTGTCTGTTTACATGTAAATTGTGTAGTGGCTCATTTGCACTGGGTTTCCCATCACCCGTCTGAACTGAATGCAAATGAAGGTTTGTGGAGACTTCAGAAAGAAACTAACAGGAAGGGGAAAAACAGCAGGGGAGAGAACCCTATCTGGAGGTGTGGAGCAAGCCCTTGATGTACTATATTTGGGAGGCAAGAAAGATACCCTACCACCTTTTGCTGAGTAAGTAAAAGGATAGTGACCTTGCTTCATGAAAAAGGGGTCTCAGTCGGGCTTGGTTGAAAAGCTGGTGTGGACTTTGGGTGACAGAAGCTCCTTTAGATAGAAAGATAACATGTTAGTTAAGTTTAGTCCCTAGAAAGCATATTATGATTTTGTTTTATATGTAACCATTTGTTTCTAATATTGTTACCCACCATCTTTTGAATCTCTGTTCTTTGATACTCTTGCCTATATTTATAGTGACAATAGGAGTAAGTGCTGTGGTGTGAAGCAAAGTGGTGGTACTGAGTTGACTCTTACAAGTTGGTGCGTACTGTTCCTCTGGGAACAGCAGACCCGGTAATTCTGTGAGCATTCAGTGGCTCTGGGGTTGAACACCACCGGGAATGCTCCAGAGGCTATAGGGCTGGTGTGCGCCTGTTGCTACCTGTACAGAGAGAACAAGGCCTGGCAGGTCAGGCTTGTCCTGCCAGAGGCTGGTGATTTCAGGGAGCTGACCCACACCAGGCACAGACAAGACTGCTTCATGCTAAGGGCAGGTGGTGGTGAGGAGTGTCTCAATGCTGGGTACCCTTGGGGAGCGTCACACTTGAGCCTTAGGATTTCCCTGAATTAATCCCTCTTTGAACTGCCAGTATCTTTTTTTTTTTAGAAAAACACCCAATCGTGGTTTTAAAACTTCCAGTGATGAAGGATCCACCACAGCTCTTGGTAAAATGCTCAATGGCTTATTACCCTCACTGTTAAGATGTTTTTTAAATTTTTTAAAAATTTTTATTTCTAGTCTGAATTTTCTAGCTTCAACTTCTAGCAGTTGGATCTTGTTATACTTTTTGTCTGCTAGATTGAAGAAACTTCTATCAAATTTCTGTTCCCTATCTAGGAATTTATGGACTGCTAGTCACCCCTTAAGCTTTTTGAGAAGCTAAATGGATTGAGCTCCTGGAATCTGTCACTACAAGGCATGTTTATTCCTAAGGCTCTTCTCTGAACCCCCCAGTTTATCAACATCCTTCTTGAATTGTGGACGCCAGAACTGATTCCCTCAGCAGTCACATCAGTGCAAAATAGTTACTATAACCTCTCTACTCTTGATACTTCCAAGGACTGTTACACTTTTGGCCACCACAACCCACTGGGAGCTAATGTTCAGCTGATTATCCCCCATGAACTTCAAGTGTTTTTCAGGGACACTGCTCCCAGGGTAGAGTCCCCCATCCTGCAAACATGGCCTACATTCTTTGTTCCTAGTTGTATGACCTTTACATTTGGGTATATCGAAACACACATGGTTTGCTTACACCAAGTGACCCAGATCGCTCTTTATTATTTATCACTCCCTCAATCTGTCATCTGTAAACTTGATTGGTAATTTCTTTTTTCTTCCAGATCTCTGATTAAAATATTAAATAGTGTAGGGCCAAGAACTGATCCCTGCAGTTAAGGTCAAAAGTCTCCACTAATTTTGGGTGCCCAATCTGAGACACTGGGGACCTGATTTTATGTAGCTCTTTATACCAAAGCACTGCTCCCACGGTCTCTTCAGCTCAGCACCCCACAGTGTCAAGACCTGTAGAGTTCTGAGTGTTTTGAAACCTCCTCTGCCCAGACCTCACCATTGTCTTGGGGGAGTCCCTGTGGAGTGGGGCACTCCCCCTTGCCATGTAGGGTTGTGTTTCCCTTGCTGCTAAAGAAGGGAGACCTCCATGACCTGAGGAATTGGTGCCTAGTAATGCTACTTGGCATGGACGATAAGGCTCACCATGTCTCCCAGCATGGATTTCAGCTGCAGACATGATCTATCCCAACCAGACCTATGATGTCCTGGACCAGACTATTTTTGACAACTTGTGTCAAGTCCAGGACCTTCTCCATCTGGTGTGTAGGGATGGTCCTTCAACCAGGGGAAGGAATTTGACAGGGTGGATGGCAGGTATCTCATGGGCACTCTGTGGGTGTTTTGGGTTCACTCCTCATTTTGTGGGGTTCCTCCAGGTGCCATAAGCCTCTGCAGAGTGTCTGTCAAGTTCAACTGGGCCCTGACTGAACCTGTCACCTTTGCTTATGGAGTGTGTCAGGGCTGCCCTCTGGCTGGTGTCGCTGAGCCCTTTCTCTGTCCTTTGTAAGAGACTGATGGGGTTGTAACTCAGCAACCTGGCTATGAGTGACCTGTTGCTATATGCCAATGAGCTGCTCTTCATGGCCCAGGTCTGGATGGACCTGGTGCAGGTGGAGGCCTACGAAGCCATCTGTTTGGTTTTCTGGCCTCCATCTGGGTCAAGAGCTCTGGCCTGATGGTCAGCAACAGGGGCAGGTGGGTTCCCTCCTACCCACAATCCACACCACCCAAAGGGATACAGGTCCATTGTTTCAGAGTAACAGCCATGTTAGTCTGTATTCGCAAAAAGGTCCATTGTTTTCTCTGAGCATCTACCACTCTGCCACTGACCCTTCTCCACTAGTCAGTTGGACAGACTTGGAGGCCAGGGTGTCTGTCTGATTGCATGTGTGGCTGCTCTGGTGCCTTTTCCCTTCAAGGGGAGTGCTGGTAATCAACCAGTTAGTCCTGCCCATGGTCTGGTACTGGTTCGGTGCCCTGGCCAGCCTCCAGAGAAAGGTCTTTGAGTTCTTCTGGCCAGGAAAGCCGTGGGTCTTTGTGGGTATCTTGAGTGTGTCTCTGGGAGAGGTTGGACAGGGCCTGGTTTGCATTCACAGCCAGGTCCATATGTTTTCCCCCTAGGCCCTGCAGAGACTTCTTTATAGTGCTTGTAGTCTGGCATGGAGCCAGTAAGGGCCCGACTTCCATTGCCTCCTTCAAGAGTTGCAATTAGACTGTCAGCAATTTTATCTCCATCCAAAAGGTCTCCTCTGAGACCTCTTTGAGCTGCTGGTCTTCTACCAGGACCTCCTCAGGTCCTGGAAATTGGCATAAGTCTGTTGTAGCTGCTGAGGGTGCAGACTCCTTGCTGAACTTGCTGCATAATCCACATCTCATGGCACAGGTGGCAGCCCCTTCATGCACTGGAGGTTGGTCCCAGCTGGTGTTTCCAGAGTCCAGCCTCCCACTATGCTCTGTGGGACTGAGTGGAGTGTGTGGCGCTTGCGCAGTGCATGGGATTGCCCATCCCTTGTCTCTCCACACCATGTGCTCCTGGAGGTGAAGGCTGCCTTCTCCATGCTTCTCTTGATTATCTAGGGAGGATGGTCTCTGCCTGCCTTGGCCCTTTAGAACTTGATGTCAGACTTCTGCCCTGTGATTTTTTTTCCCCCTGCCCTCAGCTGCCTCCAGCACACTGCCCAGTTGGGTTTACTGAGATCCAACCTGTCCACCTGTGAGCCACGTTACAAAAACAGCTGTACGTGCTTGTGCTCCAAAGCATACATTTTTGTCCCTAGTGTCCTGTCTTGATACTAAGTGGCAGATCCTCCTCCCACTTGTGGAGGGCAAGGGCACTCAGAGGGTCAGCCTCTAGCCCACCTTTGTTCCACAGCCCGCTGGGGACATAGGTTGGTACTACCTTCACAGAGCCATGAGCATAGGGAGGGGAGAGGTTGGCATTGTTTGACAGACACAGAATGTTCCTGCAATATCTTTAGGAGATCTTCTTGCATTAAGTTTAAGTATCTGTGGAGTCCATTGTATTAAATGTAAAGGGTCTGTATTAGGTGCCTGGATGACTTTACTGAGCATTGTGGCAGACAGAAATGAACTTATGGCACAATATGTATGAAATGGATTTCCTGGCAAAACCCAACCCTTTGAAACTACAACCTAAGGAGAGGGTGATTGTATTCTGATTACCTGTTCCTAGGGTCCCAAGATCAAAGTCCCAAATTGTATAAAAAGGGACTCTGATTCATGGGGATGCTTGTTCTGAGCTAACAGCTGTTATGAACTTGGACCCACAGAAAACCTCCCAAGTGGGGTTTGAAGGACTGATCATCTGCCAGTCTCTTTGTTGGAGTTGGGATGATCTTGGTAAGCTGATTAGCACGTATGAAGGCTTTTATTGTTGTTAATGTTTTCCCTGTAATGCTTTTACCTTAAAAATAAACATGCTTGCTTAGAAAGGGCTTTGTGGTGACTTTTGAGGGCAGGTTATTGCCTCTGAGGAGAAGGCAAAGCTGCCTGGTTAGGTCATCTGATTTAGAGTCATAGCGTTAGAAGGGACTGCAAGGGTCATCTAGTCGAACCCCCAGCCAACATGCAGGATTTGTGTGACTTGCTAGAAAACTCCATGTAGGAAGGGAATTGTGCAGTCTGGAAAAACCCCAGTCAGGAGGGAGAGACTCCTCTGTTTGCCAGAAGCTGGGAATGGGCGAGAGGGGATGGATCACTTGATTACCTGTTCTGTTCATTCCCTCTGAAGCACCTGGCATTGGCCACTGTTGGAAGACAGGACACTGGGCTAGATGGACCCTTGGTCTGACCCAGTATGGCCCTTCTTATATCTGAGAGATGAAGGTTGAGGAGCAGGTGTCCTAGAGTGAGTGCCCTTGCTGGGCCACAGAGGGGGAATACAGGTGCAGTTGTCCTGAACTGTGACAATGTTTACACAATCTCTTCCCCCCCGCCCCCCCACACTTCCTTCTTTGACAAGAGAGGGCTGGCACATATGCAGTGTGCCAGGTTGCACCCTCCTGAGCCTTATGTTAGGTTCTGGCTGCACTCTACTTGCATCCCATCCTGGCCCAACCAAAGTCTTGGGACCACCTTGTTAATCTCCTCCTAGCCCTGGCCCAAATGGCCATCTATCCATCAAGGAGGGGGCTGGATGGGGGTGCTTCTTTGTGACTGTGGAGCCAACTTCTGATCACTCGTTAGTTCACATCTCTAGGCAGAGTTCCTCTGGATGGTGTCACTGATTCCTTGGACTCCTGTATGGAGAACTGGTGCTGTCCAGAGTTCTCTGCTTAGTGTCCCCTTTTTGGTACCCGATTTTGATCTGTTGACTCCTCTTCCTGTTTGTTCATTAGTCTACCCCTGTAATCAACTGCATTCTGGGTTCATTTTTGTTGTGGGTGGGTCTAGGCCCATTTCTACCTAAAATTCAAAAAGGCCTGAATGAGGCATCGTCCTGGCGAGGGGAAGGTGACCATTTAATTACTCTCATAATACATATGCACAAGCGGGCCAAATTAAGGTTCTACAGTCAAACCTTAATTCTGGCACTTCCTAACTTTAAGTGCAGCACTAATAAGCAACCTTAGTGGTCGTTTAACATAGCTTTTTGTGTGCAACTTGCTAGGCTTTTTGAAAAAGCAAACAGAAAAAACAAATTGTATCATGTGGCATCATATTGACGCCTGCATGAGCCAACGGTGGGGTTGGAACCTTTTATCCATCTAACAGACCTCAGTCACTTTTTCATAGATTCCAAGGCTAGAAAGGACCATTGTGTTAATCTTGTCTGACCTCCTGAATGACACAGACCGGAGAACTGCTGTGAAATATTTCCTACAGCAGATCTTCTAGAAGAACATTCTATCTTGATTTTAAAAATTGTCAGTGATGGAGCTAAAGGAGTAACTGATAGTAATAGGTTGTCCTACATGGACCAGCACTAGAGGGGGATGAGTCCTATGCTTTGCTAGTAGGTTTCATAGATGTGCTGACAGCAGAGGAATGGTGAGACTCAGGAATCTTGGGTTGTATTCCAGACACTGGAGGGGATTGTGTCCTAGTGGGCACAGATGCTTCTGCCAAAAACTTGATACATTTTGCACAATCCTGTCCATCCTATCCTAGTCCTGTGTCTCTTTCTCACCCCTCGCTCTTTGTCCCAGTCTTCATTCCTCAGGCTTCTCATTCCAGGGGAGTCTTTGAATAGGAGTAGAGAGTTGATTTTACCTCTGTGTGGCACTAGTGCAATCACTGTTGGAATACAATGTCCATTTCTCATGTCAACAATTCAAGAAGGATGTTGAAAAATTGGAGAGGGTTCAGAGAAGAGCCACAAGAATGATTAAAGGATTAGAAAACCTGCCTTATAATAATAGACTCAATTAACTCAACCTGTTTAACAAATAGAAGGTTAAGGGGTGGCTTGATTAGTCTGTTAGTACCTACATGGGGAACAAATATTTAATAAAGGGCTGTTTAGACTAGCAGAGAAAGGGATAACACAATCCAATGGCTTGAAGTTGAAGCTAGACAAATTTGGGCTGGAAATAAGGTATACATATTTAACAGTGAGTGTAATTAACCATTAGAACAACTTAACAAGGGAGACGGAGGATACTTCATCACTCATAATTTTTTAAATCATGATTGGATGTTTCTCTAAAGGATTTGCTGCTGTAGGAATTGTTTTGGGGCAGTTATCTGGCCTGTACTAGACAAGAGGTCAGACTAGATGGTTTCAATGGTCCCTTCTGGTCTCGGAATCTATTAATCAATCCCCTGTCCAGCGAATTCCCATTCCCAGCTCCTCACCAGAGTTCAGTGCCCTTGTCCCCTTCCCTCTCCAGCGTCTGTTCTCTCCCCACATTCCAGTCCCAGTTTCACCAGGCTCCTCCCAATCTACTCCTTTCACTCCCTTCCCTGCATCCTGCCCAGGTTGACTTTCTTGTTCTCTGCATTTGGATCTGGTGACTTCGTCCCTCACGCTGGCTGGATGCCACCTGGGACCTCATTCTGAGCACAGCTCTGCTCTGATGTCCATCCCCATCCTGGCCCACAGTGACAATTGCAGGGAAATCTGGCTTCCCCCTGTAGCTTTGGCATATGCAGATGCTCTGAACAGGGAGCATGCACAGTCCACTCAAAAGTGAGAGCTGTGAAGGGGTGGAGCATGCTCTGTGGGGATCGCATATGTGCAGCCTGGCTTGCACCAGGAGCTGTGAGGGGCTAGAGCATGCCCGATGAGGATTGATTCTTCAGCGATTTTACCTGCCAAACTCTAACAAGTCTCCAGTGAGCATGTACAAACAAATATTACAACAAAAAGGCTTCAAAAACAGACTTCAACGAGAGACTGCTGAATTGGAATTAATTTGCAAACTGGATACAATTAACTTAGGCTTGAATAGAGACTGGGAGTGGATGGGTCATTACACAAAGTAAAACTATTTCCCCATGTTTATTCTCTCCCCCCCCCAACTGTTCCTCAGACGTTCTTGACAACTGCTGAAAATGGCCCACTTTGATTATCACTACAAAAGGTTTCTCTCCCCTCCCCCCCCCCACCCCCCCGCTCTCCTGCTGGTAATAGCTCACCTGACATGATCGCTCTCGTTACAGTGTGTATGGTAACACCCATTGTTTCATGTTCTCTGTGTATATAAATCTCTCCACTGTATTTTCCACTGAATGCATCCGATGAAGTGAGCTGTAGCTCATGAAAGCTTATGCTCCAATAAATTTGTTAGTCTCTAAGGTGCCACAAGTCCTCCTTTTCTTTTTGCGAATACAGACTAACACGGCTGCGACTCTGAAACCTGTCATTATGCAAGGCACTGCATTTAGCCATATGGAGTGGAAATCTATCAACTTCATGAAAAAACTCATATAGATACAGACAGACATCATCTTCCTTTCCAACTGCAAACAGATGGACATCATACCAAAAGGACTGAAGGTAAAAAATGCATTACAATCTACATACCACACAGACTATGCTGACTGCTTGTGCCACACGCTCTCAAATAAACTGCGGAACCACCTAATCAACATCCTCTACTGCAAACAGGGAAAGATTAAGAATGAGCTCTCAAAACTGGATACTCTCATAAACCAGCCTTCCACACAACCTCCCTCGTGGCTGGACTTTACTAAAACTAGACAAGCCATTTACAACACACACTTTGCTTCTCTACAAAAGAAAAAGGACACTAAACTACTACATGCCACAAGGGGCCACAGCAATGGTTCCCTCAACCCACCCAGCAATATTGTTAATCTATCCAACTATACTCTTAGCCCAGCAGAAGAATCTGTCCTATCTCGTGGCCTCTCCTTCTGCCCCTTCACCCCCACGAACATGATACAGTTCTGTGGTGACCTAGAATCCTATTTTTGACGTCTCCGACTCAAGGAATATTTCCAACACACCTCTGAACAACATAGTAATCCACAGACCTCCCTACCAACACTACAAAAAGAAGGATTCTGGGTGGACTCCTCCTGAAGGTCGAAACAGCAGACTGGACTTCTACATAGAATGCTTCCACCGACGTGCACGGACTGAAATTGTGGAAAAGCAGCATCACTTGCCCCATAACCTCAGCCGTGCAGAACACAATGCCATCCACAGCCTCAGAAACAACTCTGACATCATAATCAAAAAGGCTGACAAAGGAGGTGCTGTCGTCATCATGAATAGGTCGGAATATGAACAAGAGGCTGCTAGGCAGCTCTCCAACACCACTTTCTACAAGCCATTACCCTCTGATCCCACTGAGGGTTACCAAAAGAAACTACACCATTTGCTCAAGAAACTCCCTGAAAAAGCACAAGAACAAATCTGCACAGACGCACCCCTGGAACCCCGACCTGGGGTATTCTATCTGCTACCCAAGATCCATAAACCTGGAAATCCTGGACACTCCATCTCAGGCATTGGCACCCTGACAGCAGGATTGTCTGACTATGTAGACTCCCTCCTCAGGCCCTATGCTACCAGCACTCCCAGCTACCTTCGAGACACCACTGACTTCCTGAGGAAACTACAATCCATCGGTGATCTTCCTGAAAACACCATCCTGGCCACTAGGGATGTAGAAGCCCTCTACACCAACATTCCACACAAAGATGGACTACAAGCCGTAAGGAACACTATCCCCGATAATGTCACGGCTAACCTGGTGGCTGAACTTTGTGACTTTGTCCTCACTCATAACTATTTCACATTTGGAGACCATGTATATCTTCAAATCAGCGGCACTGCTATGGGTACCCGCATGGCCCCACAGTATGCCAACATTTTTATGGCTGACTTAGAACAACGCTTCCTCAGCTCTCGTCCCCTAATGCCCCTACTCTACTTGTGCTACATTGATGACATCTTCACCATCTGGACCCATGGAAAAGAAGTCCTTGAGGAATTCCACCATGATTTCAACAATTTCCATTCCACCATCAACCTCAGCCTGGACCAGTCCACACAAGAGAGCCACTTCCTGGACACTACGGTGTTAATAAGCGATGGTCACATAAACACCACCCTATACCGGAAACCTACTGACCGCTATACTTATCTATATGCCTCCAGCTTTCATCCAGACCACACCACACGGTCCATTTTCTACAGCCAAGCTCTACGATACAACTGCATTTGCTCCAACCCCTCAGACAGAGACAAACACCTACAAGATCTCTATCAAGCATTCTTACAACTACAATACCTACCTGCTGAAGTGAAGAAACAGATTGACAGAGCCAGAAGAGTATCCAGAAGTCACCTACTACAGGACAGGCTCAACAAAAAATAACAGAACTCCACTAGCCATCACCTTCAGTCCCCAACTAAAACCTCTCGATCAAGGATCTACAACCTATCCTGATCGACAACCCATCGCTCTCACAGATCTTGGGAGACAGGCCAGTCCTTGCTTACAGACAGCCCCCCAACCTGTAGCAAATACTCACCAGCAACCACACAACAGAACCGCTAACCCAGGAACCTATCCTTGCAACAAAGCCTGTTGCCAACTGTGTACACATATCTATTCAGGGGACACCATCATAGTGTGGCTGATGTGATTAGGCACTATCAGAGGCTCATTCACCTGCACATCTACCAATGTGATATATGCCATTGTGCCAGCAATGCCCCTCTGCCATGTACATTGGCCAAACTGGACAGTCTCTATGTAAAAGAATAAATGGAAACGAATCAGACGTCAAGAATTATAACATTCAAAAACCAGTCAGAGAACACTTCAATCTCTTTGGTCACTCGATTACAGACCTAAAAGTGGCAATTCTTCAACAAAAAAAGTTCAAAACCAGACTCCAATGAGAGACTGCTGAATTGGAATTAATTTGCAAACTGGATACAATTAACTTAGGCTTGAATAAAGACTGGGAGTGGATGGGTCATTACACAAAGTAAAACTATTTCCCCATGTTTATTCTCTCCCCCCCCCAACTGTTCCTCAGACGTTCTTGACAACTGCTGAAAATGGCCCACTTTGATTATCACTACAAAAGGTTTCTCTCCCCCCCCCCCCCCGCTCTCCTGCTGGTAGTAGCTCACCTGACATGATCGCTCTCGTTACAGTGTGTATGGTAACACCCATTGTTTCATGTTCTCTATGTATATAAATCTCCCCACTGTATTTTCCACTGAATGCATCCAATGAAGTGAACTGTAGCTCACGAAAGCTTATGCTCAAATAAATTTTAGTCTCTAAGGTGCCACAAGTCCTCCTTTGCTTTTTGCGAATACAGACTAACACGGCTGCTACTCTGAAACCTAAATCACTTAGGTGTTTCTGAACATTTTACCCAGGAGTGTATTTTACGACAGTGCCTCACCTAGATCTGACAGTGCCTGGATCTAGACTATTCTCAGTGGTAGCAGATGACAGAACAAGGACTAATGGACTCAAGTTGCAGTGGGGGAGGTCTAGGTTGGATATTAGGAAAATCTTTTTCACTAGGAGGGTGGTGAAACACTGGAATGCGTTACCATGGAGGTGGTGGAATCTCCTTCCCTAGAAGTTTTTAAGGCCCGGCTTGACAAAGCCCTGGCTGGGATGATTTAGTTGGGGATTGGTCCTGCTTTGAGCAGGGGTTGGACTAGATGACCTCCTGAGGTCCCTCCCAACCCTGAGATTCTGACTCTATGATAACTGGAGCCCTAAGGGATGGCAGTATCACTGTATGATAGGAGCAGAACAATTATTTACTCCTAGGGGAATTGTGCACCACTGTGTGCATGCAGAATTCATGTTCCCCACAGATTTATTTGCTTCCCGGTAGAAAGATGATTTTCTGAAGGGGAATCAAAGGGAAGCCGCAAGTGTGGTCATGTGCCTCTCCCCAGCAATGAGGGTACATCATTTTGGGCACCTGGACCAGCTGGCGGAGAGGTAAATCACTGCAGAGGGCGTGGGAGGGGGAAGGCAGGGCTGGGGATGCCCTGGCCAGTGGCTCCTACTGTGTGCCGGGCTCAGCTGCTAGCCCCAGCTGGACAGGGGCGGACGGGACTTGCTCTTCCCTTGAAAGGAGTGGCCTGGACCAGGTCAGACCCACCCCCAGAAACCTCCCCCGGCCGCAGGAAGCCAAACACACTGTCCCCCATCGCTCCTCAGCAACAGGGGAAGGGGGTCACTGTATGGGGAGCTGTTCCACTGTCCATCCAATCCCTGTGCATCTGGACCCCCACATACCCAGACCTCCCCACACCTGAACCCGTGCCCCACTGAGCCTTACCTCTTGAAGTTGGACCCCCCCACTGAACCCCAACCCCCTTCACCCAGACCCCCACCAACACCTGGACCTGGACTCCTCTGCTAAGCCCCCAGACCCAGCGTTAAGCCCCATTCCACCTCACCCAGATTCCCCTACTGAGCCCCAACCAACTTCACCTGGACCCCCCTGCAGAGGGGCAAAATCCCGTTGCCCCTGCACCTGGAACCCTGCAACAAGCACCTGTGCAGGGGAAATCCCCCCCACACACACACCCAGACTCTCCACTGAGCCACCTGTACCCAGATTGCCCCACCCAGAACCCTCTCACCCCACACCTGGATCCCCCCTCACACTTTGGTCCTGCCAGGCTGAGCCTGCCTGCCCACACCTGGTTTGCCTGGCATGGAGGGGCAGGGCCCTGGGGTTTTTCTAGGGCAAACCCAGCCCTTGTGCTGTGTCAGGGTTGGGTACAGCCTCCCCATCAAGTCAGTGTCCTGGGAGGGGCAGAGGGGGATGGCTGGAGGCTGATCTCCCACCTCAGTACAGCCAGTGGCCTGTGCTCCCCACTACTATGCTGGAGCCTCCACGTTTATTTATTGACAAAATTTGCAGAATTTTAAAACTGCAGAACTTTTAATTGTTTGGCGCAGAATGCCCTCAGGAGTGACCATTTCAGGCTGAGCTAAACTGTGTGAGGTCAGGTAGCAGGAGCTCCAGACAAAGCCTGCACCTGCTGAATAAGATCAACTTTGCCAACAAAGCCAAACTCCAGGAAGGGGATAACTCAATGATAACAGAATAGGTGCCTGTCATTGCCCTGTGAGCCATTTTCCTTTGTGGTAAAGCTTATCAAGAAGGTTGTGTTGATCTATTCTTCCAGTATCTGGATGCCTCTTGTCAAACTGGTGCAGAGACTGCTGTGATGGCAGGTGATCTCCTGGCAACAGATCAAGAACCTTTATTGGTATAGTTGGGTCTATCAGCTGCCTCTCCAACACCACTGATCATGACACAAGGCACATCCTGGACACCTGCCATATCTGCTGATTCCCTACAGACCTCTGCAATAGCTGGGGTGCTGCTTTGAGCAGGGGGTCAGACTAGATACCTCCTGAGGTCTCTTCCAACCCCGATCTTCTCTGGTTCTATGATAGCTGGTGCTGCTGCTTTTAAGTGGTTTGGCTTTTGTATCTCCGGAGATCCCAGGGGACCACAAGGATTCTGTAGGATTTCACCTTGTCCTCAATGTTTTATATAATGCTATTAGGAAAGGCCAGTGAGAGAGCATGGACTGTGGCATCTCCAGTATGCTAGTGGCCTACCTGTTTCTACCTCTTCTGATCCAGACACTGAATCTGAGTGACCTTCCCAACTTTTGACAGAGATTGGAGTGTTGGTAAGAATGGTCTGGCGGGAGCTCAACTCAGGTAAACCAGATGATGATGGGCTGGGGAATGCAATTGGAAGGGACAGACCTAATTAAATAGCTTTATTAGTAATTGAGGCTGCAGCTCAATTACTTCTGTGGTCCATTCATATTAGCCTCACAGGAGTCTGGTAAGATTCCCAACTATCGCTGAGTTAGAGGTCCTAGCCAAAGGAAAACCATGGCTCCGTTATGCAGGATACTGCACAAACACATAGTGGGAGACTGTCCTCTCGCAGAGAGTTCACAATCTAAATAGACAAAAATGGGTAAAGGAAGGACCGCTGTTCCCATCTCACAGCAGAGGCACAGAGCGCGGAAGGGATTTGCCCAAGGTCTCAGACAGAGTCTGTGGCAGAGCCAGGTCTTAAGTCTAGTTCTCCTGACTCTCAGAATGATCGTGGCTGTAAGGCACAGGTCTCTCTCTAAAGGTCTTCTCTTTCTGGTAGAGCCCTTGGCACCATGAGCCAGGCTTTTGTCACTTCAGGGCTAGATTACAGTAAGGTGCCGGTCTGGGGGGTGGAGGAGAGGGTGCATTAAAGCATGCAGAAACTGGAGCTGCTCACTTGTTAAGTGGCATGTCCTGTCCCCGTCTCTCTCCTTTCCACCCACCCACCCCCCAGTGCATATTACACAGGTGCTCTAATCTGCCTGTGGGTTTTTGGCTGGTTATAGGTGGTGGTGGTGGTGACCTATAAAAGCCCCAGATGAGCTAGAACCTGCCTGAGACCAGTGCTCTCTCTACTCCTTCCTGCCTTAGCTAAGCTCTGGGGCTCCTCTGGTATACACAAAAGGGAGCTGCCAGCAGAATGTTCTCCGGGAGGCCTCTTGGCTCTGGAATCCACTCCCCAAACCTTCCCCGCCTAAAATTTCCAGAATGTCCTGAGGGTCAACACTTAGGATAATGCTTCCTCTGAAGAGGGCAGCTGAGGAAGGGAATGCAGATTGAGGGACAATGCACAGGGAAAGTGGGGGCTCCTAGTGCTGCATGGTTATTTGTTTATTGCCGTGTCTTGTGGGCCTGCTGTTTTCCTTCTCTTGTTAAGGGATTTCTATAACGGGAGGCATCCAGAGAGTAGTACCATAAATCCCACCCCCCACAAGTCTGTCTAGTCACAGGGAGCTATGGATGCCCAGCATCTCTGGAAATGAGGCCCTGAAGAATATGCTGATCTCCAGAGCAGTGCTCAAGTCCTACGGACTTAAGTGGAGTTACTCACATGCTTCGGTGCGTTGCTGTACCGGAGCCTAAATGGACAAATCTGGGCACTGTTGACCTCTGAAGGTGGAATCAGTAGCGTAACCGGGGGGAGTAGCCGCTCCCCCTCTGAGCACAAGTGGCACCTTTGTAATTTATAGGCGCCTTTTTTAATTTTTACTGACCCGGCGGCGCACCTGGTCTTCGGCAGCAGGGGCCTTCAGGCGCTCCGGCTCGGGTGGAATCAGTCTGGCTGAAGAGCAAGGGATCATGCTGCGCCCTAATAGCTGGAGCAGGAGCAGTAAGCTATGGTAACACTTGAAGAGTCTGCATTAGCTCATGAAGTATTGAGGCAGGGCTGGGAGCTGTTTGGTGGTTAGAGCTGTGTGACTAACTGGCTTATTTCCCAAGCTGGCAGTTCCAAAACATTGAAAAGGAGTCTGTTTCCATTACAAATTGTACTGACACTTGTTTTTCAATCTTCAACCATTGGTCTAGTGGTTGGGACATTCACCTGGGAGGTGGGAGACTGAGGTTTGAATCTCCACTCTGGAGCAGTGACTTAAACACAGGTTTCCCTCTTCCGGGTGAGTGCCCCAACCACTGGGATCCTGGCTCTTCTGTAGGTGGGTCTCATTTCTCATGTTAAAAGAACATAAGAATGGCCATACTTGGTCAGATCAAAGGTCCATCTAGCCCAGTATCCTGTCTTCTGACAGTGGCCAATGCCAGGTGCCCCAGAGGGAATGAACAGAACTGGTAATCAAGTGACCAATCCCCTCTTGCCCATTCCCAGCTTTTGGCAAACAGAGGCTAGGGACACCACCCCTGCCAATCCTGGCTAATAGCCATTGATTGACCTACCCTCCATGAACTTATCTAGGTCTTTTTTGAACCATGTTATAGTCTTGGCCTTCACAACATCTTCTGGCAAGGAGTACCACAGGTTGACTGTGCATTGGAAGTATTTTTTCCACACTTTTGTTTGTTTTTAAATCTGTTGCCTATTAATTTCATTTGGTGACCCCTAATTCTTGTGCTATGAGAAGGAGTAAATAACACTTCCTTATTTACTTTTTCCACACCTGACCTCTATCATATACCCCCCCTTAGTCATCTCTTTTCCAAGCTGAAAAGTCCCAGTCTTATTAATCTCTCCTCATATGGCAGCCGTTCCATACCCATAATCATTTTAGTTGCCCTTTTCGGAACCTTTTCCAATTCCAGTATATCTTTTCTGAGATGGGGCGACCACATCTGCATGCAGTATTCAAGATGTGGGCGTACCATGGATTTATATAGAAAATATCATATTGCCTCTGTCTTATCTATCCCTTTCTTAATGATTCCCAACATTCTGTTTGCTTTTTTGACTGCTGCTGCACATTGAGTGGATGATTTCAGAGAACTATCCCCAATGACCCAAGATCTTTCTTGAGTGGTAACCGCTAATTTAGACCCTATCATTTTGTATGTATAGTTGGAATTATGTTTTTCCAATGTGCATTCCTTTGTATTTATCAACATTGAATTTCATCTGCCATTTTGTTGCCCAGTCAACCAGTTCTGAGAGATCCTTTTGTAGCTCTTCGCAGTCTGCTTGGGACTTAACTACCTTGAGTAGCCCAGTACAGACCCCTGGGGGACATCACTATTTACCTCTCTCCATTCTGAAAACTGACCATTTACTCCTACCCATTGTTTCCTATCTTTTAACCAGTTACCAATCCATTAGAGGACCTTCCCTCTTATCCCATGACCGCTTACTTTGCTTAAGAGACTTTGGTGAGGGACCTTGTCAAAGGCTTTCTGAAAATCTAAGTACAGTATAGCCACTCGATTCCCTTTTGTCCACATGCTTCTTGACCCCCCCCCCCCCCAAAGAATTCTAGTAGATTGGTGAGGCATGATTTCCCTTTACAAAAACCATGTTGACTCTTCCCCAACAAATTATGTTCATCTGCGTCTGACCATTTTTGTTCTTTACTATAGTTTCAACCAGTTTGCCTGGTACAGAAGTCAGGCTTACCAGCCTGTAATTTCCAGGATCACCTCTGGAGCCCTTTTTAAAAATTCGCGTCACATTAGCTATTCTCCAGTCATTTGGTGCAGAAGCTGATTTAAATGATAGGTTACAGGCTACAGTTAACAGTTCTGCAGTTTCACATTTGAGGTCCTTCAGAACTCCTGGGTGAATACCATCTGGTCCTGGTGACTTATTGCTGTTTAGTTTATCAATTTGTTCCAAAACCTCCTCTAATGACACTTCAAACTGGGACAGTTGCTCAGATTTGTCACCTAAAAAGAATGGCTCAAGTTTGGGAATCTCCCTCACATTCTCAGCCGTGAAGACTGATGCAAAGAATTCATTTAGCTTCTCCACAATGGTCTTATCGTCCTTGAGTGCTCCTTTAGCATCTTGATCATCCAGTGGCCCGACTGGTTGTTTAGCAGCTTCCTGCTTCTGAGGTACATTTAAAAAAAAATTGCTATTACTTTTTGAGTCTTTGGCGAGCTGTTCTTTAAATTCTTTTTTTTGGCCTTCCTAATATTTTTACACTTCATTTGCCAGTTTATGCGCCTTTCTATTTTCCTCCCTAGGATTTAACTTCCAGTTTTTAAAGGATGCCTTTTCTCCTCTCACTGCTTCTTTTGCTTTGTTTTTTAGCCTGGGTAGCACTATTTTGGTTCTCTTACTAGATTTTTAATGTGAGATATACATTTTGAGTTAAGCCTCTATTATTGTGTCTTTAAAAAGTTTCCATGCAGCTTGCAGGGATTTCACTTTTTGTGTTGTACCTTTTAACTTCTGTTTCACTTACTTCCTCATTTTTGTGTAGTCCCCCTTTCTGAAATTAAATGCTACCATGTTGGGCGGCTGTGATGGCTTCCCCCGCCACATGGATGTTAAATTTAATTATGGCCACTATTACCCAGCAGTCCAGCTATATACTACAAGAAGGATGTGGAAAAACTGGAAAAAGTCCAGCAGAGGGCAACAAAAATTACTAGGGGACTGGAACACATGACTTATGAGGAGAGGCTGAGGGAACTGGGATTGTTTAGTCTGCAGAAGAGAAGAATGAGGGGGGATTTGATAGCTGCTTTCAATTACCTGAACGGAGGTTCCAAAGAGGATGGTTTTAGACTGTTCTCAGTGGTGGCAGATGACAGAACAAGGAGTAATGGTCTCAAGTTGCAGTGGGGGAGTTTTAGGTTGGATATTAGGAAAAACTTTCACTAGGAGGGTGGTGAAACACTGGAATGCGTTACCTAGGGAGGTGGTGGAATCTCCTTCCCTAGAAGTTTTTAAGGTCAGGCTTGACAAAGCCCTGGCTGGGATGATTTAGTTGGGGATTGGTCCTGCTTTGAGCAGGGGGTTGGACTAGATGACCTCCTGAGGTCCCTTCCAACCCTGATATTCTATGATTCTATATTCACCTCTTGGACCAGATTCTGTGCTCTACTTAGGACCAAATCAAGAATTGCCTCTCCTCTTGTGGGTTCCAGGACTAGCTGCTCCAAGAAACAGTCATTTAAGGTGTCAAGAAACTTTATCTCTGCATCCCATCCTGAAGTGACCTGTACCCAGTCAATATGGAGATAGTTGAAATCCCCTCATTGAGTTTATTTTAATCTCCCTGAGCATTCCAGTCACGATCATTGTCCTGGTCGGGTGGTCAGTAGTATATCCCTACTGCTATATTCTTACTCTTAGAGCATGGAATTACTACTCATAGAGATTCTGTGGTACTGTTTGGTTCATTTAAGATTTTACTTCATTTGATTCTATGCTTTGTTTCACATAGTGCCACTCCCCGACCATCACGACCTGTTCTGTCCTTCTGATATATTTTGTACCCTGGTATTACTGTGTCCCATTGGTTATCCTCATTCCACCAAGCTTCTGTGATGCCTGTTATATCAATATCCTCATTTAATACGGGGCACTCTAGTTCACCCATCTTATTATTTAGACTTCTAGCATTGGTATATAAGCACTTTAGAAACTTGTCACTTTTTAGCTGTCTCCCATTACATGATGTAATTGAATGAGACTTTTTTCATTTGACTGTTTCTCATCAGATTCTACCTGTATTTTATCATCCATCCTCTCCTCCTTACTAGGACATAGGGGAGGATCTATTAATGGAGATTTTCTAAGGGATGTCTCTGTCCAATTCACATGCTCCTCCGCACCTGTCGGTTTCCCCTCCAGCCCTTAAAATTAAAAAGGTCAAAGAGCAGTTTTTAAACTAAGTGCCAGCAATCTGGTTCCATTTTGGTTTAGGTGGAGCCCATTCTTCCTGTACAGGCTCCCCCTTTCCCAAAAGTTTCCCCAGTTCCTAATAAATGTAAACCCCTCCTCCCTACACCATTGTCATCTCCATGCATTGACACCCTGCAGTTCTGCCTGTCTTCTCTGAAATGCTTCCAGTTATGCTACCATGGAGGTCCTGGACTTCAATCTTACCCAGCAGCCTAAA
This sequence comes from Chelonia mydas, assembly GCF_015237465.2. Classification (NCBI taxonomy): domain Eukaryota; kingdom Metazoa; phylum Chordata; order Testudines; family Cheloniidae; genus Chelonia; species Chelonia mydas. Next base: position 3,120,615 of record NC_057860.1, read on the forward strand.
TTTGGCCTCCAGGACCTCCCTCCTACCCTTCCTTTTGTCACTGGTACCTATCTGTACCATGACCGCTGGCTCCTCCCCAGCACTACACATAAGCCTATCTAGATGTCTTGAGAGATCGGCAACCTTTGCACCAGGCAGGCAAGTCACCATGCAGTTCTCTCGGTCATCGCAAACCCAGCTCTGTGTTTCTAATGATCGAATCCCCCATAACTATTACCTGTCTCTTCCTAATAACGGGAGTTCCCTCCCCCAGAGATGTATCCTCAGTGTGAGAGGACACCACATCATCATCTGGAAGGAGGGTCCCAACTATGAGATTGTTTCCCTCTGCTCCAGTTGGATGTTCTCCTTCTCTGAGACTTTGATCCTCCTCAACAGCACAGATGCAGTCAGATGGGCGGCGGTGGGGGAGGAGATGGTACAGTTCTACTGTGTCCCAGAAATTCTTATCTATGTACCTCTGTCTCCCTGAGCTCCTCCAGTTCAGCCACTCTGGTCTCCAAAGCCCGTACTTGGTCTCTGAGGGCCAGGAGCTCTTTGCACTGAATGCACACATATGACATCTGCCCATAGGGCAGGTAATACATACTGCATTGGGTGTAATAACCTGGATAGCCCCCATTCTGTTGCTGGACTTCTGCATTATCTTTTTACTCCTGAAGCTCGTTCCTTTTTTGTTCTTTGGCTTTTATGAAGGGGTGTTTTTGGCTTTAAGTTTAAAGAATCATAAGTGTATCCAGCCCCCCCACACACACACACACGCGCGCACACACTCCCTGTATAAAATACTTCAGCAGTTGTTGGGCCACAGAGAAAATTAGTGATTTGATGCTATAGCCTGGGGGTAGCGCTCTTGCCTGGGAGGCAGAGGTTGCCTCGCGTCCAGTCCCTGCTCCAGTGAACATTCTCTGGAGTAGGGACTTGAACCCAGGTCCCTCCTTCTCAGGTAAGTGCTTAAACCACTGCTCTAAAGGCTATAAGGCGGGGGGGGGGGGACCCGCATCCTCCTGTCAGTTGAGCCTGAATAATCAAAATGTTTGCAGTGGTGTTGTAGCTGTGCGGATCTGGACAGAAGATCTAGACTCCCTCATAGACTTCCAGGGCTTCTAGAGTTTCATGGATGGGTGGTGGTGGTTGAACACTCTTAACAACTCCAGCTTCCTGGACACCATGCTCAGCTTCAAGAATGGAACCTTACAGACAATTATATACCAGAAACCCACCGATCACCACACTTACCTCTACAGATCCAGCACGTACCCCAGACACACCAAAAAAAAAAGTTATCTACAGTCAGGCACTCGGATGCCACAGAACTTGTTCCAAAGTTAAAGTCCAGGATACGCATCTTGACACACTTAAAACCACCTTCACCAAACAAGGGCACTCCACCAGAGAAGTAGAGACCACACGCCTCCTGTTGTCACTTGCCACACTGAACTGGACCCCATATAGGGTATCGTCAAACAATTTACAACCCATATTTGATGGGGACCACATCCTGAAAGAAATTCTTCCCAAGCCCCCTCGACTGCTTTTCAAACAACCCAACCCAGTCTCGCCAAGTTCCCCTCATACCGGGACCCACCAGCTCAGTGGCACCAGGTCCTGCCAGAACAACATATGTAAAACTTGCAGACATCTCTCCATTGCTACGATGACCAACACCCCCCACACTTCAAGATTCATGGGTTCTACCCGTGCCTATCACATAGGGTGTACCTCATCCAATGCCCAAAATGCCCCCATAACTATGTGGGTGAAACCAGACCATCACTGTGCTCTCAAGTGAACTTACACGGAAAAATAATGCAAAAACTTCATATTACCTGTGGGCAAACACGTCTCAAAAAGCAATCACTCCATACGTGATCTTCCAATATTTGTCCTCCAGGGAAACCTGCGCAACACCTTCAAAAGGTGAGGCTGGGCACTTAAATTCGTAACCCTGCTAGGCCAGGTCAACGCTAGGAAATCAGGTTGGTATAACTGTCGCTCAGGGGTGTGAAAAGTCCACCCCTCTGAGTGACGCAGCTACACCAGTCTAACCCGTGGAGTAGACCATGGTATGTCGATGGGAGGGCGTCTCGCTACCACCTCTTGGGGAGGCAGAGTCCCGATGCTATGGGAGGAGACCTCCTGTCGGCATCGGCAGCGTCTTCACAGAAGTGCTACAGCTGTGCCACTGCGGCATTTTAAGTGTAGACCTGTCCCTAGACACCAAAATCCATGGACTTAACAGGGACACAGGTTTTATGGCTCGTTACAGCCATTTGTAACACGCCACCCTTCCTGCTCCCCTTAATCGCTCTTTTCAAACCCTTATGCACAACAATCTAACTTTAAAATTGCCCACTTCATTGCAAGTGACCACCTCCCACATGTATTACAAGTTGGGAGAGATTGTTAAGTGAAAAGGGTATTTAGCTCAGACACTAGAAAATTAGGTTGGCATAACTAGATCCCTTGGGGGTGTAAAAAGTCCACACCCCCGAGGGGTGTAGTTAAGCTGACCTAAATTCCCATGTAGACAGTGCTATGTTGATGGAAGAAGTCTTCTGTAGACCTTGGGCATATTTACACTACACAATTATGTCCACCTATGTTACCTCCGCATACATCTGTCACAGTCGTCATGTCACTCGTGCATGTGCACACTACACTCCTTGTGCTGGTGGTGCACATCCTCACCAGGAACACCTGTATCGATGCAGAGTGCATTGCACTGGGAGTAGGTATCCCACTGTGCAACTGTCACCATCCAGTGCAGGGTGTTTTGGGTAACTTTTGCATTGCCCGATGAGGCCAAAATGAGTTGCTTAATGGTGACTGGGCGCATGGGGTCAAGTTCCCATAGTGCAGTGTTCTCCATCCTATAATTTCATCTGCATCAGATAATATTTTGGGCCTTCTTTTCAAAATCCCCTGCAAACCCACATGTCCCTCCTCACTGTCCATCATCTCTGAGAGAAGCATGGAGCCTGCCTAGCTCTGCACTATCGTTATGAGTGTTGCAAGTACAGGGTCCACGACTCTGCAGTATTCGCTACTCCTGGGGGAATTCTGCGCCAAAAAAAAATTCTGTGCACAATATTTTAAAATTCTGCAAATTTTATTTGTCACAATAACCCCGCATAATCACACCAGTTTCAATTATTTTGATAAATTATTTCAAAATACCTGTCAGCAAGTATGTTTGCCTGTATTGTTACAGACAGACAAAAGTTCCCTCAGGAGTAGAGTTAAAGAACCCCTACGACAATCCAGTTCCTCCTTCTCTGCCCTCTCCCCCGTGGGGCCCAGCCATGGGGCCTCCCCTAGCTGATACACTACCCCCTCCCCTTGCCGCAGCCGAGCCCAGCGTTGGGACCTCCCCCCAGCCCAGACACCCACCCGTCTACCCCTCAGAGTCCGAGGCGCCAGAGGGAGAAACAGCCTCATGCTTGGTCCCAGGCTTGTGTGGAGTTTCCTACACGTCGCTGCCTCCTTCCCTCTGAGCGTGCCAGGAACTGCAGCTGCTGGGAACCCTCCTGCTCCCTCCTCCAGCAGTGTCTTCTATAGGCTCCGCTGGGTCCAGCGGCCCCTGGTGGTGGCCAGCAGCATTGCTGCCCGTTTCCGTAGAGGAACGGAAATTCTGCGCGCACAACCTTAATTTCTGCAAAATTCTGCATTGCCTGGGAGTAATTTGAAGAGATGCAAGGAGCTGCAGGGAACATGAAGATTCCTTGAAGCCACTTTGCTAGGGGAACTAGAAAGAAATAATTCAGGGTTGCTGGTGGCAGTGACGGAGTAGCTGGAGATGGTGAAGCGCCATTTCTGGAGCTGAGAAATAAACACTGACTGGTGCAATCCCATCGTAATGCAGGTTCAGGATGATGGGAGATGTCTGATGCACTTTTAGATGTGCAAGGCCATGTTCCTGGATCTGTGTGCTGAAACTCACCTCACTCCTGTGGTGGAGGAACACAATGAGAGCCATGCTGACAGTTGAGAAGCAAGTGGCAATTGCCCTGTGAAAACTTGCAATGCCACATAGCTAGTGGACAGTCAGGAATCAATTTGGAGTCGGAAAGTCCACCACAGGGGCTGTTGTCAAGCAAGCGTGCAGGGCCATTAATCACCTCCTGCTTTGCAGGACTGTGACTCTGGGCAATGTGCAGGACATAATGTATGGTTTTGCAGCAATGGGCTTCCTGAACTGCAGTGGGATGATAGCTGGCACACACATCCCTATTTTAACACCCTTCGCAGAGTAGATCAATAGAAAGGGCTACTTTTCTATGGTAATACGAGCAGTGGTTGATGTCGGTAAAGCATACCTGGTGATCCATGCAGGCTGGTCAAGAAAGGTGCATGAGCATGCATTTTGAAGAACATAGGACTGTTCAGAAAGCAGCAAGCAGGAACTTTATTTCCTTACCAGCAGATTACCATTGAGAATGCTGAAATGCCAATAGTGAGCCTGGGAGACCCAGTCTATCCCTTGCTCCCCTGGCTCATGAAATCCTTTGTGCTGTCATGGTGGCCAGTCTAAGAGTTTTTCACCTTGGGCTCAAAAGGTACAGACTGACAGCTGAATTGCCTTTGGTGGTTTGAAGGGTCGCTGGTGTTTTTTACTTACAAGATTGGACCTCAGTGGCGGGGGAGGAGGGAAATCCCAATGGTTATAGCTGCTGGCTGTGTCTTGCATAATATCTGTGAAGCAAAGGGGGAAAACTTGCTGCAAGGGTGGAGGTGGAGTGGATCTCTGCTGAATTTGAATAGCCAGATACAAGGGCTATTAGAAGAGCTTAGCATAGAATGTGATGGTTCAATGAAGCATTGAAAGAACATTTTAATAGTGAGCCAGAGTGGTTGTAGTGTGCTGAACTTGGCCTTGCAATTTTGCAGCCTGATATGATTCTTGCAGTGACTGCTGTGTATGTAGGAATAGAACATTGCCAATGCACCTATTAATACTGTCTGTGCACGACATTGTAGGTTCTCTAACAAAATGAAGTAACAGCATGTCAGACCTGCTCAGCATCAGGCAGTATATGTTGTGAACTAACAATGATGACTCTTGATCCAAAAATAGAAATTTATTCAGTAACATGAACCAGGCAATTAAAAACATTTAAAATTTAATTTATTAAGGGAACAGAATGTTTGAAGGGGAAAAAGAACACATTTCCATTTCAGGTACACATACACCAACAGTATCTTTCACAGGTCAGTGTATGTGAAGCTGTGATTGTTTTTAATGTCGTCCCCCAGGGTGGAGTGGTAGGGGTAGTCCAGTGAGCCCTGATGCCATGTGGAATGTTGAGGGCGGGGTGTAAGGAGGTCCCTCTATTGAGATCTCTGTGTGCTGCAGAGAGAGGCAAGTACAGGATTGTTGAACCTGCAGGTCTACCAGAGTCTACAGCAGCTGTTTGTCTGAGAAGCCCTATTATGTCCTGGTGCATCTCCCTCTCCTTTTTCCTGCTTGGACTCCTGGGTCTTTCTCCTCTCCACTCTTTCCTTCTCCATGCTGTCTTCCAGGATGATCCTCCAGGCTCTGGTCTCATCCCCTGATGCAGCACAGGCTTGCCGGATCTCTTGGAACATGTCATCCGGAGTACTCTTCTTTCTCCTTCTCTAGTTCCAACATTCCGCGGGTGTGGAGGGGGAGACCCTGGAGACCACAATGGCAGCAGCCGTAGATACAACACAGAGAGGTACTGTTGTCAGTATAGTCATGATGGAAATAGAAGAACTCACTCCTCTTGATTCCCCAAAAGTTGTAGGCACTAAGTTCTCACTTTTTGTTGAGATTAATACAGCACCAGCCATGGTGAGTATGGCCCTCGGGAGTGGGGGGGGGGAGGGGCACGTGTGTAGAGCAGTGGCAATGAATACTGGCACTGTTTTCCAGTGTCAGTGGTGACTTTAGCTGATATCTCACTACTGAGGGTAACGGGCAGAGAGAGCACAGCTGCTGCTGGGGTCCTGTTGCTGCCCTGGCCCATAGGCTGCTAGCCTGCTGAAGTAATCACTGAGTGGCATGAGAAAGTGTCCTCCCACGGCAGAAGAAATAAGGCAACCTGTGATGCAGTATGATTGAATATGTCCATCTATATTGTTGATATTGCCACTATTCTACAATTGCAAAAAACCTGGTACAGAGCATGTCATGGACACAAACTAGGGAAATGCAACCTAGATGGAGCTACTGTAAGGTGGGGGCAAAACTGTTTGGAAAACCATTTCTAGAGAGTAGTTACCAGTGGTTCAGTCATGCTGGAAGGGCACAACAAATGGGGTCCCGCAGGGATCGGTTCTGTGTCCAGTTCTGTTCAATATCTTCATCAATGATATAGATAATGGCATATAAACTTATACAGTTCGCAGACAATACCAAGCTGGGAGGGGTTGCAAGTGCTTTGCAGGATAGGATTAAAATTCAAAATGATCTGGACAAACTGGAGAAATGGTCTGAAGTAAATAGGATGAAATAAGGACAAATGCAAAGTACTCCACTTAGGAAGGAACAATCAGTTGCACACCTACAAAATGGGAAATGACTGTCTAGGAAGGAGTACTGCGGAAAGGGATCTGGGGATCATAGTGGATCACAAGCTAAATATGAGTCAACAGTGTAACACTGTTGCAAAAAACAAAAATCCTTCTGGGATGTATTAGCAGGAGTGTTGTAAGCAAGACACGAGAAGTCATTCTTCCGCTGTTCTCCGTGCTGATTAGGTCACGACTGGAGTATTGTGCCCAGTTGTGGGTGCCACCTATCAGGAAGGATGTGGACAAATTGGAGACAGTCTGGAGAAGAGTGACAAAAATGATTAAAGGTCTAGAAAACATGACTTATGAGGGAAGATTGAAAAAATTGGGTTTGTTTAGTCTGGAAAAGAGAAGACTGAGAGGGGACATAAGTTTTCAAGTACATAAAAGGTGGTGGTTATAAGGAGGGAGGAAAAATTGTTCTTAACCTCTGAGGACAAGACAAGAAGCAATGGCTTAAATTGCAGCAAGGGAGGTTTAGGTTGGACATTAGGGAAAAACTTCCTAACTGTCAGGGTGGTGAAGCACTGGAATAAATTGCCTAGGGAGGTTGTGGAATCTCCATCATTGGGGATTTTTAAGAGCACGTTAGACAAACACCTGTCAGGGATGGTCTAGATAATACTTAGTCCTGCCTTGAGTGTAGGGGACTGGGCTAGATGACCTCTCGAGGTCCCCTCCAGTTCTGAGTCTATGAAAGGTGTAAATGGAAAAGTTATGATTGATTATCCTGTTTATATGCATGCATCATCTTTGTATCTAAAGTTATGAATATTTGCTATGTACTGGCGGCATGCCTGGGTTGTATTCCTGGCTAATGCCCACCAAGTAACATTTACATTAAGACTAGACAGCTGTGTGTTGATGGCCCATCCACGACACTTAGTTCTCACAATGAGCCATAGAAGAAACTCATTCTGCCCAGATAGCTCTTCCTATGGACACCTCAGCAAGAATATGGGTAATGGCTGCCCCTATGAATCCTCAAACTATGTAAGAACATGTGATATGCTATGCTCATGTGACCCTGGACTCCATCTTGAGTTAGTAACTTTCTACAGACTGGACTGGGAGCTTTGTTTGAAACAGTAAATTTCCTGGAACATGGCAAAGGATATAGAAGACCCCTGAGATATCACCATTTTGCCTCTTTCCTGCCCTGAGTATCTGGACTGTGGATTTACAACCAAAAGGAGCATTTTGAACTATGGACTGAGGATCTTCCAATCTTTTGGAAGCTACCAGAGAGACTTTACTATCCAGCAATCTATACCATCACTGCTACAAACCGGAAATAAGGACTTTGCAATTATTTGTATGTATATGATCTATTAACCATTATTAACTCTTTTTTTTTATTATTAAACCTTTAGCTTTTACTTAAGGATTGGAAACAGCGTGATTATTGGGTAAGACCTGAATTGCATATTGACTTGACTATGTGGCTGATCTCTTGGGATTAGAAGAACCCTATGTTTGATTAAATTGGTTTTCAGTAACCACTCATCAGTCTAGGATCTGGGTGGTGAGACAAAGGCTGGACAGCCTAAGGAGACTGCATCTTTGGCTGCCTGTTAACCTGGATGTTGAAACAGAAGTTTACTTTTGTTACTGGCTTGGTATAATCTAATGAAAGAATAACCACCTGTCTGGGGTGAGCCTGTCCTATTTCTCAGCAGTTTGTCCTGAATTTGGCATCTTCAGCTGTGACCCACTGAGGCACAGTGACTCAGCCCTCCCCAGAAACCTTCAGCAGAGGATTGCAGAGCAGCTCCATGAAAGTTTCGTCAAGATCTCTACGGCAGATTCACAGGACAACCCGCTGCACTAACTCTAGCGGGGAATGAAAAGCAGATAGCAACTCCACCTCTTGCTTGTTTCACTACCTCTTCTACCACAAGTCTAAAAGAGTAAATCAGATGTCCGCCTCTGGGGGTTCCATCCCTGTAATGTCAAAGCAAACTGTGTACTTACCAGATGCGCCTTCCCCTGCATCAGGCTTGCCTATGCTCAACTGGCTGGACTCCGGTGGAGTCAAAAACATGTCCTGGCTTGCTGTGCTACTGGATCCCCGGTCATTTGTCCCCCATACTCCTCCTCCACTTCCTCCTCCTCCTCCTTGCTGTTCACAGGAGGGGGCTGTGACTCTGGTTCCTCTGAAGTATTCACAGAGCTCTTGGGGGTGATGGTGGGGTCTCTGCCAAAGACAGCTTTCAGCTTTTTGTAAAACCAGCAGGATTGTGACTCTGTACCTGATCGATTGTTGGCCTCCCTGGCTTTCTGGTCTGCCTACCACAGCTCATTGACTTTCATGTGGCACAGCCACTCCTGCGGGAGCCTTTCTCCGGCATCCCCTGAGCAATCTGCTCATAGATGTCCACGTTTCTACAGATGGGTCGGAGCTGGGTCTGCACAACCTCTTCTCCCCACAGGCCCGGGAGATCCAATACCTCTTGTTTCAGAGTAGCAGCCGTGTTAGTCTGTATTCGCAAAAAGAACAGGAGTACTAGTCTCTAAGGTGCCACTAGTACTCCTTTTCTGTTTGCGAATACCTCTTGTGTATTCCAGGTAGGAGTATGTCTGCAGTGTGTAGTTGGCCTGGTCAGCTGGGCAGTTACACACAAAAAATGGAGATGCTTGGTGTGCTCACCAAGCCAGACAACCATGAAAAGGAATTTCAAACATTTTCAGGGCTCTAAAGGGGAGGGGCGGTTCATGTCCACATGACTCCTGGGCAGTGGAGTTCACAACAGTGACCAGAGCCATCAGGGTGGGGCATGGGGGACATTTCCTGAAGGCCAGTAACCGTCGACCTACGTAATGCAGTGTCTATGCTAGCACTGCGTCATTTTAACTACATACACCATGACTCTGCTGCTTGGGGAGACGGTGGTGTTATGTCCATGTAGTGGGGCACTGACGTTGGCAGGAGTGACATTTCAAGTGTAGACAAGCCCTCTGTTTCTTTTCCCAGACCTGGAGAGGAGTGTATCTCTTCCACCAGCAGAAGTTGGTCTAGTAAAAGATATTACCTCACCCACCTTGTCTCTAATCAAAATGTGCCAGTTTGATAATGTTGTAAAGGTTTTTTCAAAAAAAAAAAAATTTGGCTGAAACAATTTGGCAAAATTAACCCAAATTTGTTGACCCAAATGAGCATGTTTTGTAAAAAAGTTTACTCTGAGAGATGTCGCCAGCTGGATTGATGGTTTGGTTTAGTTCTCTGCAAGGCCTGTATTTGTCCTGATAACCATGGCTGCAAAGTCCATAGGACAGTGTTGTGGGATTGTAACAAACTCCCCATAACCTCAGCCGTGCAGAACACAATGCCATCCACAGCCTCAGAAACAACTCTGACATTATAATCAAAAAGGCTTATAATCACAAAGGAGGTGCTGTCGTCATCATGAATAGGTCAGAAGATGAACAAGAGGCTGCTAGGCAGCTCTCCAACACCACTTTCTACAAGCCATTACCCTCTGATCCCACTGAGGGTTACCAAAAGAAACTACACCATTTGCTCAAGAAACTCCCTGAAAAAGCACAAGAACAAATCCGCACAGACACTCCCCTGGAACCCTGACCTGGGGTATTCTATCTGCTATCCAAGATCCATAAACCTGGAAATCTTGGACACCCCATCATCTCAGGCATTGGCACCCTGACAGCAGGATTGTCTGGCTATGTAGACTCCCTCCTCAGGCCCTATGCTACCAGCACTCCCAGCTATCTTCGAGACACCACTGACTTCCTGAGGAAACTACAATCCATCGGTGACCTTCCTGAAAACACCATCCTGGCCACTATGGATGTAGAAGCCCTCTACACCAACATTCCACCCAAAGATGGACTACAAGCCATCAGGAACACTATCCCCGATAATGTCATGGCAAACCTGGTGGCTGAACTTTGTGACTTTGTCCTTACCCATAACTATTTCACATTTGGGGACAATGTATACCTTCAAATCAGCGGCACTGCTATGGGTACCCGCATGGCCCCACAGTATGCCAACATTTTTATGGCTGACTTAGATCAACGCTTCCTCAGCTCTCGTCCCCTAATGCCCCTACTCTACTTGTGCTACATTGATGACATCTTCATCATCTGGACCCATGGAAAAGAAGTCCTTGAGGAATTCCACCATGATTTCAACAATTTCCATCCCACCATCAACCTCAGCCTGGACCAGTCCACACAAGAGAGCCACTTCCTGGACACTACGGTGTTAATAAGCAATGGTCACATAAACACCACCCTATACCGGAAACCTACTGACCGCTATTCCTACCTACATGCCTCCAGCTTTCACCCTGACCACACCACACGATCCATTATCTACAGCCAAGCTCTACGATACAACTGCATTTGCTCCAACCCCTCAGACAAAGACAAACACCTACAAGATCTCTATCAAGCATTCTTACAACTACAATACCCACCTGCTGAAGTGAAGAAACAGATTGACAGAGCCAGAAGAGTATCCAGAAGTTACCTACTATAGGACAGGCTCAACAAAGAAAATAACAGAACGCCACTAGCCGTCACCTTCAGCCCCCAACTAAAACCTCTCGATCAAGGATCTACAACCTATCCTGAAGGACGACCCATCACTCTCACAGATCTTGGGAGACAGGCCAATCCTTGCTTACAGACAGCCCCCCAACCTGTAGCAAATACTCACCAGCAACCACACATCACACAACAGAACCGCTAACCCAGGAACCTATCCTTGCAACAAAGCACGTTGCCAACTGTGTCCACATATCTATTCAGGGGACACCATCATAGTGCCTAATCACATCAGCCACACTATCAGAGGCTCATTCACCTGCACATCTACCGATGTGATATATGCCATCATGTGCCAGCAATGCCCCTCTGCCATGTACATTGGCCAAACTGGACAGTCTCTATGTAAAAGAATAAATGGACACAAATCAGATGTCAAGAATTATAACATTCAAAAACCCGTCGGAGAACACTTCAATCTCTTTGGTCACTCGATTACAGACCTAAAAGTGGCAATTCTTCAACAAAAAAACTTCAAAATCAGACTCCAACGAGAGACTGCTGAATTGGAATTAATTTGCAAACTGGATACAAATAACTTAGGCTTGAATAAAGACTGGGAGTGGATGGGTCATTACACAAAGTAAAACTATTTCCCCATGTTCCCCCCCCCCCCACACCAAACTGTTCCTCAGACGTTCTTGACAACTGCTGGAAATGGCCCACCTTGATTATCACTACAAAAGGTCCCCCCCCGCCACCCCCCACCCCCACCCCCCCGCTCTCCTGCTGGTAATAGCTCACCTTACCTGATCGCTCTCGTTACAGTGTGTATGGTAACACCCATTGTTTCATGTTCTCTATGTATATAAATCTCCCCACTGTATTTTCCACTGAATGCATCTGATGAAGTGAGCTGTAGCTCACGAACGCGTATGCTCAAATAAATTTATTAGTCTCTAAAGTGCCACAATTCCTCCTTTTCTTTTTGCAAACTCCTTTCATGTGGCTGTTCCATTGCACAGAAACAGCTGGGAGCTAGCCGTGATCTTGGGCGACCTAGGGTCAGTTTCCTGCTCTGGCACAGGCTTCCTGTGTGACTTTTTTAAAAAGGAAGAGCCAGGGAACTATAGACCCGTCAGCCTGACCTTGGTACCTGGGAAGCTCCTAGAGCAATGTACAAAACATTCAATTTACGAATACCTGGATGATGGAGTCCTCATGTATTTACTGTGAACAAAGCAGCTTGATTTCTTTCTTTACAAGGTAACTGGTTTGGTGAATGGGGGAATGTGGTAGACATAATATACCTGGGCTTTGTCATGTGGGATTGTGTCAAAAGCCATGCTATTCTCCTAAGAAAGCTGGAGAAATGGGGGCTTGGTAGAACTATCATTAAGGGGATAGATCATTGGTTTAACAACCACAAACAAAGAGTAACTATTAATGGAATGATGTCACATTGGAGGGAGGTCTCAAGTGGGGTTCCACAGAGTTCGGTTCTGGGTCTGGTGGTGTTTAACATCTTTATTAATGACCTGGATGTAGGACTAGAGAATATACTGATCAAATTCACAGATGACACAAAGCTAGGGGGATTTGCAAACACTTTGGAGGACAGAGCGAAAATTCAAAGGTATCTTGATAAATTGGAGAACTGAGCTATAGACGACAAAATGAAATTCAACAAAGATAAATGTAAGGTGCTACACTTAAGGAAGAAAAACCAAACGCACAAAGACAGAATGGGGGATACCAGGCTTGGCAGCAGCACCGCTGAGAAGGATCTGGGAGTTGTGGTGGATCACAACCTCAACATAAGTCAACAATGTGATGCTGTTGCAAAAAATAGCAAATGCATGCTATGCCTCTGTTAATGCAACCTAAAAGTGCAAGTCATGGAAGCTGATAGTTCTGCTCTACTCAGTGCTGGTTAGGCCTCAGCTGGAGTACTGTGTCCAGTTTTGGTTATAAATGTATAGAAAGGATGTAGAGAAACTGGAAAGGATCCAGAGGTGAGTGACAAAGATGATCAGAGGGGTGGAATGCAGCCACATGAGCAAAGGCTGAAGGAACGGGGTATGTTGAGTTCGGAAACAAGGAGATTAAGCGGGGACATGATAGCCACCCTCAGATATTAGGCTGTTTTAAAAAAGATGGAGAAAAATTGTTCTCTGTTGCCACAGAGGGCAGGACAAGAGGGAATGGGTTCAAACTGCAGCAGAGCAGATTTAGATTAAATTTCAGGAAAAACTCCCTCCCTGTAAGAACAGGAGGACAATGGAACAGATGCCTTGGGAGGTCGTGGAAGTTCCTTCACTGGAGCTTTTCAGAAGGAGGCTGGATCTGCCTTGGCTGGTTTAGACACAACAAATCCTGCATCTTGGCAGGGGTTAGACCAGATGAGCCTTGTGGTCCCTTCTAGCCCTGTGGTTCTATGACTTTCAGCAAGTTGCTTAGACTCTGCCTCCATTTCCCATCTGAAAATGGGGAGAACAGCACTGCCCTGCCTCGCAGGGGGTTGGGTGGACAAATCATTAAAGCATAGGCCACATGTACAACTTAGGTCTGCCACAGCTCAGGGCTGTGGGAGCTGTCATGCCCTTTGCAACATGGTTAGTTTGACCTAGCCCACATTGTAGATGCTGCTAGGTCCGGGGCGGTTTTACTACAAGGATGGAAAGCCCCTTTCTGTCGCTGTGGTGTGTACAGTGGTGCAGCTGACATACCCTGAGACTGTGAGGTGCTCAGGTCCTGTGGGGAATAGGGGCCAGATATGCACCATAGTCAGTCAGACCAATGGTCCTTGCAGTCCAATAGCCTCTCAGATGCTTTGGAGGAAGATGTAAAAGCTGAATTAATGAATAGCTATGCAGTAACATGTCCATGGGGGATGCTTGCTCTTAACCCCTGGCTTGTGCCCTAAATCATGAAGGTTGATATCCCTCTACTGTGTCTATCCTAGCTGGGATAATTCAGGAAGATATTCCTATAGATCTAATCCTTTTCTAAAAAAACCTTAATGAGATCTTTGACTTGGCATGTTGTGGCAATGAGTTCCACAGGTTAACACAGCTCTGCGCTTGTGCTGAGCCAGAACTTGATGGTGGGGATGGGGGGTGGATACCCATAGTACTCACTGTTCTGGAATTTCCACTGTTTGTGTCAGTAATCTTGGAGTATATGCAGGGTCTCCTCTGTCGGGGAAACGCATGCACCTGGCCAGATAGTCTGCTTGGCAAAGGCAAAGCTTGCTGAGGGACCCTGCTGCAGGAAGGAGTGTGGGTGACTGTGTAAAGATGAGAATGCTCTCTCCCTAGGCTGCTGCTGAGAAAGACCTTTGGGTTTGATAGACTGGAAACTTACCAGTTTCCCAGCCCAGTTTAATGATTACCTAGTGTCTCCCTCTGGCTGCCGGGGAGAGCTCTGGGCCATGATTGAGAAGGAATGTTCCATGCTTACTCCTGAAACTCCTCATCCATGAGCAGATGCTATCATTCCCCTGCCTGAGTCCATGCTGCTGAGACTGCTGCACGGCTTGCTAGTTTCTGTGGACACACCTCATGGCTTAGATCCTGCTGTGCAGCCCCCAAGGGTGAGCCCAGCAGCTGCTCGCTTGGCTGATGTTGAGTGACCTTGCAGAGGCTTGGTCTGGGAGTTGGTGAGATGTAGCAGGGTGTGTGCTCTGGGGGCGGGAGCGGAGAGGGAAGCTCGGACTGACCGGCCGTGTACTCAGTCAATGATTCTGGAATCTCCAAGGGTTAATGTGGGCTGGGGACACTTGTTGGGACTCCAGGTATTTATAAAGCACTCGCTGCCCTTATTGGCAGACTCTGAGAGACCCTGGAACTCTCCCCTGGGCTCGTTAGCAGGGTCCGGACAGCCCTTAGCCATCGTCTCTTCTTTCATGCTGGCCGTATCCTATCGCAGCACTGTAGAGGCCTCAGTCAATGTGATCAATATGCCTATGAGTAAGTACAGTCACATGAATTGTGACATGTAGCAACCTGCCACATCCGTGTGCAGTAACCGGTCTATGAGCATGTAGACAAACAGTTGGTGAAAATGCTGGGTATGCCAAACACAGGTCCTTGAGCTAGGGTTGCCAACCCTCCAGGATTGTCCTGGCATATCCAGGAATTAAAGATCAATGTGATGTGATGTAATCTCCAGGAATACATCCAACCAAAATTGGCAACCCTAACTTGAGCTGCAGGCTTGATGCATAACCTGATCCATTAGAGGCCTGTGAGGAAGCTTCCCTGTTGGTGCTCTGCAGTGGGTGCTGATGGGTGTGTTATGGGGGTGTGTATCTTCTGTTTACTCTGCAGCATCAGGCCATTGGCCCATCAGGCCCTGTACTGGCCTTAGTCAGTTCTGGAGATGGCACACCAGATCTGATGGGCCAGTGGCTTGAGCTGCAGTGGCCTGGGGAGCTGGGTGAATCCGTTGTTTACCTGAAAAATGCATTTTCAGTGGACTCGAAACAATTTGTGAATCTGATGCGAGTTTGCCAAAAAGTGTTGGTTAAACATGTCAGGGAAGTGGGCACCATTCCCAAACTGGAGAAGAAAATGTGGGGCTGCCTTCTAACTTACAGCTCTTACCCTAGTGCTGGGACATTCACCCAGGACGGAAAAGACCCAGATTCAATTTGCCTCCTGTCTGATGCGGAGATGGCATCTGAACTTGTTTCCCACATTGCAGGAAAGTGCCCGAACCCCTGGGCTGTTGGCTGTTCTGGGGCAGGTTCTCTGTCTCTCCTGCTGAAGCTGTATAAAATACTTGACTGGTCACTGGGCCAGAGAGAGCGGAGCTGACTCTTCAGTCCGGGCACGCTCGTGGGGGGTGGAAACCCATGTTCATGTGGCTGCTCCAGCGACACGCATTATTTATCTACAGTGGAGCTGCTTCAGCAGGAGAGTGAGAGGTGCACACACCAGTGTACCTCTTAGGCCACTTCCGTGCAACATGCGAGACCTACGTCCAAATTCCTTCTCCACATCAGACATGGGGGAATTGAACCTGGGTCTTCCATGGTCCAGGTGAGTGCTTGAACCATTGGGCTAAAGATTATAAGGTGGTTGGTGATGTCACTTCCTCTTCTGGCTGTTTTGTGACTCTAGCCCTTTGCTTTTATGAGCATAAGTGCCCAAAAATCAAACGAATCTGTTAATTTCTGGTTGAACAAAATGGTTGACATTTGTCAACCATTTTGATTCGCCAGCATCGCATTTGATTCCACCCAAACCAATTATTTTTAATTTTAGTTTTTAAATCGGTTCTTCACCAGCTCTACTGGCCAGTTCTCTGAGCTGGTAACTGTGCCGCGTTCTCACTGACAGCTTTCGGAAGCTCCCTCCAGTCAGTCCGTTGGCCGCGGTCCATGGGCTCACCTCTCTCCCTTTCTCCCCTCTCAGCCTGACCGGGAAGGAAGGTCTGACCCATCTTCCCTCGCTGGGCCCCTCCACGAACCCTGCCCAAGGGAAGGCACACCTGAAGCAGTGTGACTTGCTCAAGCTGTCCCGTAAGCAGAAAAGGCTCTGCCAGCGGGAGCCAGGGCTGGCGGAGACCCTGCGGGATGCCATCCGGCTCAGCGTCATGGAGTGCCAGGACCAGTTCCGCAACGAGCGCTGGAACTGCAGCCTGGATGGACGGACCAGCCTCTTGAAGCGAGGTACGCAGCAGCCACTGGCCTGTGGTACAGAATCCCATTTAGGGCAGTAGCTGGGTCTCAGCAGGGCAGGGAACCAGGCTTTAGTTTAGAGAACGTGAGTCTTTCCTGGGAATGTCAAGCTGGCGAAAGGGCAGGGATGATGCTCTTTCCCACAGAACAGGCAGTGACCAGGCAGGCGCTCTGCCCTCGCCACGGAGTTTCAGCCCACTCTCTAGGTCCATTCCACCCTTGGCCCCTCTGCTGAGGACAGCTATTGTAATGTGGATTTCCGACCCCTGGGAGCAGGACTGAGACTAGAGTCCTTTCACGCAGGCGACTGAACAGACCACCTGAGAGGAGCCGTCAAGAGCAGCTGCTAACCGGGCTGGCTTTGAATCAGTCACTGTGGGGTGAAAGGTCCCTTAAACTCTGAGATCAGGCCCTGAATCTTTACCTTAAGAGTGTGTGTGTGTGTGAGTGTGCGTGTGCTCATTGCCTACCCAAATGGTGACTTGATCACACACCACAGATACTGAGACGAGAAGATTCCTGACAGCCAAGGACTCTTTAAACTAGCAGAAAAGGGCAGAACAAAATCCAATGTCTGAAAGCTAAAGCTGGAAAAATTCAGACTAGCCCTAAGGTGCCAGTTGTTCCGGGGGAGGAATTAACCACTGGATTTGCGTACCTGGAGATGTGGTGGATTCTGTCACTTGGAGTCTTTAAATCAAGAGTGGAGGCCTCTTTCAGAAAGATCTGCTCCAGCTCAACCAGAAGCTGAGCGGGATGCAGGAATTAGTGGGGCAGGTCTCCGGCCTGGGTTCTGCAGAACGTCAGACTAGGCGATCATAATGGCCCCTGCTGACCTTAGAATTGAAGAGGGATTCTCCTTCCTGCTCTGGCAATATAATGGATTTCTGCCCTCCCACCCCCAAAATGCAAGAACTGAGTAACACCGGTGCACGCTGTCATGAGGCCCTCTTTGAAAGGGGGCGTGTGCATGCCTGGGACAGGGGCGGGGCCTTAGCAGATGCCTTGGCAATAATTCTGTATAGTGCTGCTGCCCGCAGGTAGCTAGGCTTGGGTTGCCTAGCTTCCCCAGGGATCACATCAGCCTAGAATTAGACAACCGCAAAGGTGGCTTAAAATCACATTGCCTCCCTCTGTCCCTGGGCTCTGAGGGCTGAGCCGCTGCTCTAAGATCCAGAACGTCAGCCTGCCCTATGAACATACAGGACCAAACCTGGCCTTGGCATAAGTGGGTGCAAGCCGTGACATTTTGGCTGCTCACTCTAGCACAGAGCTTGCTGCATGGTTTGTAAATGTGCATAATGTGGCAAATGGAATGCTTAATCACTCCAAGCTGGATCTCTGGGCAGACAGATATCCTTGATTATAGATGATTTTATTCCTTGAAAAAGTTTTAATCTCAAAAGCATTCTACAAACACACATCAGCTTGACTATAGCTGAAATGCAACCACCTCTGGGGCAAAGCCTGGCAGAAATGGAACAGCTGCACAGTCATGCTATGGAATAATTTCGGACCGGAAGTGTGGAAGAATCCTATCTCCAAGTGAAACGACCAGAGGCCTTTAGGAGGCAGTATAATTAAGTAAAATGGGAATTGGGCACCAAGGTTAACACTCAGACTCACTGCAAGTGCCATGGAAGCTTTAGTGATCCCAAACAGTCAGGACTGCAGGTAAATTTAATCTACAAGGTAGCACTTCTGGCAACACCGTCCCCTTTAGCACCCTCTGAGGTAGATTCATAGATTCTTAAGGCCAGAAGGAAGCTCTGTGACCATCTAGTCTGACCTCCCACACAGCACAGGCCATAACACTTAACCCAGGGATTCCTGCCTCAAACCCATCACTTCTGGTCAAGCTAAAGCATCCTTTAGAAAGACATGCAGTCTTGATGTAAGACCCCAAGCAAAAGGAAATCCACCACATCCCAAGGCAAGTTGCTACAATAATTAATTAGCATCATTTACAAATAATGTGAGCCTTATTTATAGTTAGAACTGGTCTGGTTTCAGCTTCCAACCATTGGACCTTGTTCTGCCTTTGTCTGCTAGGAGGGTTGCCAACTTTCCAATGGTACAAAACCGAACACGCCTGCCCTGCCCCTTCTCCAAGGCCCCACACTGCTCGCTCCGTCCCCTCTCCCTCTGTCAGTCGCTCTCCCCCACCCTCACTTTCACTGGGCTGGGGCAGTGGGTTGGCATGTGGGAGGGGGGTGAGGGCTCTGGCTGGGGGTGCGGACTGGGGGGGCAGCTCTGGGTGAGGGCAGGGGGTTGGGGTGCAGGGAAGGTATGGGCTTCAGGGTGTGGGAAAGGGCTCAGAGCTGGAGCAGGGGGTTGGAGTGGGGGTGGTGGCTAGGGGTGCAGGCTCTGAGGTGGGCCCGGGGATGAGGGGTTTGGGGTCCAGGAGGCAACTCTGGGCTGGGGCAGGCGGTTGGGGTACGGGGTCCCAGCGGTGCTTACTATGGCTCCCAGGAATCGGCCATGTGCATGGGCGGCCAGGGAGGCTCCATGTGCTGCCCCCACGCCCACAGGTGCCGCATCCGCAGCTCCTATTGGTCATGGTTCCTGGCTAATGGGAACTGCAGAGCCGGCACTAGGGGCGGGGCCAGCGTGTGGAGCCTCTGTGGCTGCCCATTGGCCTAGGGGCCACTAGGACCTGGTGGCTGCTTTCGGGAGCCACGTGGAACTAGGGCAGGCAGGGAGCCTGCCTTAGCCATGGGCCCCCGCTGCTCCACCAACTGGACTTTTCACAGCCCGGTTGATGGTGCTGACCGGAGCCACCAGGATCCCTTTTTGACTGGGTGTTCCGGTCAAAAACTAGAAAACTATCTGCTAGATTAAAGAGCCTTCTGCTATCAGAAATCTTTCCCCAGGTAGGTACATGACTGCAATCAAGTTACTACTTTACCTTCTCTTGGCTATGCTGAATACACCAAGCTGTTTTAGTCTCACTATAAGGCAGGTTTTCCAGACCTTAAATCATTCTTGTAGCTATTTTCTCATCCCATTCCAGTTTAACATTGTTTTTGCCCATGGACACCAGAACTGGACAGACCAGTGATGGTCTCACTAATGCTATATGCCATGGTGCTAACCCCTTCCTCTTATTCGGTATTCCCATGCCTATGTTAAACATCCAAAGTTTGCATTCTCCCTAAGCCACAGCTCGTATTCGGCTGGCTATCCACAATGACCCCTCATCCTCTTCCGAGTCACCTCTTTCCAGGATCTCATAAGGGTGACCTACATTCTTGGGTCCAAGATGTCTCACCTTGCATTTTGGCTGTATTAAAACACATTGTTCACATGAGCCCGGCTCACCAAATGATATAGATTGCTCTGTAGAATGACCTATCCTCACCATTATTCATCATTCCACCAGTTTGATTCGACTGTCTTCCAGATCATGAAGAAAATCTTGACTAGTACTTGCTCCAGAACAGGTCACTGTTGGATCCTACTAGAAACACCCATTTAGTTAGCCAGTTTTTAATCAATTTAATATATGCTGCATTGATATTCTTTTTTCTTTCAGAATGCAATGCAGGACTAAGTCCAATGTCTGCTTTTGTCAATTGAATTTGTAACTGCCTTAGAACTGTATCAAGTTTAATTAACAGGACCTATTTTCTATAAAAACATGCAGGTTATTAATTACGATGCCATTATTTATCCTTTACTAGCGCTGTGGGAGTCAGAGGTCTTATTTTGGTTCAATGGCAATTCTGAAAAATTGAAGAAAATTGTTTCAGGATGACTCGAAACTGTAATTTTTCAAAGCGTTTGGCAAATTGAAAAGTTGAGAACTTTGTTTTGGGTCGAACAAGTATTGTTTCGATTTTGAGCATTTTTTACATTTAATTTTTAGAATAAAGGAAATTTCAGAACAGACCATTTTTATTACAAATGAAATATTTTTTTGATTGGCAAAACAAAACACTTTGATTTTTTTTCTGAAATTTACTGAGATTTTTTTCTTCAATCAAAACTGTTCAGCGAAATTGACACAGATTTGCAAAATGTTTCAGTGACCCTGAATCTGCATTTTTTTTTTTCCGCTGAAAAGTTTTGGTCAAAAAATGTCATTCAACGTTGTTCTTAAATTGTTCCTTCCAGCTGATTTGGCTCATAATTGTTTTCAGCTTTGTGAAATTGGCCCTATTAAAGCACCAAGTATCTATATCCTGTTGTATGGAATTTATTCTGCTTGCACATTATAAATGTGATCAAGCCATGATCATTTGTACCCAAGCTACCATTTAATTTTTAGTTCTGTGATCAGTTCCCCTTTATCTGTTAGGACAGTGGTGCTCAGCCTTATTACACAGTAGGGCCACATAAATCTAAACACAACCTTGTGTGAGTCAAACAGATTCTACATATTTAAAGTCACCTGTATTGATTTATATTTTAAGTTCTGCTTGTTTCATATGTATTTAGAATCATAGAATATCAGGGTTGGAAGAGACCTCAGGAGGTCATCTAGTTCAACCCCCTGCTCAAAGCAGGACCGATCTCCAATTAAATCATCCTAGCCAGGGCTTTGTCAAGCCTGACCTTAAAAACTTCTAAGGAAGGAGATTCCACCACCTCCCTAGGTAACGCATTCCAGTGTTTAACCACCCTCCTAGTGAAAAAGTTTTTCCTAATATCCAACCTAAACCTCCCCCACTGCAACTTGAGACCATTACTCCTTGTTCTGTCATCAGCTACCACTGAGAACAGTCTAGAGCCATCCTCTTTGGAACCCCCTTTCAGGTAGCTGAAAGCAGCTATCAAATATTTAGATAGGTTGTTTCTATGTACAGTATTTTCTACTTAAAAACCAAAGAAATTGGTGCATAAAATGTGTGCCAGAATGATAGAAAATAGTGGCGGGGGAGGGGAAGAACATATAACCATCTCCCTACTCACAAAGAGTGCACTTTCTGAGTTAGTGACTCTATTGTGGCTTTGTTTTCTGTCTTACTATCTATCCTTTTGCTAGTTGTTCCTAAAATTCTATTAGCTTTTTTGACCACTGCTTCACATGGAGTAGATGTTTTCAGGGAATTATCTATGATGACCCCAAGACCATTCCTGAGTGGTAACAGCTAATTTAGACCTTATCATTTTGTACGTATAACTTGGATTGTTTTCCAATGTGCATTACTTTGCACTTATCAACATTGAACTTCATCTGCCATTTTGTTGCCCAGTCACCCAGTTTTGAGAGTTTCCTTTGTAACATTTTGCAGGTTGCTTGGAATTTATCTTGAGTAATTTTATATTGTCTGCAGGCTTTGCCACCTCACTGGTCCCCGTGTTTTCCAGATCATTTATGAATATGTTGAAAAGCACAGGTCCCAGTACAGATCCTTGGGGGACCCTGCTATTTAGCGCTCTCCACTATGAAAACTGACCATTTATTCCTACCCTTTGTTTCCTATCTTTTAACCAGCTACTGATCCATAAGACCTTTCCTTTTAAACCATGACAGCTTACCTTGCTCAAGAACCTTTGGTGTACGATCTTGTCAAAGGTTTTCTGAAAATCCAAAGGCACTTATCAGTAGAATCGCTACTGTCCACATGCTTGTTGACCCACTGCCATAATTCTAATAGATTGCTGAGGCATGATTTTTCTTTACAAAAGCCAAGCTGACCCTTTCCCAATAAATCGTGTTCATCTGTGTGTCTGATAATTCTGTCCTTTACAGTAGTTTCAACCAGTTTGCCTGGTACTCAAGTTAGGCTTTTTTTTTTTTGCTGATCTGTTTGTTTTTGTGTATTTTACTATTGGCTTTTCAAATTCTGTTTTGGTCTGCCAAATTAAACTTGGCTAGCCAAAGTTTATGGTCCTGTCTATTTTTCTCACTAGGATTTGACTCCTAATTTTTAAAGGATTTCTTTTCGCCTCTAACTGCCTTGTTTACTCTGTTTAGCCAGGTAGCATTTTATTTTGGGGTTGGGGGGGGGTTTCTGTTTCCTTGGGTTTTTTTTACACTTGGGATATACATTTAGTATATTAATAGTAAGGTATAGTAATATATTAGCTTCTATTATGGAGGGTTTCTAAAGTTTCCATGCAGCTTGCAGGCATTTCACTCTTGTGACTGTTTCTCGTAATTTCTGTTCAACAAATCTCATTTTTGTGGAGTTCCCCTTTTTGAAGTTCAGTGCTATTGTGGTGGATTTCTTTGGTATTTTACCCCCTACAAAGGATATTAAATTTAATTGCATTAAGGTCAGTATTACTGAGCAGTTCAGCTATATTCACCTCTTGGACCAGATCCTGTGTGCTGCTTAGAACTAAATCAAGAATTGCCTCTCCCCTTGTGGGCTCTAGGACTAGCTGCTCCAAGAAGCGGTCATTAATGGTATCCAGAAATTTTATCTCTGCATCCCATCCGGAGGTGACACATACCCAGTCAGCATTGGGATAGCTGAAATCCACCATTATTATTTGGTTTTTGCTTTTGTACTCTCCCTCAACACTTCTGAATCGCCTAGTCAGGTGGTCGGTAGCGCATTTCTATTGCTGTACTCTTCTTATTCAAGCATGGAATTTCTGGCCTTAGAGATTCTATGGTACAGTTTGATTCATTTAAGATTTATATTGTATTTCGCTCTGTGCGTTCTTTCACACACAGTGCCACACCCCCACCAGCACAACCTACTAAATCATTCCTATATATTTTGCATCCTGGTATTACCGTGTCCCACTCATCATCATTCCACCATGTATCTGTGAGGCCTATTATATCAATATCCTTATTTAATATCCCAGGCACTCCAGTTCACCCATCTGAGTATTTAGACATCTAGCATTGGTATAGAAGCACTTAGAAAATTTATCAGTATTTAGTTGTCCGCCTTCATGTGATATAATTGAATTTGACTCTTTTTTGTTTGAATGTTTCTCTTCAGTTCCTACCTGTACTTTATCACTTCTATGCTATCCTCTTACTTGAATATAGAGCATCCCCTTTAATAAATCCTCCACTAATGGGTATGTCTGTCTGAACTGTGTTCTTCAGCACCTGCTGGCTTTCTCCAAACCCTTTAGTTTAAAAACTCCTCTGACCTTTTTAATTTTACATACCAGCAATCTGGCTCTGTACTGGTTGAGGAAATGGGAATCTTGAGTGGGGAGTAGATGTTATCTCTGTATCTTGCTCTAATGTGACTGCAGCCAGTATATGTGTGCAGTTCTGGTGTCCACAATTAAAGAAGGAATTTGATACATTGGAGAGGATTCAGAGAAGAGCCACAAGAACGATTAAAGGATTAGAAAACCTGCCTTCTAGTGATAAGCTCAATAGATTGAGCTCTGAGTCTAACAAAGAAACTTAAAGGGTGACTAAATTACAATCAGTGCCTACATAGGGAACAATTATTTAATAATGGGCTGTTCAGTCTGGCAGAGAAAGGTCTAACCTGATCCAAGAGCTGGAAGTTGAAGCAAGCCAAATTCAGATGGGAAATAGAGTACATTTTTAATAGAGTAATTTACCAAGGGTCATAGTGGATTTTCCATTGCTGACCGTTTTAAAATCAAGATTGCATGATTTTCCTAAATATCTGCTCTGGGGAGTCTTCTGGGGAACTTCTCCAGCCTAGGTCATACAGGGGGTCAGACTAGATGATCAGTGGTCCTTTCTGGCCTTGGATTCTATGCATCTTCTAACCCAGCGTGTCCAGTGACTAACATTTCGCTCAGTTTCAGGAATATTAGTGATGTCTAACTTCTTTTTATAAATGGATGTCTGTGATTTCTCTTATCCCCCAGGCTTCTAGAATCCGTGTACGGGCACTTGAGGAACCTCTTTCCTTTCTGTCTCTTGACACCTGGGTTCTTTACATTCATGATACCCAGTGTCAGAGTTATGATTGTGTGTTTACCCATTAGCACCCTCCCTTCCTGTTGCTCGTTGCGCTAAGCTAGTCTGGAGCATGATAGTCTGTCACCCAGAAGATTGAGATGTAGGCCATCCAAACCGTACCATCCCTTCTCCCCATAGAATAGGGCCCAGTATTTCTTTGTGCGGATACAGCAGAGAGCCCAGTGATGTTCGTGAATGCCTGTTCCTCATTCCCAGCCCCTCTCAACCTTTCTATCTTGTGCAGGTTTGAAGGAAACTGCCTTCCTGTATGCAGTGTCCTCTGCAGCTCTTACCCACTCCCTGGCCAGGGCGTGCAGCGCTGGACGAATGGAGCGCTGCACCTGCGATGACTCTCCAGATCTGGAGAATCGTAAGGCCTGGCAATGGGGAGTGTGTGGCGACAACCTCAAATACAGCACCAAGTTCCTTAAAAAATTCCTGGGCCAGAAGAAAATTGGCAAAGACCTGCGGGCTAAGGTCGATATCCACAACACCAACGTGGGCATCAAGGTGAGAGGGCAGGGCACCTGGCCCAGAAAGTGTTCAGGGATCAGATGCAAACATCTTGACTTATCCTGTGCCATCATGTTTTCTACAGGGGAACTGGTGCAGTGAGGGAGAGAGGCCACTGCCCCTCTGACTAGTCAGAACTGCTTACCTGTGGCATAGGCCCTGTGCTACTGAGAGTTAACCAAAAATTCTCCTTTTGCTCAGGTGGCAGGGGCCTGTGCTTATAGAGAGGAGTGATTTCTGTATGCCCACTGCTGTGAAACTGAGTGCCCCCTGTCAGCAGCATAGTGACAGCTGTGAAGTCTGCGTATGACTCTGCACTTGGTAAATCCGTCAGTGTTCATGTGGCCATTCAGGTTTTGAGTATGGCTAGAGATGCAGGGCTGGCAAGTGGTTAGAGAAAGGGGCTGGGAGTCAGGACTCCTGGCTTCAACTGCAGCTCAGCTGCTGCCTTGCTGTGACCTTGGGCCAGGCTTGTCATAGATTCATAGTTTAAGGCCAGATGGGACCGTTAGATCATCCAGCCATCGCAGGCCATTAAACGTCACCCCTGTGCCAAGCCTAGTAACTTGCTTGACTAAAGCATCTTCTAGAAAGGCCTCCTGGCTTGGTCTGGAGACGTTGAGATGAAGAATCCACCACTCCCCTTGGTAGCTCATTCCAGTTTTAATCACCCTCCCTGTTCAGTTTGGGCCTAACTTCTCATTTGGATTTGTCTGGCTTCGGCTTCCAGCCACTGGTTCTTGTTCTGCTTTTCTCTGCTAGATTCAAGTGTCCTTTAGTACCCTGTGCTTTCTCTCTGTGAAGATCCCTAGCTGCTGAATCAAGTCACCTCTCCCTTTCTTTTTGATTGAGCTCTGTCAGTTTCTCACTGTAATGCATTTTCCACCCTTTGAAACATTTGTATGATCTCCCCTCTTGGTGTGCCTTAGTTTCCCTATCTGTAACACAGGACTGGCATCCCGCATGGAAGTGCTTTGAGATCCTCTGGAGGGGCAGCATGCAGTGTTATCTATACCGAGAGCTAGGCCCATGGTCCTGGCAAATACTAACTGGAGTTTCTTCCTCCTCAGGCCGTGAAGAATGGTCTCAAAACCACGTGCAAGTGCCATGGTGTCTCAGGCTCCTGTGCCGTGAGGACCTGCTGGAAGCAGCTCTCCCCTTTCCACGAGACTGGCAAGATCCTCAAGCTGCGCTATGATGATGCTGTCAAGATCTTCAGTGCCACGAATGATGCTGTGGGGCACGCTGAGCTCGTGGGCACGCAGAGGCACAGCCACGCCCACAGCCGCCCAGCTACTCCACGCCCCACAGATCTGGTGTACGTGGAGGACTCTCCCAGCTTTTGCCGGCCCAGCAAATACTCGCTAGGCACTGCCGGAAGGACGTGCTCCCGGGAGGCCAGCTGTGACGGCCTGTGCTGCGGGCGAGGCTACAATACCCAGAGCCGGATGGTCACCTTCTCTTGCCACTGCCAAGTGCAGTGGTGCTGCTATGTGGAGTGCCAGCAGTGCATGCAGGAGGAGGTGATCTATAGCTGCAAGCAGTAGGGTTGGTGCAAGGAACGAAATCCAAGCAAAGGGCACGAGTGAGCCAGGGCCCCTTTCTGAGGCAAGGCAGAGGCAGGCACTGCTGGCTGCAGGGCGCTCAGCAGGCTTCACTCCTTCTCCCTCTGCATGCAGAGGGGCCATGGCACAGGGTATGCTGGATAGTCCCGTAAACCAGGGGTGCGAACAATGTGCATTTTAATGTGGCTAAATGTCTACAGCTAGGAACAAAGAATACAGGCCATAAATACAGCCTGGGGGACTGTGTCCTGTGACTCTTTTTCGGAGTCAGGAGTCATGGTGGATAATCCGCTGAACAGAAGCTCCCAGGGTGATTCTGTGGCCAAAAGAGCTAATGCGATTCTGGGATAAACGGGGGAATCTTGAGTAGCAATAGAGTTTATTTTTTCCTCATATTTGGCACTTGTGTGCCCACTGCTGCAATAATGTGTCCACTTCTGGGATCAACAGTTCAAGAAAGGTGTTGATAAATTGGAGCGGGTTCAGTGAAGAGCTACAAAAATGATTCAAGGATTAGAAAACATGATAAACAGATTGAGCTCCTTGAGCCTGACTTAACAGAGAAGGTTCAGGGGGGACTTGATCAGTCTGTCAGTACCTACATGGGGAATAAATATTTAATAATGGGCTTTTCAATCCAGCAGATAAAGACGTAACACGACCCAATGGCTGGAAGTTGAAACTAGCCAAATTCATACTGGAAATAAAGCACACGTTTTTAAGGGTGAGAGTAATTAACTAGTGGAACAATTTACCAAAGGTTCTGGCATGGTGGATTCTCTTACCTGACGATTTTTAAATCCAGACTAGATGTTTCTCTAAAATCTGCTCTAGGAATTATTTTGGGGCAGGTCTCTGGCCTGTGTTTCTTGCCCGGCAGAGCTGAGAATAGAACCCAGTCTCTTCACTCCTAGCCCACTGCCCTACCCCGCAGTTCTGCTTGGTGATTTTTAGGTGTTAGCAAGATGCTGCTGTGGGGGGTTCCCCAGGCTGCAAGTGTTTAAATCTTCCACTTGAGAGGAGTCAAAACTGCAGCCTCAAATCCAAATCCCTGAGAAATTGGAGGGTCGGGGGAGAAAGAAAGTGGGTTTGAATTCTCCAATCTGAACTGGCCCCTGTGCAAGGGGGCTGCAGATGAGCTGAACTGGACAGAGTTTGGGTGCAGCTGAATTCTCCCAAGAGGCTGACACCATCCTGGTGCTGTTAAATAGACCTGCTAGCCAGGGCTAGACCTCGAGCCCAGTCGTCTAGTGTCTAACCTTGGTGTGCGTCCAAGTTGTAACGTTCGTGCTGTGACATGTGAGGACACTCAAAGAGCTTGGCTTGTTTAACCTAACCAACAGAAGGCTGAGGGGAGATCTGATAGCTTTCTATAAACACACTAGAGGGACAAATGCCAGGCAGGAGAGGAGTTATTTAAGTTAAGGGCCATTGTTCGCACAAGAACAAATGGCTGTAAACTGGCCATCAGGAAGTTGAGGCTTGAAACTAGGCAAAGGTTTCTACCCATCAGAGGGGTGAAGTTCTGGAGCAGCCTCCCCGGGGGGACAGTGGGGGTCCCTTCTGGCATTAGTTTGTGTCTCAGACAGGTTCATGAGCTCACTTCCACGCAGTATTAAATGGCTTTGGAGCTGTAAATTAATGCCCGTGTGTCTATTCATATTAGATCTTGTGACCATTTACTGTAGACAAAACAGATATGTTCTGTTTTTTGAAAGGAGCTGATGTTGACTGGCTCAGAGCAAATCTAGCTATTTCTTAATTGATAGTTGGAGGCCACTAAAATGTTTCTTTGGCTAGCAGTGGGTTTGTCCCTTACACTAAGTTAGCATTAGCCAGAACAGGGAAAGTCCTGCCAAAGTGCTTATGACCTGCACATTACTGCCAATGAGGATAATCTGCCTTAATTTTTTACCACCCTAAATATCTTAGGAATTAATAATGAACAGATCATTATTTACGTGTTACTGCTAATCCTCAAGGAGCGTGAGCCTTCCAGGTTCCTCGGATGGGAGGTAAAAGGGGGGAAGCAACAGTAGGAGTTTTCCATGAAGGGCTAAAACCACCAGGGATGGGTGTGGGGCCTGGCAGAGAGTGGGGTTGTGAACTGCCCTCCGTACTATGATCCACCACCAGAGCCTGGCCCTGGTCTAGGCACTTAATGCAGAGGTTCAGTGTTCTAGGGGGGAACAGGCCACGGCCGTTTTGCCAGCTCTCCTGCATTGATCATGAGCCCTGTGATTCCCCACCTCAGCAGGCAGTTTTGGGATAGTGACAAGCTGCAACTTTTGGGAAGTAAAACCAGAAGGGGAGTCCCCCAGGTAGGACATGCAGTAAACTGAGTGACCATGAGTTCTAGTCCCAGGTCTTCCACAGACTGCTGTCTAATATTTCTGTGCCCTCCATGACCCTTAGGTACCCCCAAGGTAGGAGACATTGGCTTGTAATAGCATTCACCCATTTCACAGATCAACATCACTGGGGGCACAGACCCCAGTTTCTAACTGAAATAAAGCCTAGCGTCTTCCACTTTGCCACAAAGCCTTCCAGAAGGAAAACTTGCTTCTGTAACCCACAGCAACGTATTGTGGCTCTGGTACCCTCCAGCTAGACCACAGAGAGTGTGACAACTCTCCTACTATCGCCATGCCAAAATCTGGCTCTTGCTCTTGCATCTAGAGGGCCACCCAGATGTCCCAAACTGGACCAGTGTGCTATGTCGCTGTGCTGTCTATAACCACTAGACCACAGTCTGCTCCCAAATGTGGGACTAGAAATCAAGAATCCTGAGGCTTAGCACCTGACAGATACTGGGGTAACCCACTGGCCAAGTATATGTTGTCTCTCTGCATGGGATGGTCCATAGATAGCAGGTGTCCCAGTTACTCCTGTTGCAGAAATGGAAGTGGTCTGTGCTGTGGTGCTGCAGGATGTGGGTTCAAACCCTAATCCAGGGATGGACAGAATGCTTCTATGTATAAGTTATTGTAAGGGTCTGGATTTACTTTATATTGCAAGCCAGTGCTTAGAAGTGAACTCGGCAGTGGTGTTAGTGGCTGTATCTGGTTAATGGGAGCATGGGAGACCAGGGTGTCTGAGTGGGAGCGCAGTGTCTGGGAGAACTTGTGGGGAGTGGAGGGGAGACCTAAAGGTGGTGTGGAAGGTCAAGACCAGGGAGCAAACTGTTGGCTCTGTCAGGAGATAGGCATTGATCATGTTTGAAGTTTGTTCTTGCCACGTAGTATGCCACCTGGCATATTGAGGTTCCTTTGGGGAATTGTCCAAGCAGGTTGCCTTGAACTGAAACGGTGGGTCGGTAGATTAAACCAATCTTTAAATGGGGTAGTTATGGCATGTCTTGCACCTTAAGGAGCAGATTCGTCAAGGTGACTGGTCGCCTGATGTCTGGAGGGCAATGCTGGACAGGACCAACGGCCAGGCCAGGTTGGTCAGTCTTGATACCTATTATTACACCCCTGCTTTCATTTCAGCTGAGTGTCTGCTAGTCCTGTGTGAAAGGAACGGAGTAATACTCCATGGAGTAATACATTGCTATGGAATAGCATGAGGCAGAGTCTGCATTGGCTCCCCAGGTAGAATCACCTAATTTGCTGATCGGGTTGTTTCTTGTCTTTATTTTCAGTTAGGCCTTGGTGAGATGTTCCTTGAAAGTAAAGGTAGGGTCTAGTGAAACACCGAGATACACAGGCTTCAGGTCGTGGTCCAGAAGTGTCCATTCAGGAAGGTGTTGAGCTGTTTGTTGGCCTCGATGTGGTATCGATGGAAGCAGCTGGAAACTGTCTTTTTGGTGCAAGGTTTAAGTCTCCATCTTCGGCAGTAGTGGGCCATCTCTCGTGTCAGCATTCAGAATGTCTTGGTGACTACAGTGCTGGTCCTGTACTGCTAGACAGAGGTCACCTGCTGAGTAGATCAAATCCTTGGCAATGATGTTAGGAAGAACATTGTGAAGAGGTTGAAAAGTGTTGGTGGTAGAACTGAGTCCTGAGGTAGACCATTCCTCTGGGACCCCCAGGAGCAGTTTTACTTGGCCAGACAACCAAACAAATAAAACAACTATTTGAAACCAGCAGCCTCTCAACAGCATTTCCACAGCCATGACAACCCTCTTTGGTAGGACCAGTGACGGTTGGTGCAGTTTGTTTTACTTGGAGGAAACACAAGGAACTTCGGGAACAATGAAAGAGCAATGCTTTCTTGCAAGGAGGTGAGCGTGGAACAGCATCTACTCTGGAAAGGTTTAACAGGAAGCAAACGTCCAGGCTGGGAGCATAGCTCCCGCCAGGTGAGCCCTGGGACACAGCTATGACTGAACAGACACACTATGGGAAAGGTAGTGACTCAGGTCCAGGTGGCCTGGCCAGTGCTGGTCCTTTTGGCCATGATTCTCAGAAATGATTAGCAGTTGTGGAGCCTCACTATTTTGGGGTCCAATTTGATACACTTTGGGGAAGTGCTGAGCACCTGGCCTCTGAACATCAGGTGCCTTTGAGTTGGGCCCCCAACATCCCTAGTCACTCTTGAAAACCTTGGCCTCTCCACAGTGTGCAGGGGTTTCATAGCTGCTCCCACCACTGAGGTTTTTAGCTCATAACTGAGGCTACGTTTTAGTTACGGGTATTTTTAGTAAAAGTCATGTACAGGTCAGGGGCAGTAAAGAAAAATTCACTGCCCATGACCTGTCCATGATTTGTACTATATACCCCTGACTAAAACGGGGACCAGGGGTGCTCTGGGGGGTGGTCTGGAGGCACTACAAGTGCTGGGGGTGGTCTGGGACCCCCACTGATGCTGGGGGGGGAGGTGGGTGGCAGCCTGTGGCCCTAGACGCCTGCTGGTGCTCGGAAAGGGAGGGTTGGTGGGGCTGGCAGGCTCCCGACCCGGCTCCGCATGTCCCTGCAGTTCCTAGAGGGAGGGAAGGCCAGGGGAACTCTCTGTTGAAATTTTCCATGAGATTCCAATGAGCTGTCAACAGGGTCTCTGGTTCCCTGCCAGGAGGTCAACCAGAACGAGGCCTAGTCTGGTTATCAGCTCAACGCTGCGTGGAAGCAAGAACTGAAGGCAGATGCACCATTGGCTGTTTCCTTAGCATCTGCAGAAGCAGCTGCCCGTAGCAGAGGTTCAAATTGCTCAGGAAGAGATTGCATAATTGGCCAACCCAAGGAACTACTGTTGAAAGACTGTTCTGTTTGTACTGCAGTAGCTCCTAGATGCTCCAATGCGGAGTCCATGTCCCATTGCACTAGGCATTGTGTGCACACAATGAAAAGATGGCTCCTGCCCTAGTGGCCCCTTCCATTCCATTAGACAAGTGACAAGGCCAGCACAGGGTGAGGGGGAGACTGTTATGAGAAGGGTAATAAGTGGCAACCACATTCTGACTAATCACCTGAGCTCTAGTTCATGTTACAAGCAGAGGGGATGAGTTTGGAACTATTGGTGTAATGAACTAATGGTGCAAAACCAAATATTGCTTTGCTACAATAGCTTAGTGCTCTAAGGGAAATAAAGTAGTTCTCTACCTCAAAATGTACAGCATTTAGGGCAAGGAAAGAGAGCTTGCTTATTTATATTTGTTGATCTCCCTGAAAGAAATAAGCTTGTGTGTTTTTTTTAAATTGCATTCCACTCCTTGTACATTTTCCTAAATTGTACATAAGTCTCTCTCATAACATTTAATTTATATATTTTGTATGGCTGTTGGTTTCTGAGAAGTGTTGCACTAATGTCCAATCTGCTTTGGTGGTCCATAAATACCAGTTCTTTCTAAAGACACACATCTTTCTGCTTTTTATTGGGAATATCATTTTCAAAATGTCAAATTTTTCTCCAACTCTATGGTAGAAACTTCACCAATATCACATCCAACTATTTAGCCTCCCCCGCCCCCCCCCCCCACAAGACAAAGGGAAGTGACAGCTATTTTGACATTCAGAAGCTGATGAGCAATGTACAGCTGGCCCTGTACAGAGGCTCCTAGGACAATGGGCCACAAATCAGCCCTGAATAATGTGGATAGGGGGTACTGGGTTCTTCCTATTTCCTCTCACCAATCCATAATGTTCTCCTAGGCAAACAGCTGGCCTGGTTTCAGAGTAGCAGCCATGTTAGTCTGTATTCGCAAAAAGAAAAGGAGTACTTGTGGCACCTTAGAGACTAACCAATTTATTGGCCTGGGTGTCCCTAGATAGCAGAGACCCCATCCCTCCTCTGGGGGTGGGTCTCCGTGTTATCACCATGTTCTCACAGCCTGCACTCGCCTGCCCATTCTGGCACCGCTTCCTGTGTCCAGACCCCAGACAATGGACCCTCCCAGAACAGCCCAAAGCATCCCCTTCGCCTTGGCGGCAGTGAGTTCTCCCCACCACTCCCTCCCCAGCATGTTCGGCCGGCCAGGGATGGGGAGGGAGGCATTTGCCCAGGCCCAGGTCAATACATCCCACTCTGATTTGTGTTGCCATAGCACCAGGAACCACGGCTCTGTTGTGCTGGGTGCCGCACGTGTCCGCAGAGAGCGAGCCAGGCCCTGCTCCAGTGGGCTACAGTCTAAATAAACAAGGCAGATGGGTGGTTATTAGCCTTGTTTCACAGGTGGGAAACTGAGAAATTGAGTGAGTGTCCCAGGGTTACACAGGGAATCCGTTGCAGACCCAGACATTGAACTGGGATTATCAGACTCCCGCTCTAATACCCAATCCACAAGGCAAGTCTTTCTCGGAGCCTGGAGCCCTGCTCAAAATTCCAGGCAAAAGGTTTCAGCTGCCTCCTGCTGGAGTTTAGAGCACTGTGATGAGTGAGGGGCCTCAGCACCCACAAGAGCTCAGTGCCCCAGCTGGCCTGCCCATTTCTTTAGATGCCAAAACGGGAGCTGAGCGCTCTCAAAAATTCTGGCCTTGTTACTGCTCCACGGAGTCTTGAGCCTCCAGTAAACCCAGCACTGGGGGAGCCCGGGGTAGGTCCCTGGGGAAGATTTATGCTCCATCCCAATAGCTCCTGAGGCAGCTTTGGGGAGCCTCTTTTCAGTACTTCTGAAAGTGAGGGAAGGGACTGATTAGCCCCAGATACTGATGTGGGCAAACAGCTCTTGTGAGCTCAGTTAGGACCGGCAGCCTCCATTCGCTCTGGGTCATTTGAAGCTAGGTTTGGAGAGGTGCGAGGCCAGAGGGTGTCACCTCTCTGCTATTATGAACTGCTCAAGGCATGGCAGTAGTATGACATGGCATGGGCAGCCACTTCTTGAGTTCAGACACATGCCATCCTGCATGGAGACTGCTAGAGTCCTAGTCGCTGCGTACACCTCCTTTTTCTAGTCTCAGACAAAACCGATGTTAAAATAGAGCTAAAGTATAGTTCAGCAACAGGCACTACAGTTCTTTGCAGAGAAGTTGTAATTATCCCCAATCAAGCATTACAAACCCAGGAAATTCAGCATGAAGGTTAAACTTAAAAAGAAATTCAGGCATGATATGGTGTGCAAATGAACAGCTAAGGCTCCCTTACAACCATTAACTCCGCCCTGTAGTGACACCAAGCAATAAAGCAGGGTAAGGACCAGGTTAAGCAGACACCAAGCAGGTTAAGGACTATTTAGAAAAGCTGGACATGCACAAGTCCGTGGGTCCAGATCTAATGCATTCAGGGGGGCTGAGGGAATTGGCTGATGTGATTGCAGAGGCATTGGCCATTATCTTTGAAAACTTGTAGTGATCGGGGGAGGTCCCGGATGACTGGAAAAAGGCAAATATAGTGCCCATATTTAAGAAAGGGAAGAAGGAGAACCTGGGGAACTACAGATCGGTCAGCCTCACCTCAGTCTCTGGAAAAGTCATGGAGCAGGTCCTCAGTGAAACCATTTGGAAGCACTTGGAGGACAGGAAGGTGATCAGGAAAGGTCAACATGGATTCACCAAGGGCAAATCATGCCTGACCAACCTGATTGCCTTCTATGATGAGATAACTGGCTCTGGGGAAAGCGGTGGATGTGATATATCTTGACTTTAGCAAAACTTTTGATACGGTCTCCCACAGTATTCTTGCCAGCAAGTTGGATGAATGGACTATAAGGTGATAGAAAACTGGCTAAATTGTTGGGCTCAACAGGTAGTGATCAACGGCTCGATGTCTAGTTGGCAGCCGGTATCAAGCACCCCAGAGGTCGGTCCTGGGGCTGGTTTTGTTCAACATAGGGATAGGGTCCAGAGTGACCTAGACAAATTGGAGGATTGGGCCAAAAGAAATCTGATGAGGTTCAACAAGGACAAGTGCAGAGTCCTGCACTTAGGATGGAAGAATCCCATGCACTGCTACAGGCTGGGGACTGACTGGCTAAGCAGCAGTTCTGCAGAAAAGGACCTGGGAATTACAGTGGATGAGAAGCTGGATATGAATCAGGAGTGTGCCCTTGTTGCCAAAAAGGCCAACGGCATATTGGGCTACATTAGTAGGAGCATTGCCAGCAGATCGAGGGAAGTGATTATTCCCCTCTATTTGGCACTGTTGAGGCCACACCTGGAGTATTGTGTCCAGTTTTGGTCCCCCCCACTACAGAAGGGATGTGGACAAATTGGAGAGAGTCCAGCGGAGGGCAATGAAAATTATTAGAGGGCTGGGGCACATGATTTATGAGGAGAGGCTGAGGGAACTGGGCTTATTTAGTCTGCAGAAGAGAAGAGTTAGGGGGGATTTGATAGCAGCCTTCAACTACCTGAAGGGGGGTTCCAAAGAGGATGGAGCTCGGCTGTTCTCAGTGGTGGCAGATGACAGAACAAGGAGCAATGGTCTCAAGTTGCAGTGGAGGTCGTCTAGGTTGGATATTAGGAAACACTATTTCACTAGGAGGGTGGTGAAGCACTGGAATGGGTTAAGGAGAACTATTTTCCCTCTCCTTTGTATAGCCTTTTACATATTTGAAGCCCGTTATCATGTCCCCCCTCAGTCTTCTCTTCTCCAGACTAAACAAACCCAATTTTTTCAATCTTCCCGCATAGGTCACGTTTTCTAGACCTTTGATCATTTTTGTTGCTCTTCTCTGGACTTCCTCCAATTTGTCTATCTCTTTCCTGAAATGTGGTGCCCAGAACTGGACACCATACTCCAGCTGATGCCTTATCAGTGCTGAGTAGACCAGAAGAATTACTTCTCACATCTTGCTTCCAGCACTCCTGCTAATACATCCCAGAATGATGTTTGCTTTTTTTGCAACAGTGTTGCGCTGTTGACTCAAATTTAGTTTGTGACCCACTATAACCCCCAGATCCCTTTTCTCAGTACTCCTTCCTAGGCAGTCATTTCCCATTTTGTGTGTGTGCAAGTGATTGTTCCTTCCTAAGTGGAGTACTTTTCATTTGTCATTATTGAATTTCATCTTGTTTTGCTATTTCAACATTCTATTCCAATTTGAAACAGACTAATTTTTAAATGTCAACATTTCCTGTGGGATAAAAATGTTACATTCCAAACCTCTTTCCTGATGCGTGATTTCAGCCTTAACTCCATCTCCATGGACTTCTGGGCAAACTTTTGGAAAGTGTTTAAGGTACATAGGAGCTGCCATCTCAGTGAGCTCTAGGAGTCACAAGAGGGACTAAGTCCAATTTTTAGGTGCTGCTGCCATTCACAAAACCCCTGCTCAGCTGCCATCTAACACTATAGTTGCCCCAAGTTCCCACAGTGCCTGAGCTTCCATCACTAAAGTCCCCACACCTGGGCATGCACCCAGCCACCTAAGTGCTGGCTCCCATGAGTGCCAGTGAGATTCACAAAGAAGGTGTCCCCCTGCCTCTCTTGGCTTCAGGGCCCAATCAGAACGTGCCTGCATGGAGGAGACAGGTGCCTCCTTTTATAACCTTTAGCCCAGTAGTTTGAACACTCCCCAAGGATATGGGTGATCAAGGTTCAGCTTCCCCCTCTGCCAGATGTGGAGCAGGGACGTGAATGTGGCTCTTCCTACCTCTAGGAGCATGTCACTGGGCTACAGGTTATAGGGAGGCACCACCACCTCCTCCTTTCTTTGTGAAAAATCACGAAGTTTCAAGGACAGGTTCAAAGCCGTGTATCCAGAACACAAGGAGGCACCTCCCATCGGCCTGGAATTAAGGGCCTAACTCCTTTTGAGGGGTGGGGGTTAGGCCACACCGCTCTCCTCAGCATGTCCTATGGGCTAGCCTAGGTGGCTTCCCACTTAGGCTCTGCACTGCTGAGCACCCTGCCACCTAGTGGAATCCACAGCCCTGAGTAGGCACCCGGACTCCCTATGTGATGCATGGGGAAAGCTATGCACCTATGCATGGGATCCACAAAAGCCAGCAGGCTGAGCGCCCATTCTGAATCCCTCCTTAAAGTCCCTTTTGCAAACAGGATTGACTTAGGTGCTTTTGAAAATTCTACCCTTGTCTGGAAATTGCTGTGAACTTAAAAACATCACACAATACACAGGAACTGAAAAGAGACTGTAACGATGTGATATTTTAATGATTGGAAGATACAAAGCAGTGATACTTGCTGAGCCTCGCAAGCCACAAGTGGCTCTTCAGTGTGTCTCCTGTGGCTTTTTGCAGCATGATATTAAAACACTGTTTGATGGAATTATTAACCCATCGAAGTTATTCACCAATGAGGAGGCTTTTCCGATGTTATTAACCAACTGTAGTTGATAAAATAATAATACTTGGTCAGTCATTTGCTCTGAAATTATATCACAATAACTAATTATTTCCCCGGCCATACTGTTTAAATATGACTAGATAGCACTATAGTAAATGAAACAATGAATTCACATGACTGTGGCTCTTTTGGGGAATGTTGATCGTTAATTTGGGTCCTGAACCACTGAGGTCTGAGGGTCACTGATATAAAATATTGACCTGAATAAATGTTTACTATTAACTTTTCTGGCCAGATTTTATGGCTGCTTTTATAGCCCCTGGAGCAAAACAAAGCTCTAAGTTGCTCTGCGCACACAACCCAAATTCTCCCTCCTTTCTCCCCTCCACATACACCCCCCAGTTTGCCCTCCCTTTTGCACCCCACTTTCCAAAACACACCTAGTCTTCCCCTTCCTCCTGTGCCTCCTTTGCACATACACACACAGATCACTTTCCCCGTCCCTTGCACCGTTGACATTCCCGGCACGTGCACACAAACCAGCTTCCCCCTCCCTGCTGCACCCCTCCAAAGCAGCACTTTTAACACAGCCTTTGGCTGGTCACATTCTCTGTTGTCTTGCAAGGCTGCTGTGTACCAGTTCACTGGAGCCAGGGGCTGGGGAGCGCCTGGTGGGGGTAGACTGGACTGTAATCAGTTGTCTGTTCTCCAGCAGTAGGCCGATGTATTTGGACCACTGGGTCACCAGAGGAGGGTTCAATCATTAAAATATCACACATTGTCACATCAAATACTGTTTAAAAGGCTTAAGAACAGTCATTCTGCGGGTGGCTCTGGCGGCCATGATATTGGGGCTCTGTGCACGTGCTTTAGGGCATTAGTTTGATCACTGAAAGGGAGCAGAAAGGAGTTTTTGCCCATAAAGAGCATTTTGCAATTGGGAGTGAGGGGAATTCCATGCCTCTCAAGTACCAGCTATTGCTGGGCCGGATACATTCTTTACAGCTGACCCAGGTAACGGGTTTGTTTAGGATGGGATCAGTGTATGATGCAGGATGCCACTTAGTGCCATGTAAGTGCTTGAGTGCTGTAGACCATGGGATTGTGGCCCATTCATGTTGTTAGCAAGCTCCAGGCAGGGAGGCAGTGTGGTCTACTGGGTGGCAGATTGGGCTAGGACACAGAAGACTTGGGTACTATGTTCAGCTCTGCTTCTAACCTCCAGTGTGACTGTGAGCAAATCACGTCCCTTTTCTGTGCCTCAGTTTCCCTTCCTTCCCTTTGTCTCTGTAGATGGTGAGCTCTTTGTGGCAGTCTCTCACAGTCTGTGCAGTGTCCTGGTAGCTGAGGCCTCTGGGTGCTACTGGACTGCAAATAACAATTAGCAGATTTAATGATGCTAAAGGCATCAGAAGAGCAGAATTCACTGGCTCAAAAGACTGAAAGTTGGTGCCCGGGTTTCGCAGGGGTGCTTGACGTCAACCCTGTTGCCCAGCTAAGGGGAGAAGAGACGCATGAGGCCACCTGGAGGGCAGCTATGACTTCGCCCAGTCTCTGAGTGGGCCCTGAGCCCCGCCAAGCCTCTCTCTGTCCACGCAGGGAGGGGGATTTTCAGCATGGCTGCCCAGATAAGCAGGCATCCCGCGCGCCTCATTTGCCAGAAGCCATTTCCCATGACATGTTAATCCCGCTGCGCCTGGCTCAGGCAGCACGAGGGAGGGTCAGCGCAGCTCCCCCAGGCTCCGTGCACGTCCTTAGCGTGAGCGAGCCGGTACCCCAGCTGGGGGAAGAGAGCACCCCGGCCAAGGCAGGCCGGGACAAAGGCTGAGAGTGAAAAGAGGAGGCCCCACAACGAGCTTGGTTTGCTCATCTTCTGGGCAGATTCCTGAGGTAAAAAACAACATGGGCTGTTGGACAGACAGCTTGACTGACAACTGGCTTCCTTCCCCCCATGTTCTTGTGCCCTCTTTGCTCCTCCCCCCACCCCCCTTTGCTCTTCTTTCTGGGCTCATGGCTTCTATCCGGATGTACGTT
This sequence comes from Chelonia mydas, assembly GCF_015237465.2. NCBI lineage: Eukaryota > Metazoa > Chordata > Testudines > Cheloniidae > Chelonia > Chelonia mydas. The sequence goes on from NC_057860.1 coordinate 3,159,946, forward strand.
GCTCTCTCTCATCTAGGTGCAGCCCGGCTCGCTCTCACGACGGGCCTTGGCCCCTGCCTGGAGCCCACCCCACCCCATCCCCTAAGGGCCCCACAGGCCCTGAGTGCACGAGGCAGCTGTCTGAGAAAACAGCCGCTAAAGGTGTGTTCAGGCTCAGCCTGCCCCACCCACGCCAAGAAGCCCCACCACCGGCCAAAGGCCAGTCCTGGCTTCTCCTGCAGCCCTGGCAAGCTGGAGAAATGACGCTCTGCCTCCTTCCCTCCCCCCGCCCCCCGCCACATCTGTCCAGCCCTAGAGCAGGGCCAAAGCATGCGGGGTACAGGGGGACCATTTTCTAGCCACAGAACAGAGAGGGAGGCAATGCTCTGCCTCAGGTTGCCTCTTAGGGTGGCCAGTTGGCGTTGGACATATTCCTGGAGGTTTCATCACATGGCATCATTCCAGGACAATCCTGGAGGGCTGGCAGCTCCGTCCCCTGTCCCCACGCCCAGGGAACCAGGCTGGGCCAGAGCTATGGCCAGCGTGCCCTGGCAGCATTTCCCTGACACGCTCAAGGCCCAGGTGTGGATCCTATCGGGAAGGGTGGAGTGGGTTCTGCTGAGTCACTGAGGCAAGGCCAGATAGGAGTGGCTCCCTGGGTCAGAGGCTCTGGGGAGCTGGCTAGGGTGACCAGGTGTCCAGTTTTTGAGCAGAACACCCGGTCAAAAAGTGATCCTGGTGGCTCCGGTCAGCACCGTTGACCGGGCCGTTGACTGTCCGGTTGGCAGCGCCACACAGAGGAACTCAGAGCAGCCAAGCCTAGGGCAGTTTGAGCTGGTCTTTTAATGATCTTATTGTTAATTTCTGTCTTAACAAAGCCAAAACTTAAACAGGGAGGTGAACTTGAAGGCCACGCTGTGCACACATGCTGGCTGCCATCCTAGCTGACACTGAAGATTGCAGCAGGGCCCTCCAAAGCTAAAAGCACAAGTGGCTACAGCTTGAGCTAGAATGCCAGCTCTGCAATGAGACCTCATGTGCTCTGGTTCGGGCATGGAGTGGGACACTCACCACACACTGACCCAGGGATTACGGATTTCCTCTGGACACAAAGAGCTCATCCTGAGCATCTGCGATCTACAGCAGTCCAAAGGCCAGATCTGTGCCGGGTTCTGGGATTACCCCCATGTTGGATGACAGCAGGCACTTCCAATGTGAACTGCACAAGTCTCTAGACTTCAGCTACTGAGCCAGCTATGTAGTAGGGGGTCATAACATAATCTTGTGTGGACTGGTCGGGGGGACATGAAAACATGGGAAGGTTTATACTCGCCTGGTGAAATATGGAGACCCTTCATTCACATAGCCAGCACCGTTTATTATAAATTCAGTGCAAGGCCCACATGTGGAACCTCTCCTCTGCAGTGAAGAACACATCATTTCTGGGTGGAATATGGTAGATTTCAAGGTTGATGACTGTAAGTAACTAGTGCACCACTAAAAATACCCTGCTTGTGAAACCGAGAAACAAGAAAACACTGTCGAGGCTAAAGTTTTTTTACTGGGGGATTTGGGTGAGGAGCTCATGAGGTCAGGTGGTTGGGGCCCTGGATTTGGACTCAGGACATATGGGTTCTGTTCCTACCTGGGGCCAATTGCTTCCAATCTCTCTGTCTCAGTTTCCCTCCCTATAAAATGGAGCTAATTCTTGTGACAGTGTTTGTAAAAAGGCTTTGAAATCGATGACTGAGAAGTGGTTGGGTTTTAGTGCTATTCCTTCACCACACTCTTCTTCATGTCCCTCGTGTTGTTTCTGTTCCTGCCGTGCTCATTCCCCACGTTTGAGTGCCAGCAAGCCCAGAGCACTTGACCCCATCGCTTCCATTCGTCCGGCTAGCCAGCTTGAGCCCGAGGATGCACGTGGCTCCCTGCAATGTAGAGCCTGAGGCTGCAGTGCTCCAGCAGTATCGCCTGCTCAGGTCCCCCCAGAAGCAGTGCACACACACACTGCTGACAGGATGGACGGGGTCCCAAACACGGCAATCCCAGCATGCCCTATCAGTGCAGCTCCTTGACGTCTCCTCCAGGAGCTGGGGCTAGACCGTGCTTTGAGGCCAACATACAAATTCAGCCCAGGTTCATCTCCTCTCAGCTACTGGGCCTCCCGTCCATGTGAGGCCTGAACATTCGGTTTGGTTCTTCCCCTTTCAAGTGCTCAACCTGTTACTGGTGGCTGTAGACACCCAGTTTAAATCCTTTATAACAATGAACACCTTCCCCAGCATCTTTCATTTGAAGGTCTCCAAGTACTTCAAAAACATGAAGGAATTTGCCCACCCAACAAGGTGCAGATGGGGGACAAAGGCAGCGGGCATTTAAGTGACATGCTCAAGGTCACAGAGGAAGTCAGTGGCAGCGCTGGGGAAAGAAGCCAGGCCTTCTGATTCCACATCCTGTATGCAAGCCACAAGACCACATCGCTCCCCATACATGCTCAATGTCTGAGGCAGTCCTTTGGCTATCTGACACTGCTGTCTATGTCTTGTCTGGAGCAGTCCATCTCTGTTGATAATGCCCAGCATGAGTCTTTGTGACAACCTGCTAGCAGATCCTAAGCCCAGCTCAGCATGCCTCTTGCTAGAACACATTTTGGTTAGTCCCAGGTGCAGCCATAGAGGTACGTGTGTTTCTCTCTGTTCTCATGTTTCAGTACCGTCCCACCCTAATAGACCCCTGGCTACATGGCAGCTGCCGGAGCCCTTTCCAAAGCATTACCTAACAAAGCTGCTGCATTCCACTCTGCTCATAATTACCTGGCTCAGGACTCTGCACCTCCCAGCACTCACACTCTTACAGGTGTGTGGCCTTGGGAGTTTCCCGGGACGCCTCTCTTGGCTCTAGAAAGGGCAGGCGATTTTAACACTATGTGCTGATGGGATGGTGAGGCTGCCCATGCAATGTGCTACAAAGTTGGCCCTTCGCGGATTAAATTCTCACCTATTCAACACATTTAACATTGCCCAGGCCGTTGGGTGCTCCCAAGAGGTGCTGGTGTATCGGCGACAGACCGTGCTTGTCGGTAGGCAGGATTGAACCGGGGACCTCTGGAGCTTAGTGCATGAGCCTCTACTGCATGAGCTAAAAGTCAACTGGCTGTTAGCTCAGGCTGTAGAGCAGACTCGTTTTATCTCTCTCTAAGTGGTTTCGGTGCCACTAGATGGGACAGAACACCACCCCCAGGAGGTGTGTGAGTAACACTGGCAGCCTGGCTCCCTCTGCTGTGGGTCACAAAGCCGTGAGCTCGTGGATTGTGATAGCCTCCACGCCACATCCCTGATAATTGTCACCTTGCTTTCTCTCCCTCAGCTCTTCCCCTTCCCCTAACTCGCACCCCCTCCCTTCCCTCTGCCTCTTTCTATCCCCCGACCTTTCCTCTCTGGGTTTCATCCTGGCCCCTCTGTGCTGCTCTGGCCTAGAAATCAGCCAGCTCATCTGACTGCAGCTTTCCCCTGAAAGGAGGATGTTTTGGTGCAGAGTCCTGCGCTGCCCCTCTGGTAGGGGCACAGTGAAGGCATGGCTGGGGGGTAAGAAGCTGCATCAGAGGAGGGCACAGGGGGGTGGGCTCTTATGGAGTGCTACAACCAGCTTGAGCAGCCGCTGCAGCTGCTCCAGTTTACACCGGGGACTGACCTAGCGTCTAACAGCCTCGGAATCCAGGAGGAGCAGAAATGGCCCAGGACCTGTGGTGTGCCACGGCCAGGCCGTTTGTTCTCCCTCTCCCACTTTCTTTGGTCGGAGGTCATTTCTTCCCTTATGTCCCTTGCAAGCTCATTGAAGCTGGCATGGTTACATGGGTGTTGGGGGGGGGATTTTGCTCCTTCACTGAAGAAGAGTATAAAGAGCATTTCTGACAGAGTCAAGGGTTTGGCCAGACTAACAGAGAAGCCAGAAAGAAGGGAGATGGGCAGAGAAATAATTTTTCCCTTGACCTCCTTTGCCAGCAAATTCCTGCCCATTTGCGTGGACAGGCCCAGTAGCACAGGAGGTGGATAGTTAATATTAGCAGCTTGCTTCACTCCAGCTTCCCGGGGCTCAACCTTGCAATTGACATGCTCTGATCTTGGAGTGAGAATAAGAAAATCCCCAGGGTCACCTGAAAGTAACATTTTTATTTCAATTCTTTCCTTAAACTCTTTTTCACCTTCTCTGGGCCGCATGGTTTCCAGCCTCGCTTTGCCAGAGGCACCGAAGGCAGCAGCCTGTGCAGGTGTTGCAGGGGACAGAGTGAGCCTCTCCCACCCTCACTGCAGAGAGGAGAGGCTAGAGGAATTGCTGAAGGGGGAGGGTGACACATTAGCAGCCAGAGCTGCCAGCTTTAGTTCTCACATTTCCTCCTGCTCAGGCTGGGGAAAAGCTGGGTCAGGTTGGAACATGAGGCTTTGGCTGAGAATCCTTCGGGACAGATGGTGGCACATCATATCAGAATGTTTTTATAGTGCCAGCCATCCACTCTCGATTCCAGGCTTGCCAGGGTACGTTTTCACAAGCGCACAGGGGATTTGGCCACCTGCCTCTCTGGGGCAGTGTAATCATAGAATCATAGAATATCAGGGTTGGAAGGGACCTCAGGAGGTCATCTCGTCCAACCCCTGCTCAAAGCAGGACCAATCCCCAACTAAATCATCCCAGGGAGGGCTTTGTCAAGCCTGACCTTAAAAATATCTAAGGAAGGAGATTCCACCACCTCCCTAGGTAACGCATTCCAGTATTTCACCACCCTCCTAGTGAAAAAGTTTTTCCTAATATCCAACCTAAACCTCTCCCACTGCAACTTGAGACCATTAGTCCTTGTTCTGTCATCTGCTACCACTGAGAACAGTGTAGATCCATCCTCTTTGGAATCCCCTTTCAGGAAGTTGAAAGCAGCTATCAAATCCCCCCTCATTCTTCTCTTCCGCAGACTAAACAATCCCAGTTCCCTCAGCCTCTCCTCATAAGTCATGTGTTCCAGTTCCCTAATCATTTTTGTTGCCCTCCGCTGGACTCTTTCCAATTTTTCCACATCCTTCTTGTAGTGTGGGGCCCAAAACTGGACACAGTACTCCAGATGAGGCCTCACCAATGTCGAATAGAGGAGAACGATCACGTCTCTCGATCTGCTGGTAATGCCCCTACATATACATCCCAAAATGCCATTGGCCTTCTTGGCAACAAGGGCACACTGTTGACTCATATCCAGCTTCTCATCCACTGTAACCCCTAGGTCCTTTTCCGCAGAACTGCTGCCTAGCCATTCGGTCCCTAGTCTGTAACGGTGTATGGGATTCTTCCATCCTAAGTGCAGGACTCTGCACTTGTTCTTGTTGAACCTCATCAGATTTCTTTTGGCCCAATCCTCTAATTTGTCTAGGGGCCTCTGTATCCTATCCCTACCCTCCAGAGTATCTACCTCTCCTCCCAGTTTAGTGTCATCTGCAAACTTGCTGAGGGTGCAATCCACACCATCCTCCAGATCATTAATGAAGATATTGAACAAAACCGGCCTCAGGACCGACCCCTGGGGCACTCCACTTGAAACCGGCTGCCAACTAGACATGGGGCCATTGATCACTACCCGTTGAGCCCAACAATCTAGCCAACTTTCTCTCCACCTTATAGTCCATTCATCCAGCCCATACTTCTTAAACTTGCTGGCAAGAATACTGTGGGAGACCGTGTCAAAAGCTTTGCTAAAGTCAAGGAACAACACATCCACCACTTTCCCCTCATCCACAGAGCCAGTTATCTCATCATAGAAGGTAATTAGATTAGTTAGGCATGACTTGCCCTTGGTGAATCCATGCTGACTGTTCCTGATCACTTTCCTCTCCTCTAAGTAATCTTGTGGACGGGCACCGGGGTGGGATTCAGGAGACTTGAGTTCTTCACTTGGCTCTGCCATTGACCTATTATGTGATTCTGGGCCAGTCACTTCCCTTCCCCCTTTTGTCTATCTCATCTAGCGCTTTGGAGCAGGGCCTTGTCTCTGACTGTGTATGTGCAGCGCCCGGCACAGAGGGGCCCAATTTCAGCTGAGGCCTCCATATGTTATTGTAATACCAATAATCCTATTCATTTTAATAGAGATTGGGCAGCCGAATCCCTTGGGTGGTTTTGACAATCTCAGCCTCAGTGTCAGAAGATGCTCCGGCCCCATCCAAGGCTGGAAATTGGGGGCATACATTTGTGCAGAATTCCCATTCAGTAGCCCACCTTAAGAACCTCCCCGCTAGGGCTGGACCTGAGCTGCTGCATTCAGATGCACTCGGTATTGGCTAAATTGTACTCTGACTGGGTTTTACCATCAACTTCAACAGGAGCAAATTAGGCCAGTGCTGAGCACCCACCAAAGTCCCACCCCACCTGTCTCCACAGAGCAGAAGTGTTTGGCTCCAGGGTCAAGCCCTTTTCTCTTAACATCAGCCCGCTTCTCCCACAGTATAGGGAAGCTATTCATTAGTAATAGGATTACGATAGCACCAAGGTGTGACTGGGCTGAGTGCTGGACAGAAATGTAGTGAACAACAGGCCTGCCCCCAACACTCACAATCTAAGTAGACCAGCCATACGGTGGAAGGGGAAACTGAGCCACAAGGCGGGTAAGTGACTTATCTAAGATCATGGAGCAGGCCAATAGCAGAATAGAACCAAGGCCTCCTAACACCCTGTGGAGAGCATTAGCCACTAGACTGCCTTTAGCCAGAGTGCAACTAGCCTCCCTTTCAGGGTACGCCTACACCTCTGCTGGACGGGGTAGCTTTGACTGAGCTAGCCACAGCAGTGCAAGCCATGGGAGTGGCGAGCCAGCCCAAATACAGTCCCACCTGGGACCCTGCCTTTGTACGCAGGACGGCCAGCCCATCCCACCGCTCCCACCACTGCAACTACAATTCTGTTGTTAATGCACTAGCTTGATCAGAGCTTGTGTGTGTACGTCCACCTGAGTTGGAATTACACCTCCCTTATCCTTGGAGTGCCTACCCGAAATTCCGCTCCGCTCAGGGCCTGAGAAGCCGTCCATTTTTGACAGGAGCTGGGGCTCTTGTCTCGATGATAGCAGCACACTGCTGAGCTCTGCCTTGGGCATAATGTGGCAGTGGGCCAAATTCATAGCCCTTATCATATCACTGACCCCCCCGAGAGAACTGTTATGCTTTGAGTTTAAAACATGTTGAGAAGAAGAATGGCTTAGCACCTAAAGCCAAGGACACAGGGATTAGGCTCTTTGGAGTCTATGCCCAGCTCTCTCTCTCGGTGATTAGCTGCGTGACCTTTGGCCATTCACTTAATATACTGTGCCTCAGTTTCCCCATGTTTAATAGGGGATGATGATAATAATGACTCACTCACAGAGGGGATTTCGAGCCTTAATTAACAAAAGAAATCCCAGCACTGTCATGGGTACATTACTAGATGGGGTTGGCAAAATTGTCAACAATGATGCAGAAAAGTCAGACATTTTCAGTAATTATTTCTGCTGTGTATTTGGAAAAAAAGCAGGATGATGTATTCATATCTTAAGGTGATAATGAAATGCTTCCTAGTCCAACAGTAACTAGGCAGCATATTAAATAGTAATTACTAAAATTAATTATTTTTAAATCTGCAGGGCTGTGTAACTTCCACCCAAGAGTTTTAAAGGAATTGGCTGAGAAGCACTGAGCCATAGATGTTGCAACTTAATAAGTCTTCGATAACAGGGAAAGTTCCAGAGGGCTGGGGGGAAAAGCTACTGTTGAGCTGTAGACCTGTTAGTTTGACAGTGATCGCAAGCAAAATCATGGAAAGGCTGATATGAGATGCAAGCAATAAAGAATTAAAGGATGGCAGCATAATTAATGTCAATTAATGTGTCAGTTAACTTGGATTTCTGGAAAATAGGTCTTGCAAACAAACTTGATGTCCTTTACTGATGTGGCTTACAGTCGTGACTGAAAATGGTAACTGTGTTGACGTAATATACTTAGCCTTCTGCAAGTCTTTTAATAGTTTCATAGATTAAGGCCAGAAGCAACCATTTTCAAAATCTAGTCTGACCTCCTGTGTAACACATGCCAGAGAACCTCAGCTACTAATTGCTGCATCAGACTGTCTGGTTGACTTGTAGCAGATCTCTGAGAAAGAAACTTCCAATCTTGAGTTAAAGACTGTAAGTGATGGAGAATCCCCCTCACCACCCTCTCTTACAAATTTCCATCTTATTTCTAGTCTGAATTCTTCTAGCTTCAGTTTCCAGGCATTGGCTCACGTTATTCCTTTTTCTGGGAGATTAAAGATCTGTCTGCTGCGATAAAGCTCGTCCCCATGCAGGTACTTTTAGCCTTGATAGTCATCTCTTAACCTTCTCTTGGGTAAAATAAATCGATTGAGCTGCTTTAGTTTCTCACTATAAGACCGGTTTTCCAGCCCTCAGATTATTCAATGGACTTAGTACTGCAAGACATTCTGACTAAAAATTAGCATTATTCAAGCTCAATGTCATCATCATGACAGCAAATCCCAGCGGAATGCAGCCGCTTTGCAGGTCGCATTTCATCCAGATCCATCTCTAGCTAGGTCCTTAAGGCTGTGTATTCAGTCTGTGTTCATCACGGGGGATCTTACAGCACCACTGATGCCCTTGGTACCCACATGATCACTGACCATGTAGCCGCATTCCATGGTAAAATCAGTGCAGCCCATATTAAGCTGATTAAAAGCTGGCTATTTGTAGCTACAAAAAATAATTGAAAATGGGAATCCTCATCTGGGTGGGGGGGCAGGGGAGGTGTTTCTAGTGGGGTCCCACAGCGATCGGTTCTTGGCACAATACTATTCAATATCTTTATCAATGATCTGGCAGAAAATAATAAAATCATTGCAGTTAAATTTGCAGATGATTCAAAAATTGGTGGCATTGTAAATACTTATAAGGCCAGAGTGACCTGGATTGCTCAGTAATTGGGGTCTTTTGAACGTGTCTTTTTTATTACAGTATGCAAGGTCATACATCTAGATACAAACAATGTAAGTTGCCCTTACAGGATGCTGGACTGGCTCATGGAAAGCAATGACTCTGAAGGGGAGGACTGTGGGATTGGCAGATAAACAGCTGACTATGAGATCCCCATGCAGTGCTGTAACTAGAAAAGCCACAGCTATCTGTGGATGTATAAGCAAGGAAATACCAGGTAGGACTAGGGAGGTGATATTACCTTTGTATACCTCTGTGACACAGGGTCTGTCTCACTGTCCAAATTCATAGACAAGATCAAAAAATGCATAGGGAGTTTAACAAGAGGTCTGACTAAAACCAGACAAGGTGGCCTGTGGAAAGCCATAGGTGAGGTTGGTTGTTAAAAACCTTAAAAAAGCTGTTTTAATCTTCATGAAAGAGTCTGTGTATCCTTGATGGTCCATGTCTTAGGGAATTCAGGGTGTTCCCAAACCCTACCGTGTGCATGTAGAGAGATGGAGTACGGTGGTTTGGAAACTGGGTGCAGTTGGTTTGGATTGGTGGGGCTTTAATAGAAGGGTCAGGGGAGGAGCCAGACCGCTCTCTCTAGACTGCAAGTGATGCGGACAGAGGCCATGTCTACACTAGCGAGCTTACAGCGGTGCCGGAATGTTGGCTTCCTTTCCTCTGTAACTCAGCTGAGAATGTGGTATCTACTTTACCTTCAGAGAAGCATAAATCTAGAGATGTGAAGCAAACTGATTCTTTTGTTTGCCTCCATGTTCTGTTTGTAATAATTTATTTTTGGTAAAGATTGCTGCTGTCCAGGTGATTTCATGTACACGTCCTCAAGAGGTCCCCATGACCTGCTAGGAGACATGTCAAAGGAAAGGTAGAGAGTTTCTGAAACCTGTATCCCACACAGACAAAAGGATTGAACGAAGGTATTCACTTCCTGTGTTGTCATCATGCCATGGTTGGAAAACATGAGGAGAGAGACCAAGGCCAACCAAAAGACAACAATTCGTGGTGGTGTTAGTCACAATGGCATTGGTGAGACCATTCCTAGGTATTGTGCCCAGTTCTGGTGTCCATATTTCAAAAAGGAGGTTGGCAAAGGGTTCAGAAAAAAAATACAGGCATTATCTGAGAACTGGAAAACCTGCCTTATAGCTAAGAAGCTCAATCTATTTAAGTGAACAGTTAGAAGGTTATGAGGAGACTTGATCTTGGCCTACAAGTACCTACATGTGAAGGTGATTTTTGATATTTCTTTAAACGAGCAGGAAATGGTGTAACAAGAGCCAATGTCTGGAAGCTAAAGCTAGACATGTTCAGATTGGAAATAATGCACAATATTTTAACAGGGAGGGTAATTGAAAAAACTTCCTTGGCATGGAAGTGGCAGATTCTCCATTGCATGAAGCCTCTAAGTTAAGATTGGCTGACTTTTTAAAAACACGCTCTTAAGCAGCCAGAAGTTGTGGTGTTGAGGCAGGAATCCCTGGGTGACGTTTTATGGTCTGTGCTGTGAAGAAAGTCAGGCTAGATGATCATAATCATCCCTTCTGGCCTTAAAATCTATGAATATACAATCCGTTCCACTAGGGAAGCATCACACCTACATGATGCTACCAAACCCAACCTAAAGAGTGAGACGGAAGTTGGCTGACGCTTGAATTTAACCACTGTGAAGGTCATGGTGCATAGAGCTGTCACGTTCCTTGTGGTACGGAAGAATCTAGTCTTGGCTCTAATGAACACAAAAGGAGATTCTTTGTAGAGGCTGCTCAGCACAGATAGGCCATGTGGTTTGCTTTGCTGGTCCAGGTCCTAGACTGAGTCCCATGCCACCACTCCCCCTCCCCCTGCCCCCTACCCTCATTGTTAGAATGGTGCAGTAAAAAGGTCTGAAACTCAGGTTCCTGCACTTCTGTTAAGGAGGAGAAAGGTGCCTATGGGGTATCTACAAGGAGCTCTAAGCCATACGTTGCCCTGTAAACTAGAATCTTCTATCTCCCTGCTGTGCCCCATGTCTTCCCATGTGGGCTGGCAGCTGTGCATGGAGGTCAGCCACCAGATGGAAGAGGAAGCCCCCACAGGCAAAGGATGTGGAAACTACAACGTTTTATATGAGCTGGTGACACTGGTCAATTCAGGAGGGACTTTCACCCAGAGAGGCAGTGTTGTCTAGTGGCTGGAGCACTTAACTGGGAACCATAAGAGCTAGGGTCTATTCCTGGTTCTGTCAGTGACCTGCTGTGTGACCCTGGGCAAGTCAGGTCTCATCTCTGCTTTGCCTCGGACAGTTTGTCTGTTTGGCCAAAGGCAGGAACTATCTCTTGCCATGCGCCCGTTCAGCTCCTAGCACCGGGGGCACATGGCAAGACACAGTTCCTGCCTTTGGATTTCACTGGGCCTTCCAGGGGTTCTGTAATAGAAATAATAACGATTCCAGCTGGAGCAAAAGGGAATGCTGCTTTGGTCTTGCATAATACCCCTACCCAGGAACCTGTTTGTCATCTGAGCTGGATGGTTGGGGGGGGTGTGAGACCTAGTGAGATGGCTGTAACTCTTCTGCCAGATGCCGTCAGCAGCCATGAGGGCCAGGTTCAAACAGCTATGGGTCCCGCTGAAAACTAACACACGCCATCAGCACAAGTTCACCCATCTCCCTCTACCCCCCACTGCCCAGAGTTCCTGGGATCACTAAATACGTTTCCTGAGCGCTTTTATAGGCAATTCTGCCCCACTTGCAAGCACTGAGTCTATGTATGAAATAAGGAAAACTATTAGGTGGCGAGAGAACACAACACACCCTGAGAAATGTAATGATACTGACCTAATTTGCTAGTGTTGACCTGGCCAAAGTAAACCTCTGCCCACAGTAATCTTGGCAGTACTCTGTTCACTCAGTCCCCCACCCACTGGGGTGAACAGCCAATAGACAATCTCCCTTTAACACAGGGGTGGCCAACCTGGGGCTCCGGAGCCACCTGCGGCTCTCCAGAAGTTACTATGCGGCTCCTTGTCTAGGCACCGACTCCGGGGCTGGAGCTACAGGCGCCAACTTTCCAATGTGCCGGGGGGTGCTCACGGCTCAACCCCTGGCTCTGCCACAGGCCCTGCCCCCACTCCACCCCTTCCCCACCCTGCCCTGAGCCTGACGTGCCCTCGCTCCTCTCCCTTCCCCCCAGAACCTCCTGCACGCCATGAAACAGCTGATCAGGAGATGCTGGGAGAGAGGGGGAGGCGCTGATCCGCGGGGCTGCCGGTGGGTGGGAGGCACTGGGAGTGGGGGTGGGGAGCTGAGGGGGGGTTGCTGACGTATTACTGTGGCTCTTTGGCACCGTACATTGGTAAATTCTGGCTCCTTCTCAGGCTCAGCTTGGCCACCCCTGCTTTAACACATCCCAGCCCCATCTGCTAAAGCCCACTCACAGTTTGGCATCAATGGCTGTTTCGTGCAGAGTCCGGAGGCCGTTGGACAGGTCTGTCTCCAGCCCCTTGCGGAGTGCTGCCTGGTTCTGTCCTGAGGTGCCATTGCTCAGCTGGAGCAATTTCAGCTTTATTTAGTGGCTGAGTAGGAAGAGCCTCAGTGCAGTTCACTCAGCTCTCCTCCTGTTCACTCACCAAGGCTTCTCTACCAGCTGCAGAAGGGCACTTGTTAGGCTGCATCATCTTTCATGATAGAGTTCTACCAACAGGCCAGAGCCCTCAGATGGGGAGAGCCAACAGTATAGAGAACTTTTGAGCAAAGTACACATTATAAGGAATACACACATTTCCACAGAAGAGAAGTATTCTTTCCTTTCTCTTTTCAGATCCACTACCCAACCAATTATAAGTTTGTGTTCAGTTAAAGTGGCTCCCAAAGTGTCACTGAGGGAATTTTGGGTAGAAATTTTATGCAAATTAGGCTGTTTCTGTAACTGTATGTCCCCCTGTTTACCAACAGATGGGGGCAGAGGGGTCTTTACCCTAGAGCTTAGGCCACAGGTCTTATATATGTTTTCCTTCTGCTTTCCCGGAATTTGGATCAATTCAGGCAGCAAGGGGATGAATGTGTTTAAAAGGCCTCTCTGGGAATACCAGGTGTGTCAGACATTCATGGCTTTTCCTTTGGACAGAAAAGCTTCACATGATGCCACCTGCTGAATGAATTTATTGCTGGACTGAGAGCCCTGGAAACTTCTGTGTAAAGCACATGCATAGGCAGGGCAAGCTCTTTCAATACACTGCCTAATGAATGAGGATGGGCCCAGATCTGCGGGGATACCCCTCTAGTAGTGAGAGGGAAGATTAGGCTCCGTGGTCCAGTCAATCCTGCTGCCAACTGCAATGCCGAATGTGATGGTGGGTCGTATCATAAATAGCTTCTGATTAAGGGGTGTGATTGTAGGCTTATATATAGGGAAGGGGCTATTCCACCCGCCACTCAAAGAGCCTTGGGGAGATGGAAAGACAGGCAGAGGCTCCTGGAGCAAGCTTCATCCTCATGGCTGCCACCCCCACCATCTCCTGGAATCCCTGGCCAACATCATCCTGATCCTGTGGGATGTCCTGACCTGACCAGGCCAGAGAGAGAGGGAGCCAGACGACATCGCCACCCTGACCAGCTCCAGCTGAATCCCAGACAGTACCTGGGATGAAACGGGATTGGACTTTAATAGCAGCAACAACAGCTCCAGCCCCTATGAACTAACTTCTCTCCTCCCCCTACCCCCCAGGACAGTTATCACTCTCTGGTACCATCTAAGAGACTGTCGGACAAGGGGGTTTTCCTTCTACAACTCTCTGCAGTTCAAGGGAAAGGGAACCAGGGATGTTGTTATAATGAGAGCCTCACGCAATACTTGACATTTCAAAGGCTTTAATTGTGTTTCATCTTTTGTGTATCTTTAAGAGAAGGTTAAAAGGATTTTTAATGTGGTGTTTGCCATGACACTGGGGAAGCTGAGGTCTCTAGATACCAAACCTGGGACCTTGTTTACCACTGGTTAATGTGGGACAGTGACTAGGTGATGTTAATATCTTTGGCCCTTTTATTCCATCTAAATTAATACAACAGTCCCCATTGCATTAAGAGAAAAAATATGAGGGCAATAAAGCAAATGGAAAAAGAAGGTATTGTTAAAGTTACAGAGCCCACAAGTTGGATAAGCATCATGGCAGCCATAGAGAAGGCAAAAAGAAAAGGAGGACTTGTGGCACCTTAGAGACTAACCAATTTATTTGAGCATGAGCTTTCGTGAGCCACAGCTCACTTCATCGGATGCATACTGTGGAAATTGCAGAAGACATTATATACACAGACACCATGAAACAATACCTCCTCCCACCCCACTTTCCTGCTGGTAATAGCTTATTAAAGTCTCTAAGGTGCCACAAGTCTTTAGATAAGCTATTACCAGCAGGAAAGTGGGGTGGGAGGAGGTATTGTTTCATGGTGTCTGTGTATATAATGTCTTCTGCAATTTCCACAGTATGCATCCGATGAAGTGAGCTGTGGCTCACGAAAGCTCATGCTCAAATAAATTGGTTAGTCTCTAAGGTGCCACAAGTCCTCCTTTTCTTTTTGCGAATACAGACTAACACGGCTGTTACTCTGAAACCTGTCATAGAGAAGGCAGGCGAGCTGTGCATTTGCAATTTAAACACAGCACTAAAAAGCACTCACTACCAAATACCTACAACTGAAGAAATATTATCTGATTTGGCAAAAGCAAAAATATTCTCAGTACTTGATGCCAAAGGTGGATATTGCCAATTGCTACTGGATAAAAAGAGCAGCTGCTTAATCACATTCTAGATACCAGTAGATAGATACAGATAGCTAAGAATGACAATTAGGATGAAACCTGCAGTGGAAGACTACCAACACTGCCAGCAAGATGTACTAACAGGACATTATAATTTTCTGCTCTATACTTGGGGGAAAAAACAGATGATGTAGTCATGTAATATGATAACACTCTTTCCATTCTACTAGTATCTCAGGAGGATGTTAGATAGCAGCTACTAAAGTCAGACATTTTTAAATCATCAGGTCCAAATAACTTGCATCCAAGAGTTTTTAAAAGAGCTGGCTGAGGAGCTTACTGGACTGTCGGTGTTGATTTTCAATAAGTCTTGAAACACTGGGGAAGTTCCAGAAGGCTCAAAGAAAACTAATGTGCCAATATTTTAAAAGGGTAAATGGGATAACCCAGATAATTATAGGCCTGTCAGTTTGATAAAAGAAAAGGAGTACTTGTGGCACCTTAGAGACTAACCAATTTATTTGAGCATGAGCTTTTGTGAGCCAGAGCTCACTTCATCACTCACGAAAGCTTATGCTCAAATAAATTGGTTAGTCTCTAAGGTGCCACAAGTACTCCTTTTCTTTTTGCGAATACAGACTAACACGGCTGTTACTCTGAAACCTGTCAGTTTGATATTGATCCTGGGAAAGATAATGGATTGCCTTATATGGGACTTGATTAATAAAGGAAGTTAATATAATTAATGCAAATCAACATGGGTTATAGAAAATAGATCCTATCAAACTAACTTGATATGTTTTTTGATGAGATTATGTAGTTTGAAGATAAATGCTAATAATGTTGATGTAATTTACTTAGACATCTGTAAGACATTTCACTTGGTACCGCATTAAATTTTTATTAAAAAACTAGAATGATATAAAATTTACATGGCACACATAAAATGGATTAAAAGCTGGCTAACTAATAGATCTCAAAATGTAATTATAAATGGGGAAGCCTCATAGAACAGATGTATTTCTAGTGGGGTACTGTAGGGCGTGGGTCTTGGCCCCACGCTATTTACATTTTTATCACTGACCTGGAATAAAACATAAAATCATCATTTATAAAATTTGCAGATGACACAAAAATTGTGAGAGTGGTAAATAATGAAGAGAACAAATCACTGGTACAAAGCAATCTGTATTGTTTGGCAAACTGGGTGCAAGCAAACAAAAGGTATTTTAATATGGCTAAATGTAAATGTATGTATTTAGGAACAAAGAATGTTGGCCACTTAGCTATCAAGAGATGTTAAGAATAACAAGAAGGGTTTCTTCAGGTTTCCTAGCAACAAGAAGAAAGTCAAGGAAAGTGTGGGCCCCTTGCTGAATGAGGGAGGCAACCTAGTGACAGAGGATGTGGAAAAAGTTAATGTACTCAATGCTTTTTTTGCCTCTGTCTTCACAAACAAGGTCAGCTCCCAGACTGCTGAACTGGGCAACACAGCATGGGGAGGAGGTGACCAGCCCTCTGTGGAGAAAGAAGTAGTTCAGGACTATTTAGAAAAGCTGGACAAGCATAAGTCCATGGGGCCGGATGCGCTGCGTCCGAGAGTGCTAAAGGAGTTGGCGGATGTGATTGCAGAGCCATTGGCCATTATCTTTGAAAACTCATGGCGATCAGGGGAGGTACCGGATGACTGGAAAAAGACTAATGTAGTGCCCATCTTTTAAAAAGGGAAGAAGGAGGAGCCTGGGAACTACAGGCCAGTCAGCCTCACCTCACTCCCTGGAAAAATCATGGAGCAGGTCCTCAAGGAATCAATTCTGAAGCACTTAGAGGAGAGGAAAGTGATCAGGAACAGTCAGCATGGATTCAGCAAGGGCAAGTCATGGCTAATTAATCTAATTGCCTTCTATGACGAGATAACTGGCTCTGTGGATGAGGGGAAAGCAGGTGGACGTGTTGTTCCTTGACTTTAGCAAAGCTTTTGACACGATCTCCCACAGTATTCTTGCCAGCAAGTTAAAGAAGTATGGGCTGGACGAATGGCCAATAAGGTGGAGAGAAAGCTGGCTAGATTGTCGGGCTCAACGGGTAGTGATCAATGGCTCCATGTCTAGTTGGCAGCCGGTATCAATTGGAGTGCCCCAAGGGTCAGTCCTCGGGCCAGTTTTGTTCAGTATCTTTATAAATGATCTGGAGGATGGTGTGGATTGCACCCTCAGCAAGTTTTCAGATGACACTAAACTGGGAGTAGAGGTAGATACGTTGGAGGGTAGGGATCGGATACAGAGGGACCTAGACAAGTTAGAGTATTGGGCCAAAAGAAATCTGATGAGGTTCAACAAGGACAAATGCAGAGTCCTGCACTTAGGATGGAAGAATCCCATGCACCGCTACAGACTAGGGACCAAATGGCTAGGTAGCAGTTCTGCAGAAAAGGACCTAGGGGTTACAGTGGATGAGAAGCTGGATATGAGTCAACAGTGTGCCCTTGTTGCCAAGAAGACCAATGGCATTTTGGGATTTATAAGTAGGGGCATTGCCAGCAGATCGAGAGACGTGATCGTTCCCCTCTATTCGACATTGGTGAGGCCTCATCTGGAGTACTGTGTCCAGTTTTGGGCCCCACACTACAAGAAAGATGTGGAAAAATTGGAAAGAGTCCAGCGGAGGGCAACAAAAATGATTAGGGGACTGGAACACATGACTTATGAGGAGAGGCTGAGGGAACTGGGATTGTTTAGTCTGCGGAAGAGAAGAATGAGGGGGGATTTGATAGCTGCTTTCAACTACCTGAAAGGGGGTTCCAAAGAGGATGGATCTAGACGGTTCTCAGTGGTAGCAGATGACAGAACGAGGACTAATGGTCTCAAGTTGCAGTGGGGGAGGTTTAGGTTGGATATTAGGAAAAACTTTTTCACTAGGAGGGTGGTGAAACACTGGAATGTGTTACCTTGGGAGGTGGTGGAATCTCCTTCCTTAGAAGTTTTTAAGGTCAGACTTGACAAAGCCCTGGCTGGGATGATTTAGTTGGGGATTGGTCCTGCTTTGAGCAGGGGGTTGGACTAGATGACCTCCTGAGGTCCCTTCCAACCCTGATATTCTATGATTCTGTGATTCTATGAAATGCAAAGCAGTCTCCTGTTGCCACAAGAAATTCACACTAACTCCAACATCAAACTGCCTGCAAAGGATACATAAGACTTTGTGCAACACAAAGGTGTCATAGCACATCCCTCCCAAACCCAGCAGAAAATACTGAGGTTCCCAAGCAAGTTAAGAGTTAGTTAATATTTTTTCAGAAGCTGGTGTTGTGATCTAAATGCTGTGGAGGGTATAATAGAAAGTTATGTAAGTAGTCTGTAGAATTCATGTTTAATTTTACTATCTCAAATAAATAGCTCCCCAACACGGGGTGACATAGCATGATTTTGTCTAGGAATTCAGAGAACACGTCTTTCAGGACGTGCTTGACAGGAGAGGACAGCACATGTGCAGGAAGGAATAAAGCCTCAGTGCTGCACTGAGTTGGCTCACTCTTTGCATGCTTGAACACTAAACAGTGAGTTCTGCAAGGGGGGATACAAACTGGTCTGAGACGAGTCCAGCTTGTGTCACAAAGGCCCCCAAATGTTCAGTAAGGCCAGAATTTCCAAGCTGATTGGGTGCATGTTCCGGGCTGAGTTCTCGTGAAAATCTGGCCTCGTGTGAGTGCTACACACTCAAAAACCTGGCCCTGAGCCCTTTGGAAAATGTGCTTTCCCCGTGGCAATGATTAGACCAGGCTCTGAATGTCTCCAGACTTTGAGAACAGGTGCATCTTTCAGAACCAGGTGGTCCTGTCTGACCCCCTTTCTGCTAACAACTTTTGATGGCTATTGACTGGGTGATCTCAAGGTGAGAGGCTCTGTATCCCGTCCCCATCGCCGAGAACCAAGCAGTTCCCTCTCCCAACATTGGACTGGTTCTTGGCTCTGGGAGCAATCTGCTCTCTGCAGCCTTCTCTCCTCACTGATTAATAATGTTGCTGTCAGTTTGGATTACAGACCACTACTTTCTTCATCTCAGCTTAAAATACTTGTGGTTTCAGATTCTGTCAGAAGAGTTACATAAGAGGAGAGTTTTGCCCAGAGTGAGGATGATGGGGGGAGAAGGAATGCATTGCTGTGAATTCCTGCAGGAGTCTTTATTGGATTCCTCGCGGATTATCAAAGGGTAGGGACGTGGGGAGGGAGGGGATGGGAAGCTAGACAAATTCAGACTGGAAATAAGGCATAAATGTTTAACATTGAGGGTAATTAACCATTGGAACAACTTATCAATGCTTGTGGTGGATTCTCCATCACTGACAATTTCTAAATCAAGATGGGATGTTTTTCTAACAGATCTGCCCTAGTTCAAAATGAATTCTTTGGGGGGCAGTTCTCTGGCCTGTGTTATCCAGGAGATCAGATTAAATACTCACAGTCGTCCCTTCCAGCCTTGGGATCTTTGACGCTACCACATAGGACCTTTGTGCTCCCCTTTCACACACCTGTCTCTGCCCTCCAGCTCTTGTCTGTGTTATTAGGTGCTGGCTGCACATGTCCTGGCTGTCCTAGCTGGAGTTCAGGGAGATTTTCAGTTGCTTATCTGAGGTAGTATTTAACTCGCTGTCACTGTGGTTTAATTTATTCAGCCACTTTTTCCACTACTACTGGCTGCAAAAGTGTATTTGCTGTAGGCAGTGGAGTGACCTGCTGCCCAGGCCCTCAGGTGATGTATTTTTTTGGAAAGTGTAGGGGACAATTTCCTGGTGCAAGTGGTGGAGGAACCAACTAGAGGCAGAGCTCTTCTTGACTTGCTGCTCACAAATCGGGAAGAATTAGTAGGGGAAGCAAAAGTGGACGGGAACCTGGGAGGCAGTGACCATGAGATGGTCGAGTTCAAGATCCTGACACAGGGAAGAAAGGAGAGCAGCAGAATATGGACGCTGGACTTCAGAAAAGCAGACTTTGACTCCCTCAGGGAACTGATGGGCAGGATCCCCTGGGAGAATAACATGAGGGGGAAAGGAGTCCAGGAGAGCTGGCTGTATTTTAAAGAATCCTTATTGAGGTTACAGGGACAAACCATCCCCATGTGTAGAAAGAATAGTAAATATGGCAGGCGACCAGCTTGGCTTAACAGTGAAATCCTTGCTGATCTTAAACACAAAAAAGAAGCTTACAAGAAGTGGAAGATTGGACAAATGACCAGGGAAGAGTATAAAAATATTGCTCGGGCATGCAGGAGTGAAATCAGGAAGGCCAAATCACACCTGGAGTTGCAGCTAGCAAGAGATGTTAAGAGTAACAAGATGGGTTTCTTCAAGTATGTTAGCAACAAGAAGAAAGTCAAGGAAAGCTTGGGCCCCTTCCTGAATGAGGGAGGCAACCTAAAGACAGAGGATGTGGAAAAAGCTAATGTACTCAATGCTTTTTTTGCCTCTGTCTTCACGAACAAGGTCAGCTCCCAGACTACTGCCCTGGGCAGCACAGCATGGGGAGGAGGTGACCAGCCCTCTGTGGAAAAAGAAGTGGTTCGGGACTATTTAGAAAAGCTGGAAGAGCACAAGTCCATGGGGCCGGATGCGCTGCATCCGAGGGTGCTAAAGGAATTGGCGGCTCTGATTGCAGAGCCATTGGCCATTATCTTTGAAAACTCATGGCAATCGGGGGAAGTCCCGGATGACTGGAAAAAGGCTAATGTAGTGCCCATCTTTAAAAAAGGGAAGAAGGAGGAGCCTGGGAACTACAGGCCAGTCAGCCTCACCTCAGTCCCCGGAAGAATCATGGAGCAGGTCGTCAAGGAATCAATTCTGAAGCACTTAGAGGAGAGGAAAGTGATCAGGAACAGTCAGCATGAATTCACCAAGGGCAAGTCATGCCTGACTAATCTAATTGCCTTCTGTGACGAGATAACTGGCTTTGTGGATGAGGTGAAAGAAGTGGACGTGTTGTTCCTTGACTTTAGCAAAGCTTTTGACACGGTCTCCCACAGTATTCTTGCCAGCAAGTTAAAGAAGTATAGGCTGGATGAATGTACTATAAGATGGGTAGAAAGTTGGCTAGATTGTCGGGCTCAACGGGTAGTGATCAATGGCTCCATGTCTAGTTGGCAGCCGGTATCAAGTGGAGTGCCCCAAGGGTCAGTCCTCGGGCCGGTTTTGTTCAATATCTTTATAAATGATCTGGAGGATGCTGTGGATTGCACCCTCAGCAAGTTTGCAGATGACACTAAACTGGGAGGAGTGGTAGATACGCTGGAGGGTAGGGATAGGATACAGAGGGACCTAGACAAATGAGAGGATTGGTCCAAAAGAAATCTGATGAGGTTCAACAAGGACAAGTGCAGAGTCCTGCACTTAGGACGGAAGAATCCCATGCACCGCTACAGACTAGGGACCGAATGGCTAGGCAGCAGTTCTGCAGAAAAGGACCTAGGGGTTACAGTGGATGAGAAGCTGGATATGATTCAACAGTGTGCCCTTGTTGCCAAGAAGGCCAATGACATTTTGGGCTGTATAAGTAGGGGCATTGCCAGCAGATCGAGGGACGGGATCGTTCCCCTCTATTCGACATTGGTGAGGCCTCATCTGGAGTACTGTGTCCAGTTTTGAGCCCCACACTACAAGAAGGATGTGGAAAAATTGGAAAGAGTCCAGCGGAGGGCAACAAAAATGATTAGGGGACTGGAACACATGACTTATGAGGAGAGGCTGAGGGAACTGGGATTGTTTAGTCTGCAGAAGAGAAGAATGAGGGGGGATTTGATAGCTGCTTTCAACTACCTGAAAGGGGGGTCCAAAGAGGATGGATCTAGACTGTTCTCAGTGGTAGCTGATGACAGAACAAGGAGTAATGGTCTCAAGTTGCAGTGGGGGAGGTTTAGGTTGGATATTAGGAAAAACTTTTTCACTAGGAGGGTGGTGAAACACTGGAATGCGTTACCTAGGGAGGTGGTGGAATCTCCTTCCTTAGATATTTTTAAGGTCAGGCTTGACAAAGCCCTGGCTGGGATGATTTAGTTGGGGATTGGTCCTGCTTTGAGCAGGGGGTTGGACTAGATGACCTCCTGAGGTCCCTTCCAACCCTGATATTCTATGAATCTATGATTTCTCCAGGCCAGTAATGCTGTCCAGAGGTCCCACTATGGCTTTTTAAATGGGTTTCTTGGCAATCTTGACAGCTACTCCTGCTTTGCCATCAGACTGGCCGTGATGGGGGAACGATGCGATATGTGCTCAAATTCTGCTGCAGCTGAAAACTGGGTAAGTTGCTGATGGCCAAACTGAAGTAATAACAGTGTCTGGCGTTCCATGTCAGAAAATTGAGCATTTCAGTATTCAATGAGAGAGGCTGCTCTTGCTGTCTCTATGATATCCATTTCCCAAGAACTGAAATACCAATTAACATCACAAAGGATATTGGAATTTGTTATAGATGCTTCTTTGGCTTATGGAGTCTTTTGACCTCACTCTCCATCTTTGGGTCTATAGAGAACATCTTGGATATTTAAAACAAACATAAGGAAGTTTTTCTTCACACAACACATTGTCAGCCTGGGGAACTTGCTGTCAGGGGATATTGTGAAGGCCAAAAGTATAACTGGGTTCAAAAAAGAATTAGTTACATTCTTGGAGGACTGGTCCATCAATGGCTATTAGCCTAGAAGGTCAGAGACATAACCCCATGCTCTGGGCATCCCTAAACCTCTGACTGCTAGAACCTTGGAGTGGACAAACTGGGATGGATCACTCAATAAATGGCCCTGTTCTGTTTACTCCCTCTGAATCATCTGGCATTGGCCACTGTCAGGAGACAGGATACTGGGCTAGATGGACCATTGGTCTGACCCAGTATGGCCGTTCTTATGTATTTATTTATCTTGTGTAGAATCGCTATAGCACAAATATGTCTTGAGTGCATATGAATTAGCAGGTTTCAGAGTGGTAGCTGTATCTAACTGTGTTAGTCTGTATCAGCAAAAATAACAAGGAGTCCTTGTGGCACCTTAGAGACTAACAAATTTATTTGGGCATAAGCTTTCGTGAGTTAGAACCCACTTCATCAGATGCATGGAGTGAAAATACAGGAGCAGGTATAAATACATGAAAGGATGGGGGTTGCTTTACCAAGTGTGAGGTCAGTCTAATGAGATAAATCAATTAACAGCAGGATACCAAGGGAGGAAAAATAACTTTTGAAGTGGTAAGAGAGTGGCTCATTACAGACAGTTGACAAGAAGGTGAGAGTAACAGTAGGGAGAAATTAGTATTGGGGAAATTAAGTTTAGGTTTTGTAATGACCTATTATGATCTATTGAGCAGGACTATCAGGTTACGATCATGATCAACATTAGCCTCCCCATGGAAGTCTCCACAACCAAACACTGAGGTGCATCTGCAATAACATCAATCCTTGGAGTGCCTCTAGCACTGCATGGCGACTCTCTGCAGTTCTCTGTCATCAAAATGGCAGTCACAGCTATCTATAGCTATCAATGTCTATATCTGCCAAATGAAGTCCAGAGGGTCATCAAAGAGCTGCTTTCTTCATCTGTTGTTTCCTGCCAGAAACCATCTTAGAGACACAAGGTGGGTGAGGGAATATCTTTTAATGGACCAACTTCTGTTGATGAGAGAGACAAACTTTCAAGCTACACAGAGCTCTTCTTCAGGTCTGAATATAAGTTGGTCCAATAAAAGATATTACCTCACCCAACTTGTCTCTCAATACCCTGGGACCAACACAGCTACAACAGCACTGCAGAAACCATCTTTGGCATCTAAGAAAAGGCATTTGTGATAGGATCCCTTCAATTGTTAAGAAAGGATAATGGGAACATTTTCGGGCTTTACTGAGGTGGAAAGGATCTCACGGCCCTCAATACCAAGGGGCTCACAGAGACTGAGTATGGCCTTTTGACACCAGAATGGCTGTACTGGAGGAGCTACAGGAGACAGAGAGGTACACAGACAAGACTTTCCGGGACACGGTAGAGAGGTCCCAACCCCAGTCTGACAGCGTCTGTGCTGTTGAAGAGGATGAAAGTCTTGGGGACGGAGAACATCAAGCTGGAGTGGAGGGAAATGATCCCATCGTTGGGACCCTCCTTCCAGATGACAGCATGGTATCCTCTTGCACTGAGGATACCACTCTGGGGGAGGAGTCCTCAGTTATTAGGAAGAGAGAGGTAATAGTAATGGGGGATTTGATTATTAGAAATATAGATAGCTGGGTTTGTGATGACTGGGAGCACTGCATGGTGAATTGCCAGCTGGGTGCAAAGGTTGTGGATCTCTTGAAACATCTGGACAGACTTATGTGCAGTGCTCAGGAAGAGCTGGTGGTTGTGGTACAAGGAGGTACCAGTGACACAGGGAAAGGTAGGAGAGAGGTCCTGGAGGCCATATTTAGGCTGCTAAGTAAAAGATTAAAGTCCAGGACTACATGGTAGCATTCTCTGAAATGCTCCCAGTTCCATGTGCAGGGCCAATTAGACACAGAGAACTGCAGAATCTCAATGTGTGGATGAAACGATGTTGTTTGGAGGAGGGATTTAGGTTTATTAGGAACTGGGGATCAATTTGGGAAAGGAGGTGCCTATACAGGAAGGATGGGATCCACCTAAACCAAAATGGAACCAGATTGCAGGGCTGTAAAATTAAAAAGGTTTAAACTAAGGGCTGGGGGAAAGCCAACAGGAGCGCATGGTTCAGACAGAGACATCCCTTATGGGAATATTTATTAAAGGAAATTCACTTTACTAGCCTATTAAAGAGGAGAGGATAGAAGTTGATAAAGTACAGGCAGAAACTGAGGTGAAACAGTCAAATGAAAAAGAGTCTAATTCAATCACATAAAGGCAGACAACTAAATATTGACAAATTTTATAAGTGCTTGTATAAAAAAGCTAGAAATCTAAATACTGAGATGGGTGAACTTGAGTGCCTGGTTATTAAATGAGAATATTGATATAATAGGCCACATAGAAACTTGGTGGAATGATGATGAGTGGGAAACGGTAATACCAGAGTGCAAAATATATAGGAATTATTTACTAGGTTGTGCTGGTGCGGGAGTGACACTGTATGTGAAAGAACACATAGAGTGAAATACAGTAAAAATCTTAAATGAATTAAATTGATATCTATAGATAAAAATTCCATGTTTGAATAATAAGCATATAGCAGTAGGGATATAACACCGGCCACCTGATCAGGATTGTGAAATGCTCAGGGAGATTAGAGAGGCTACAAAAATAGAAAACTCAGTAATAAGGGGGATTTCAACTATCCCCATATTGAGTGGGTACATGTCACCTCAGGACAGGATGCAGAGATAAAATTGCTAGGTACCATGAATGACAGTTTGACGTTACACTCTATATTCTTCATAGAAATATTGTTATGATATGAATATAGCATAATTAAGATATGTTCTATGCAAGATGAATCATGTGAAATATCATTAGAAAGGTTATGATTTGCTAATAGTGATTATTCAATTTGTATTCATGTATCATTTCTGTATCTGGAGTTAGGAATATTAACTATGTAACAATTACAACTGTGTTTTCACCTGGGAAACGCCCACCAGACAGTAGGCAAAGAGCCTGGATGAGCCATTAAGGAGAACAATAGAACTTTGAAAATGCTAATCTCACTTCCTGAGAAGTTTCCTGGGATGCTGCATTGACACTGCAGGGTCAGGTGACCGTGTCACCTGGTACTTGACAATGTCTTAACTTGCTGGTACTTTTCCACTGTGGGGGGATGAAGATCAAACAAAGGATTCCTACCTTAGGTAAATCCTTTTTAAGGCTGGGGAGGGGGTTAATCTTGGTCCTTCCCCATTGCCTGCCCAGGAAGGAAGCCTGCTAAAAACACCTAGAAGGAAAGACAGGATTGAGTCCAGCCTGAGGCAGGGGTCAGTCTGTAAAGAGAAATAACTGGAACTCTAAGCTACAGAAACTCTGCAACTTGCCTAAAACAACATTGAGGGTGAGAAATTACATTTTGTAACCTGTTTCTTGAGTGTATTAAGCCTAGTTTGTGTGTTTTGTTTATTCGCTCAGTAATCTGCTTTGTTCTGTTTGCTATCCCTTATAATCACTTAAAATTTACCTTTTGTAGTTAATAAACTTATTTCTTGTTCATTTCAAAACCCAGTTTGAACAATTCATATCTGTGGGGAGTAGCGCAAAAAGCTGTGCATATCTCTCTCCACATTGAGGAAGAGGGTGAATTTTTATGAGCTTGCACTGTGCAGATCTTTCGACACAGCGCAAGACAATATTATTTTGGGTTATACCCTAAAGGAGGTGTGCACGTGTGTGCTGGGTGAATCCCCAATCTGATTCCTCCCACACAGAGCTGATCTCAGTGTCTCTGTGTCCAGTCGCAGCTGGGTGTGTTCCTACCTGTGTGTGTGCCAGAGAAGGCTTGAGGGCCTGACCGAGCTAAGACAGAGTGAGGAAACACAGGCTGGTGGAAAGGGCAGAACCAGTGGGATGCCAGCACAGACAGTTTCTCAGAGCAGCTAGTCCTGAAACCCACAAGGGGAGAGGCAATTCTTGATTTAGTCCTAAGTGGTGCACAGGATCTGATCCAAGAGATAAATATATCTGAGCCGCTCAGTAATAGTATCCATAATGTAATTAAATTTAACATCCTTGTGGGGGGGGGGGGGGAATACCAAAAAACCCCATCAAAGTAGCATTTAACTTCAAAAAGGGGAACTACACAAAAATGAGGAAGCTAGTTAAGTGAAAATTAAAAGGAACAGTCTCAAGAGTGAAATTGTGGAATCATATGATTAGAAGGGACTACAAGGGTCATCTAGTCTAACCCCCTGCTAAAATGCAGGATTCATTGTGTCTAAACCAGCTAAGCCCTGGTCTACACTAGGAGTTGAGGTCGAATTTAGCAGCGTTAAATCGATTTAACCCTGTACCCGTCCACACGACGAAGCCCTTTTTTTTGACTTAAAGGGCTCTTAAAATCGATTTCCTTACTCCACCCCCGACAAGGGGATTAGTGCTGAAATCGGCCTTGCTGGGTCGAATTTGGGTACTGTGGACGCAATTAGACAGTATTGGCCTCCGGGAGCTATCCCAGAGTGCTCCATTGTGACCGCTATGGACAGGACTCTCAACTCAGATGCACTGGCCAGGTAGACAGGAAAAGGCCCGCGAACTTTTGAATTTCAATTTCCTGTTTGGCCAGCGTGGCAAGCTGCAGGTGACCATGCAGAGCTCATCAGCAGAGGTGACCAGGATGGAGTCCAGAATCACAAAAGAGCTCCAGCATGGACTGAATGGGAGGTACGGGATCTGATCGCTGTATGGGGAGAGGAATCCGTGCTATCAGAACTCCATTCCAGTTTTCAAAATGCCAAAACATTTGTCAAAATCTCCCAGGGCATGAAGGACAGAGGCCATAACAGGGACCCAAAGCAGTGCCGCGTAAAACTTAAGGAGCTGAGGCAAGCCTACCAGAAAACCAGAGAGGCGAACGGCCGCTCCGGGTCCGAGCCCCAAACATGCCGCTTCTATGGTGAGCTGCATGCCATTTTAGGGGGTTCAGCCACCACTACCCCAGCCGTGTTGTTTGACTCCTTCAATGGAGATGGAGGCAACACAGAAGCAGGTTTTGGGGATGAGGAAGATGATGATGATGAGGTTGTGGATAACTCACAGCAAGCAAGTGGAGAAACCATTTTTCCCGACAGCCAGGAACTGTTTCTCACCCTGGACCTGGAGCCAATACCCCCCGAACCCACGCAAGGCTGCCTCCTGGACCCACCAGGCGGAGAAGGGACCTCTGGTGAGTGTACCTTTTAAAATACTATACATGGTTTAAAAGCAAGCATGTTTAATGATTAATTTGCCCTGGCATTCGTGGCTCTCCTGGATATACTCCCAAAGCCTTTGCAAAAGCTTTCTGGGGAGGGCAGCCTTGTTCCATCCACCATGGTAGGACACTTTACCACTCCAGGCCAGTAGCATGTACTTGGGAATCATTGTAGAACAAAGCATTGCACTGTACGTTTGCTGACATTCAAACAACATCCGTTCTTTATCTCTCTGTGTTATCCTCAGGAGAGTGATATCATTCATGGTCACCTGGTTGAAATAGGATGCTTTTCTTAAGGGGACACTCAGAGGTGCCCGTTCCTGCTGAGCCATTTGCCTGTGGCTGAACAGAAATGTTCCCCGCTGTTAGCCATGGGGAGGGGGAGGGGCTAGCCACGCACTGGAGGGGAGGCAAAATGCGACCTTGTAACGAAAGTACATGTGCTATGTGTGTAATGTTAACAGCAAGGTTTACCGTGAAAGAGTGTACCCATTGTTCTATAAAATGTGTCTTTTTAAATACCACTGTCTCTTTTTTTTTCTCCACCAGCTGCATGAGTTTCAAGGATCACAGGATCTTCTCCTTCCCAGAGGCTAGCAAAGATTAGAAGGTGAAAAAAACGCACTCGTGATGAAATGTTTTCTGAGCTCATGCTGTCCTCCCACACTGACAGAGCACAGACGAATGCGTGGAGGCAGACAATGTCAGAGTGCAGGAAAGCAAAAAATGACCGGGAGGAGAGGTGGCGGGCTGAAGAGAGTAAGTGGTGGGCTGAAGAGAGGGCTGAAGCTGAAAGGTGGTGGCAGCATGATGAGAGGAGGCAGGATTCAATGCTGAGGCTGCTGGAAGATCAAACCAATATGATCCAGCGTATGGTTGAGCTGCAGGAAAGGCAGCAGGAGCACAGACTGCC
Source organism: Chelonia mydas (assembly GCF_015237465.2). Taxonomy (NCBI): domain Eukaryota; kingdom Metazoa; phylum Chordata; order Testudines; family Cheloniidae; genus Chelonia; species Chelonia mydas. The sequence goes on from NC_057860.1 coordinate 3,188,448, forward strand.
GCTACAGCCCCTGTGTAACCAACCGCCCTCCTCCCCAAGTTCCATAGCCTCCTCACCCAGATGCCCAAGAACACAGTGGGGGGGCCTCCGGCCACTCAGCCACTCCACTCCAGAGGATTGCCCAAGCAACAGAAGGCTGGCATTCAATAAGTTTTAAAGTTTTAAACTTTTAAAGTGCTGTGTGGCCTTGTCCTTCCCTCCTCCACCACCCCTCCTGGTGCTTCTCTCCTCCACCACCCCTCCTGGGTTACCTTGGTAGTTATCCCCCTGTTTGTGTGATGAATGAATAAAGAATGTATGAATGTGAAGTAACAATGACTTTATTGCCTCTGCAAGCGATGATCGAAGGGAGAAGGGGAGGGTGGTTAGCTTACAGAGAAGTAGAGTGAACCAAGGGGAGGGGGGGTTTCATCAAGGAGAAACAAACAGAACTTTCACACCGTAGCCTGTCCAGTCATGAAACTGGTTTTCAAAGCTTCTCTGATGCGCACCGCGCCCTGCTGTGCTCTTCTAACCGCCCTGGTGTCTGGCTGTGCGTAACCAGCAGCCAGACAATTTGCCTCAACCTCCCACCCCACCATAAATGTCTCCCCCTTACTCTCACAGATATTGTGGAGTGCACAGCAAGCAGTAATAACAGTGGGAATATTGGTTTCGCTGAGGTCTAAGCGAGTCAGTAAACTGCTCCAGCGCACTTTTAAACGTCCAAATGCACATTCTACCACCATTCTGCACTTGCTCAGCCTGTAGTTGAACAGCTCCTGACTACTGTCCAGGCTGCCTGTGTATGGCTTCATGAGCCATGGCATTAAGGGGTAGGCTGGGTCCCCAAGGATAACTATAGGCATTTCAACATCCCCAAAGGTTATTTTCTGGTCTCGGAATAAAGTCCCTTCCTGCAGCTTTTGAAACAGACCAGAGTTCCTGAAGATGCGAGCGTCATGTACCTTTCCCGGCCATCCCACGTTGATGTTGGTGAAACGTCCCTTGTGATCCACCAGTGCTTGCAGCACTATTGAAAAGTACCCCTTGCGGTTTATGTACTCGCCGGCTTGGTGCTCCGGTGCCAAGATAGGGATATGGGTTCCGTCTATGGCCCCACCACAGTTAGGGAATCCCATTGCAGCAAAGCCATCCACTATGACCTGCACATTTCCCAGGATCACTACCCTTGATATCAGCAGATCTTTGATTGCATTGGCTACTTGCATCACAGCAGCCCCCACAGTAGATTTGCCCACTCTAAATTGATTCCCGACTGACCGGTAGCTGTCTGGTGTTGCAAGCTTCCACAGGGCTATTGCTACTCGCTTCTCAACTGTGAGGGCTGCTCTCATCTTGGTATTCTTGTGCCTCAGGGCAGGGGAAAGCAAGTCACAAAGTTCCATGAAAGTGCCCTTACGCATGCAAAAGTTTCGCAACCACTGGGAATCGTCCCAGACCTGCAACACTCTGCGATCCCACCAGTCTGTGCTTGTTTCCCGAGCCCAGAATTGGCGTTCCACTGCATGAACCTGCCCCATTAGCACCATGATGCCCACATTGCCAGGGCCAGTGCTTTGAGAGAAGTCTGTGTCCATGTCCTCATCACTCACGTCACTGTGCTGACGTCGCCTACTTGCCCGGTATCGCTTTCATAGAATCATAGAATCATAGAATATCAGGGTTGGAAGGGACCCCAGAAGGTCATCTAGTCCAACCCCCTGCTCAAAGCAGGACCAAGTCCCAGTTAAATCATCCCAGCCAGGGCTTTGTCAAGCCTGACCTTAAAAACCTGTAAGGAAGGAGATTCTACCACCTCCCTAGGTAACGCATTCCAGTGTTTCACCACCCTCTTAGTGAAAAAGTTTTTCCTAATATCCAATCTAAACCTCCCCCATTGCAACTTGAGACCATTACTCCTCGTTCTGTCATCTGCTACCATTGAGAACAGTCTAGAGCCATCCTCTTTGGAACCCCCTTTCAGGTAGTTGAAAGCAGCTATCAAATCCCCCCTCGTTCTTCTCTTCTGCAGACTAAACAATCCCAGCTCCCTCAGCCTCTCCTCATAAGTCATGTGCTCTAGACCCCTAATCATTTTTGTTGCCCTTCGCTGGACTCTTTCCAATTTATCCACATCCTTCTTGTAGTGTGGGGCCCAAAACTGGACACAGTACTCCAGATGAGGCCTCACCAGTGTCGAATAGAGGGGAACGATCACGTCCCTCGATCTGCTCGCTATGCCCCTACTTATACATCCCAAAATGCCATTGGCCTTCTTGGCAACAAGGGCACACTGTTGACTCATATCCAGCTTCTCGTCTACTGTCACCCCTAGGTCCTTTTCCGCAGAACTGCTGCCTAGCCATTCGGTCCCTAGTCTGTAGTGGTGCATTGGATTCTTCCATCCTAAGTGCAGGACCCTGCACTTATCCTTATTGAACCTCATCAGATTTCTTTTGGCCCAATCCTCCAATTTGTCTAGGTCCTTCTGTATCCTATCCCTCCCCTCCAGCGTATCTACCACTCCTCCCAGTTTAGTATCATCCGCAAATTTGCTGAGAGAGCAATCCACACCATCCTCCAGATCATTTATGAAGATATTGAACAAAACCGGCCCCAGGACCGACCCCTGGGGCACTCCACTTGACACCGGCTGCCAACTAGACATGGAGCCATTGATCACTACCCGTTGAGCCCGACAATCTAGCCAGCTTTCTACCCACCTTATAGTGCATTCATCCAGCCCATACTTCCTTAACTTGCTGACAAGAATGCTGTGGGAGACCGTGTCAAAAGCTTTGCTAAAGTCGAGAAACAATACATCCACTGCTTTCCCTTCATCCACAGAACCAGTAATCTCATCATAAAAGGCGATTAGATTAGTCAGGCATGACCTTCCCTTGGTGAATCCATGCTGACTGTTCCTGATCACTTTCCTCTCCTCTAAGTGCTTCAGGATTGATTCTTTGAGGACCTGCTCCATGATTTTTCCAGGGACTGAGGTGAGGTTTGCTTTGCCAGGTTCTGGTGCTGCATATACTGCTGGATAATGAGTGTGTGTTTAATGTGCTCCTAATTGCCAAAGTGATCTGAGCGGGCTCCATGCTTGCTGTGGTATGGCATCTGCACAGAAAAAAGGCGCGGAACGATTGTCTGCCGTTGCCCTGACGGAGGGAGGGACGACTGACGACATGGCTTACAGGGTTGGCTTCAGGGAATTAAAATCAACAGAGGGGGTGGCTTTGCGAGAAACTGAATGGCCCCCTCAAGGACAGAACTCAAAATCTCTAGGATAGAACTCAAAACTGGGTTTAGCAGGCCGTTGATTTCACAGAGGGAGGGAGGGAGAATAATCATAGAATCATAGAATATCAGGGTTGGAAGGGACCTCAGGAGGTCATCTAGTCCAACCCCCTGCTCAAAGCAGGACCAATCCCCAATTAAATCATCCCAGTCAGGGCTTTGTCAAGCCTGACCTTAAAAACTTCCAAGGAAGGAGATTCTACCACCTCCCAGAAGAAAATGAATACAAAACAAATCTGGTCTATTTCTTGTTTTGAGCCACTTCATCTATCTTTATGCATCTTGCTGGCAGCAGACTGTGCAGCACGACCGCTAGCCATCGTCATCTCCTGGGTGCTCGGCAGAAAACAGTGCCGTATGACGGCTGGCCATCATCTTCTGCTGGCTGCAGATTAAAAGACAGTGCGGGACTGAATCGCCACGAGACGAAACAAGGGAAATGACCTGGCTGAGTCACTCCCATGTTTGCCCAGGTGCCCGGTTAAAAGAGCACCCAGGACTATGTCGACGACGGCTATCAGTCATACTGCACTGTCTGCTGCCAAAGGCAATAAACTGCTGCTGTGTAGCAATACAGTACCGCGTCTGCCAGCACCCAGGAGACGTACGGTGACGGTGAGCTGAGCGGGCTCCATGCTTGCCGTGGTATGGCGTCTGCACAGGTAACTCAGGAAAAAAGGGGCAAAACGATTGTCTGCCCTTGCTTTCACGGAGGGAGGAAGGGAAGGTGGGGCCTGACGATATGTACCCAGAACCACCCACGACAATGTTTTAGCCCCATCAGGCACTGGGATTTCTACCCAAAATTCAAATGGGCGGCGGAGACTACGGGAACTCTGGGATAGCCACCCACAGTGCAACGCTCTGAAAGTCGACGGTTGCCTCGGTACTGTGGACACACTCCGCCGACTATACTTGCACTTAGAGCATTTGTGTGGGGACGCACAAAATCGACTGTATAAAACCGCTTTCTACAAAACCGACTTCTATAAATTCGACCTAATTTCATAGTGAAGACATACCCTGAGACAGGCGGCTATTCAGCCTCCTTTTGAAAACCTCCAGGGAAGAAGCTTCCACGACCTCCCGGGCGTCTGTTCCATTGTCCTCCTGTTCTTACAGGGAGGAAGTTTTTCCTGAGCTTTAATCTAAATCTGCTATGCTGCAGTTTGGACCCACTGCCTCTTGTCCTGTCCTCTGTGGCAAAAGAGAACAACTTTTCTCCATCTTTTTTATGGCAGCACCAAGTGCTGTGAAGAACTATCATTCTATTGCACTGAAAAGATCATGTACGATCAGGAAGCCTTCTCAGATACCATTGATCCACTCTGCCTACCTACAGCAACCAATTCTCTCTACATGCAACCACTAAATGACCTGGTCAGAAGCTATAGACTCAAGTGCTAACAATACTTTTCCTCCCCACACAACCACACCATTACCACCAAGATGGCCCAGTACCTGAATGAGATCAGCTCCTGGATGGAAACCAGCTGGCTGACGCTGAACCCCCGTGTCATAACCATACAGCTAAGGGTAGCCTAGAATTCCTCCTTACCTGTAAGGAGTTAAGAAGCTCAAATAACCTGGTTGGCACCTGACCAAAAGGACCAATGGGGAAAGAAGTTATTTTCAAATCTTGGGCGTGGCAGGAGGGAGGCTTTGTTTTTGTGTGTTCTCTTGGGAAGCAGAGAAGCATCAAGTCAGAAAACTCCTTCTCCTATAAACCATCCTAAAAGTCTCTCATATTATAAAAATTGTAAGTAAAAGCCAGGCAAGGTGTGTTAGATTATTTTTTGTTCTGCTTGTGAATTTTTCCTTTGCTGGAGGGAGGTTTATTCCTGTTTTTTGTAACTTTGAAACTAAGCCTAGAGGAAGTTCTGCTGTGTTTCTGATTCTTTTGTTACCCTGTAAAGTTATTTTCCATCCTGATTTTACAGAGGTAATTTTTACCTTTTTAAAAAAAATAAAATCCTTCTTTTAAGAATCTGACTTTAAGAATCTGACTGATTTCTCTATTGTCCTAAGGGGTTTGGGTCTGTGATCACTTTGTAACCAATTGGTTAGGATATTATTCTCAAGCCTCCCCAGGAAAGGGGGTGTAAGGGCTTGGGGGGATATTTTGAGGGAATAGGAACTCCAAGTGGTCCTTTCCCTGATTCTTTGTTAAATCACTTGGTGGTGGCAGCAACAAAGAATTTGTGCCTTGGGGAAGTTTTAACCTAAACTGGTAGAAATAAGCTTAGGGGGTCTTTCATGCGGGTCCCCACATCTGTACCCTAGAGTTCACAGTGGGGAGGGAACCCTGACACCCCGTAAAACAGAGTTGATGCCAGTGAACAGAGGAAAGCTGTTTCATAGCATTTACAGCCACAAGGGAGCACTAGATTATCTAATCTGACCTCCATCACATTCCACCCAAATACCCTTATGTTGAGCCCAATGGCTTCAGGTAACCCAAAGCATTTCAGTCCCCAGGAGACTAAACTGTTGTGAACACAGGCAGAAAAGTGGAGAGACTGAGGTGCCACTATGCCTGAGGCTCCAGCAACTGCAAGGAACTGATTAGGGGAGCCATGCCCAGATGATCAGTCCAGGAGATCCACACCTCATGCTGCAGAGGAAGGCAAAAAAAATCCCTCAGGGTCCCTGCCAATCTGACTCCGGGGAAAAAAATTTCCTACCCCAAATCTGGTGATCAGTTAGACCCTGAGCATGTGAGGAAGACACACAGCCAGACATGGAAGACAGAAGATTTTTTGTATCACCTCAGACTACTGGCACATCCCAGACAGTATCCCATCTCTAGCCATGGCAGACCAAGGCAAACTCTTCCCTCATTATAATTGTGCATCAGGGGAAAAATTCCTTCCTGACTTCTGCAGGAGACTGGCTGAAGCCTTGAAGCATGAGATTAGATTATAGTCACTGTTCTAATGCAGAGCTACAAGTGTTATGAACATGTTGGGCAATCCTGTTCTCTCTGTGGTTCGTGAAGAAAGGGGATGAGCAGGGGGATTCATAGACACAGATTCCAAGGCCAGACGGGACCACCTTGACCGCCCAGCCTCATCCACCGCACTCACAGGCTGTAGAATTTCTCTCTTAAACTGGATTAAAACATAGAGATCTAATTTTGTTTTAATGACTCCAAGCAACGGTAAGTCCCTATAAGCTGTTCCAGCATTTAACCACGCTCCCTCCCAGACATATTTCAGGACTAAATTTGTCCAACTTCAGCTTCTGGCCACGGAATCTTGCTATGTCTTTATCAGCATGACTGAAAAACCCCTTCCCCATCAGATGTTTGTTTCCGTGTGTAAGTACCTATACACAGTCATCACACCACCGCTCAATCTCCTCTTCGATAAGCTGCATAAATTGCATGCCTTAACCCTCACATCACATGGCTTGTTTTCCAGCCCCTGGATTGTTTTAGTGGGCCTCACTGGAACGCTTTCCAGTATTTCCACATCCTCTTGAGATACAGACATGAGACCTGGACGCGATATTCTAGTAGCGCTCTTACCAGTGCCAATTGCAAAAGCAAGACCACTTCCCTACTTCTTGATATTCCCTTTTTACACATCCAAGGATCGCTGAGCCCCTTTTGCCTCTGCCATGGCTTGAGAGCCCATGGTGAGTGGTGGTCTACGATGAGCTCCAGGTCCTTCTGAGTCACTGCTTTCCAAGACAGTCTCCCACCCTGTACTTATATCCCGCATTCTTTGTTACCAGGTGGATTACCTTGCACTTGTCTGTGTTAAAACATATCTGGTCAGCTTGTGACTGTCAGGGCCCCACAGCTGAGCCCAGACACATTGCCCTCAGCTCATTCACCTAGACATGTGATTGGCTGAAGACTCCAGCAGGCACATTCTTAAACCCTGCAGGCAGCCCTGGGTCTCTTGCTGCTCTATAGCACTCCAAGCCCACAGCTGTGTGTCTGGTCCTGCTCTCAGCTCCTAGCCCTCACTGCTAACGCCTGCTGCTGTCTCCTGCTCCATGGTCATGGATCCTGGTTTCCTCCCCCTGCCTCCTGGTTTCCACCCTTGGCTTCTGCACCTGCTCCGGATGATACTCCGACTCTGATCCTTGGCTCCTGATTCCTGACTATCAACTCCAGCTTGCTGCCTGGACTTGGTATTCAGATTTTGACCATGGCTCTGACTCTTGACTCCTGATTCCGTGCCCCAGTTCACACCCTGGACTTGGTAACTCACTTCCTGATTCAGGCTCTGGCCACTAGTCCTGGTCACTTCTGCTCCAACCACTAAACCAGCCTCCTGCCCTGACCTTTAAGCAAGACCACCCATAGCCTGATCCTTAACAGTGACCATTTAGTCAGGCAATTCAGATCACCAGATAGTCGCTACCCCCACCAAACTCTGTGCCATCTGCAAATTTCACCAGCAAAGATTTAATATCATCATCTAGATCATTGATAAAAATATTAACTGGCCTTGGACCAAGAACCAATCCCTGGCAGACCCAGCTAGAAACAACCCCACTCACTGGTATTTCCTCTATAACAACATTGTGAGATCTATCTGTAAACCAGCTTTTAATCCATCTCCTGGAGATCCTGTTCATTCCATATAATACAGGATTTTAAATCAAAATGGTGGTATTAAGTCAAAGGCCTTGGAGAAATCCAAGTAAGCTATATCAACACAATGAGCTTTATAAATCAGATCTGTAATCCTGTTGAAAAATGACAACACGATTTCTTTGTCCTTCCATGAAACCATTCTGACTGGCATTAATTATCATTTTAGTCTCTAGTTCCCTGTTGACAGAGTCCCGAGTTAACTATTCCATTATTTCATCCAGGATCGGTGTCTACTAGTCTGGGTCATCCCTTTTATCCTTTTTAAATATTGGAATTCCATTGGCAGTCCTTCAAGCCTTGGGAATTTTCCTAGTTTTCCAAGTTTTATGAAAATGTAACATTAGTGGTTCAGAGAGCTCCTCAGCTAGTTCCTTTAAGACTCCTGGGTGTAAATTATCCAGGTCGGTTGAATTGAAAATATTTAATTAGAGCAGATGCTGCCTCATGTGCTCTTTTGTTACAGATTGTAAATCTTCTGCTCCGTCCCTAACATCAGGGATGGATACATCCTCCTGCTTCATTCCAAATACAGAACAGGACTATCTATTGAACATTTCTGCCTTTTCTTTGTCACCATTTTGAAGAGTTTGCAGCCACCGTGAAGTCTCCTTTGATGGAAGGTGCCCCCCCGCAAGTGGTCAATTCAGTCCACAGCTAAGGGCTACTCTTGGAATCCTCGATGATGCTGAGCACTTATGTAGCAGCTTCTTCAAGTAACTTTCTATCATCTCTGGTTGGCTAGGAGATTCTGCCCCTTCTTGGTGGACAATGACCCAGCCTTGGTTTTTCACACCTGTGTCACCTCTTGGTTGGACTACAGCAATGAGATATACCTGGTGTGACAGGGTCGGGCCAGATGGCTACGGGAGAGTAATAGAAGGCAGATATATTAGCCCCAGGCTAAGTAGGTCCCTTTTCCCTGGGTAAGGTAACAGGGAAGGTACCAGAACAATCAGGAACCTTCTGGAGACAATTAAGACAGACAGGCTGATTAGAAGCTGCAGCCAATCAAGAAGCTGCTAGAATCAATTAAGGCAGGCTAATCAGGGCACCTGGGTTTGAAAAGGAGCTCACTTCAGATTGTGGTGTGCGTGTGAGGAGCTGGGAGCAAGAGGCGCTAGGAGCTGAGAGTAAGAACGCGGACTGTTGGAGGACTGAGGAGTACAAGCATTATCAGACACCAGGAGGAAGGTCCTATGGTGAGGATAAAGAAGGTGTTGGGAGGAGGCCAAGGGGAAGTAGCTCAGGGAGTTGTAGCTGTCGCACAGCTGTTCCAGGAGGCACTCTAGACAGCTGCATTCCACAGGGCCCTGGGCTGGAACCCGGAGTAGAGGGCGGGCCCAGGTTCCCCCCAAACCTCCCAACTCCTGGTCAGACACAGGAGGAGTCGACCTGGACTGTGGATTCATGAAAACGGCCAAGCTGAGGCCTGCTCAAGGCAAGCAAATCCGCCAATAAGTGCAAGACCCACCAAAGTAGAGGAGGAACCTTTTCACACTGGACATGAAACTTCAGCACTTTGGAAACTTCAACTAGTGCAAACACTTCCGTGTGTCTCTTCAGCAACACAGGCTGCTGCAAGCACATGAGACCCATCTTCCGTTCTCTATACTGGCTTCCCATAGAACATCAAATAAATTTAAAGATCTCAGTCCTTCAAGGCGCTCCACAGCCTGGGACCAAGATATCTAAAAGACCAAATGATACTCTATAATGAAGACCATTGGCACAATGAAACTCTCTATAATAAGGGTAAAACATGTCTGTGCTGGAGACAAGAATTTGCGTGAGGGCTGGTCTGAGACTGCAGAATGAACTCCAACGGGAATTAAGTACACAAAATTTCCATGGCGCATTTCTTTGACTTTGTACTAAGTTTTGGCTAAGTTCAAAACTTAATCTCTCTTTTGCCACCACCAAAGGCATTACTTAAATAAAACTTGGGCATGGCTTCTTCTCTAATGCATGCTCTAATGACTTGTGGTCTTTTGGAGAAAGATATATGAAGAGGGATTTTGCTGTCCCTTATTTAGGATTTAAAGTTGTTTCAGTATCAGAGGCACTAGACAGTCTTGTCACTCTTGACGTTCAGTTTCCATTCCAGCAGATCTCTTAGCTGTCCTGTTCCATTTTGTTTTCTTTCCTTTGAGGTCCAAGTTCAAATGCTGGAAAGTCCCTGGTACAGAAACGTAGCAGTATTGTGTATTAGTGATGAGGTAGACTGTAAGAAAATTAGAAGTGATGGAAAGGATAAAACAGAGTCTGTTTGGGTCAAAATCATTTTGGGGAAGAAAGCTACCAGAGGCTCCCCTGGGATAGTGCTTGGGGTCTGGTACAGACCCCCAGGATCTGATCTGGATATGGATAGAGATCTCTTTAAAGTTTTTAATTACATAAATATTACTGGGAATTGTGTGATTATGAGAGACTTTATCTCCCCAGATATAGACTGGAGAACAAGTACTATTAATAATAACAGGGCCCAGATTTTCCTGGATGTGATAGCTGACAGTTTTCTTCACCAAATACTCGCCAAACCAACAAGAGATTATACCATTTTAGATTTGGTGTCAGTGAGCAGTGAGGACCTCATAAAAGAACCGGGTGTAGAGATCAACCTTGGTTTGAGTGATCATGAGCTAATTCAGTTTAAACTAAATTGCAAACCCAATAGCAAGGCTTTTTAATAAATCCATGAACCCGGGATTCATACTCTATGACTGGAGAATTCCTAATACAGTATCTATTTTTAAGAAAGGGGGAAAAGTGATCAGGGAAACCACAGGTCTGTTAGTTTGACCTCAATTGTATGCAAGGTCTTGGAACAAATTTTGAAAGAGAAAGTAGTTAAGGACAGAGATAAATGGCAATTGGGATAAAATATAACATGGTTTTACAAAAGGTAGATTGCGCCAGACCAACATGATCTCTTTCTTTGAAAAGATAACTGTTTCTTTTAGAGAAAGGAAATGCAGTAGATCTAATCTACCTTCATTTCAGAAAGGCATTGATACAGTTCCACATGGGAAATTATTTGTTAAATTGGTGAAGATGTGGGATTAATATGAGAACTGAAAGGTGGATAAGAAACTGGTTAAAGGGGAGACTACAATGGGTCATACTGATAGGTGACCTCTCAGGCTGGAGGGAGGAACACTTATCAGCTGGAAGCAACCTAGGAGAAGAAAGACCTGGGTGTACTGGTGGATCGCAGGATGACTATGAGCCACCAATGTTATGTGGCCACGGAAAAGGCTAACGTGATCCTAGGATGCATCAGGCAAGGTATTTCCAGGAAAGAGAAAGAAGCGTTAGTACCAAGGCACTGATGAGACCTTATCTGGAACACTGTGTGCAGTTCTGGTCTCCCATGTTTAAGAAAGATGAATTTGAACTGGAGCAGGTGCAGAGAAGGTCTACTAGGATGATCCGAGGAATGGAAAACCTACCTTATAAGACAAGACTTAAAGAACTTGGGTTGGTTAGCCTAACCAAAAGAAGGCTGAGGGGAGATATGAATGCTCTCTATAAATACATCAGAGGAATAAATACCAGGGAGGCAGAAGACAAAGGTTACTAACCATTAGAGGAGTGAAGTTCTGGAACGGGAGACAGCTAAGGCCACGCCAGCTGAAGCAATGTCATGGACAAAGGCAGACTCTCGCATAGCTGTGAAGAGACAGGATTTCTGTTTGCCAGAAGCTGGGAATGGGTGACAGGGGATGGATCACTAGATGATTGTCTGTTCTGTTCATTCCCTCTGGGGCACCTGGCATTAGGCACTGTCAGAAGACAGGATACTGGACTAGATGGACCTTTGTTCTGACCCAGTATGGCTGTTCTTATGTTCTAATGATAAGAGTAATTAATCATTGGAACAATTTACCAACGGTCGTGGTGGATTCTCCATCACTGACAATTTTTAAATCCAGACTGGATGTTTTTCTAAAAGCTCTGCTCTAGAAAGTATTTTGGGGCAGTTCTCTGGCCTGTGTTATACAGGAGGTCAGACTAGTCCAGTGGTTCTCAAAGCCGGTCCGCCGCTTGTTCAGGGAAAGCCCCTGGCAGGCCGGACCAGTTTGTTTACCTTCTGTGTCCACAGGTTCAGCCGATCGCAGCTCCCACTGGCCATGGTTCGCTGCTCCAGGCCAATGGGGGCTGCGGGAAGTGGCACGGGCCAAGGGACATCCTGGCTGCCCTTCCCGCAGCCCCCATTGGCCTGGAGTGGTGAACTGCAGCCAGCGGGAGCCGCGATCGGCCTAACCTGCAGATGCGGCAGGTAAACAAACCGGTCCGGCGCACCAGAGGCTTTCCCTGAGCAAGCGGTGGACCGGCTTTGAGAACCACTGGACTAGATGATCACAATGGTCCCTCTGGCCTTGGAGTCTATGAATCTAAGAAAGTGTCCCATTCATCTCAATGCAATGTGCTCAGCTGAATGAGAACATCCCAAGATGATGAACACAGCCTGAAACAACAGCCCTGAGAAGTGTGAATTCAGCTCACTTCTCCTGATCCTAGTGCTGTGTGCCTGTCATGCCCCCAGCATGCTTGTTTCCAGCCCCTGGCCCTGGTCTCAGCATATCGCGGATGCCGATTCTCAGTTCCTGGCACAGCCCCAGTCCATTGTGCCGAGAGCCTCTCATGGCCCAGAACCATGTCATCATGGCTGGGACTTTTGCACTTGCCCCTCTGGTACCATTTTCAATGTGGCAGCTAGTCCCTCCCATTTGAGCCCTGCCTCATACAACCCTTCAGACTTCATAGCCCGCTCACAGAACTGCCACCAAACTGTCCCAGGATGGGACATGGACAGAGAGGAACAAGGCATTTGGGATACACTTGTGGAGTGATGAACTTCCCCAAAATTGCTTTTCCGTAGCCAGCACTACCACACCTTGATTGTGTTTCACAACCACTTTCTGTTTAGCCTCAAGAAGGCAGTCCAGTGAGTCCTGGGCACCAGGTCAGTATGTGGGCTGTGGGACATACAGGCCATCAGGACTACTGGCACTTTCTTAACAAGCTTCCTCTAGCATTCTCCTGCTTCTTGGGCCAGGTTTTCCTGTGGCTCAGTCTCCATGATTTGAGCCTGGACATCCATCTTTTGTTCTCTGGCTTCTTCCAAACCTCTGGGCAGAGGGACGGCTTTGCTTCAACATGGCCCCACTCCTCTGCATGCTGGGAAGAACTGTTCTCCTCTGCCAGGAGCTGCACCAACTGTTGCCTTTCCCAGGCAGAGATCCCAGCTACTGATGATCTATACTCACCCCAGTCAACCAACTCAGGCTGGGATGAGGCCCCAGTTCCCATCTCCCGTAGGTCTTGAGCCTCCCAAACACTGGTCAAGTTGATACACAGACCAATGGGCTGGGGATTGGGCCCATCTGTCGTTAGCCCTTGTTCATTCCCAGGCATGGTTTTAGTTCGAGAGGCACCAGAACAGCCCCTAGGTTTTGTGAGGCTCTATAGGAAGTAAGACATGTTTGGGCCCCAGGCAGACTGATGTGGGAACGGCTTGTAACTGAACAGGGATCAGTCCCTGTGGGGAGGTAGGGGAGATTTCGGTGGATGGTAGGGGGCTTGAAGCCAGGGTGGGTCCATGGAGGGTTGGGTCCCCATGTCACGCTTCAGACTGGGCAGCAAGTCTAGGTGTGAGCAGGCAGGGGACAGACACATTTCACCCAGGTCTATCTCCTGCTTTCAAAGGCGCTTTCACCGGGACACCAGAGTCCCAGTGGCAGGGAAACTGGGGAGGAGGCACCCAGCAGGAACAGGCAGGTCAGATCTGCTGCACCTGTAGCTCTTTCATGTGCCTTTGAGCAAGAGAATGAGACAAACAGCACGCCCCTCCAATGCGAGCGGCCGCTAATGACCCCTGCTGCCCTCAGGGGCATGGCTGGGGATTGGTGAAGGGTTGGCCATTAGACGTACATTTCCCAGTCACCAGCATAGCACAGAGGGGTGCGGAGCTAATCATCACTTCTATCAAGCTGCCTCACTGAAGTGTCCAGCCTAGGGCAACTGGAGCTGCATGAAAGATTAAACAAGACAGTGGGGGGCCTGCATGAATGTGCTGGAGCAGATCCAGGGCAGGCGGCCTATGGCCCAAACAAGCCATTTCTGCTGCAGCGGCCCCCCCTTAGATCTCTCAGCCGAACAAACCAGCGGGGCTCTCCTGAGACACAAAGCGCCTCCAGCTAAAATTCCATGATCTGACCTCAAAAACGATCCGGCTGCTTCCGCCAGCAGGAGAGCCGCAGGAGAGAGGCTGTTAAGAGGCAGGTACTCAGAAGTGTAAACCTCACAGGATGAAGCCCCCCTCCCTCCCTCCCTCCCTCCTTCCTAAGTCACCCCATTCAGCAGGGCTTTGGAGCCCGCATGGCCGGCGAGCTGACCAAGAGGAACTCCAGGCTTCACATCTGCTCGGTTCTTCTCTCTGCTCTGGTTCCAAAGGTGTCACTGTGTCCCTGATGAGGAAGGAGGGGCTCAACTTTCCTCAGTGCTCCTCCGTCCCCCCCTTCCACCATTACGCTAAAAGCCTCTTGTAGCAAAGCCTGGCCTCACTGAAGTCAATAGCAAAATGTCCGTTGATTTCCATGGGCCTAGGGCTTGGCCCATTATGAGACACCTTCCATCCAGGGAGCTTGAGGATTTGATTAATGAACAACTCTTTGCGGCCCCTCTGGGAGGTAGGATCCATTGAGCAGCTAAGAAAAGGGAATCACAGAGAGATGAAGAGACTTGCTTAAGGTCACACGCATAGCCAGAGGCCCAGCCAGAAGTTGAACCCAGGAGTTCTGGCTTTCAGTTTTCTTTGGCAGCCATTATACACAATGCATTTCAGAGCAAGGAACAGAACCTCAGAGTCTGAACTCCCAGTCTCACCTGGTCTGACCACTAGACCTCATGGTTTCCTTGTTGGCATTTTCAATAGCGCCTAAGTGACTCGTGAGCCTAAATCCCATTTGCAGATGTAATTTAGTTACTTTTGAAAATGGGACTTACATTCCTGAGTCACTTAGAGGTTACTGAAAATTTTACCCTAGATCAACTTTATTCAAGTCTACCATTCCCATAGAAGAGATTTGTTACAGAAGCTGCCACTGCTGCTTTATGAACTATGCATTATGTAGTTTGCATCAGTGCATGGAAAATGTTATTCATTGACCAGGATTATCCCTTTATCAGGTCAGTTTCCTACTGCATTTCACCCTTCGCTGCACTGGTTCTTTATTCTTTTAACGAGGCTGGATCCATTTTTGAGTGTTAATTTAAGAGGGTCTCATAATTTTACGCTGAAATACATACACAGTTTCCTTTCTTTTTAAAAATACACTCTGGTTTCATTAGCAAGGAGCCTGAACCAGAACTCCAGATCCAAACAGCCTGGCAGTTACAGATCTTGGATCAACATCTGCTTCTGAATGTTGCTTTTGGACTTCTCTCTAATGTTCAGTTAGTCACTTTCACTAGGCGCAATGCAGGCTGGAGTAAGTTTTCTTCTATTCAGATCCTCTAATGCACTTTGTTCTTGATCCTCACCACTCCTTCTTTCCCAGGCCTGTTTCTTTTGAGCAGAGGCTGCCACCTTGATGGCTTTTGTGATGTGGTCAACTGTCCGCTCGAGACAAAGCTGATTCGAGCATTGCATAACGCAGAGCTATGGGATGCACAGCAAATGCATGCAAAGATTTCCTGGGTTCTCACCGCAGTAAGAGAATCAGGGGGTTGGTAATGGGATTCAGAACCAGCCCTGGTCTCCACCCAATTCCAAAAGCTGCCACCACAGCTGGTCCCAATGGACACTTTCATTGGGTGTCTCTAGAGAGGAAAAACACTGGCTGAGCCATGACGTCTGAAGTACCCTTGGAGATGGTGCCTCCTGACCTGGGATGAGGCATGCTGGCAGCGGGTGGCCGTGTTGTAGGATGCTTGTACAGCTGCTGTCTGTGGTATCGGCAGAGGACTTCAATTGCAAGGGAACTTCCATCAGAACTAAATTCATGGAAAACAAAAGCAATTGTGGCTTCTCTTATTATTAATTATTATTATTTTTATTTAACATTTATATTGCGCTAGCATCAGAATCTCAGCCAGTTGAGGGGCCCACATGATATACAAACATAGTAAGTGACAGGTTCTCTGTGTTCAGCATAAATGCTGAAAATCTGTAAATTACATGCAAAATAATAACAGACTATCCAATAAGCTAAAACAAAATAAAGTTACCGTGGGGTTTATGACTGTGAACAGGAGCTGGTGAAAATATTTTCTTAAAAACAATTTTTTGGACAAAATGTTGCCACTTTTCAGCAACGATTGATTTCCTAAAAATGTTCCACAAACGCAGTTTTTGGTTTTTGGGTCGGTTTTTTTATCCTGTATTTGTTTTTAATCTTCTTTCCTGAGTCCAGTTTCACTCTTCTCCTTAGTCCTAATTTGGAATGGTCAGTTTAATCACATAGTCGGATCCTTTTACAACACAAACATTTCAAAAATTAAATAGATTTTGAAATTTTAAATGAGGGGATGAAACCAGAATGATGAACATGCTGACAAATGGAAAGTCAACCTATTCTGAAACACAGCAGAATGAAACTGTTTGACATTTTTGAAATTTGAACAAAATTATTTGCTCTTTTAAGTTGCTTTAATATGTGCTTTTAACATCTGACATATCCCTTATTAGAGAACTAAATATTGCCCTGGCCTTTTCCACAGGTCTTATCAATTACAAATTACTCACTTCCTGTGAACAGGATGGACCTGTGTTTAAAGGAGTGGTTGGAGACTCAGGAGTCTCTGGGTAGAACTACACCACCCCTGGTAGGTTTCATACCCAGATTAGGTAGATGTAGACATGCTAACTCTGCTCAAGGTAGCTGCGTGGCTGCAGCAGCCTGGGCAGTAGCTGAGATGAACCATCTGAGGACGTACCTAGGATCTCAGATGAGGTTGCACTTGGGAAACTAGTCCAAGCTGCTGTCTGTGCCACTGTGGCTACCCTGTTATTTTTAGCATCCTGGCTGAAGCAGAGCTCCCACATGTACTGAGCTCTGAATCACATCTCCTAGCTGCAGCATGGACGTAGCCATTGGTTTGATTCCTTGCTCAGCCAAAGACTCCCTGGTGACCTTTGGCAAATCGCTTTTCAAAATTGCTTAGCACATGGGATGTTGAAAATCTGGCTCTTCTCTAGATGTTTAAATGGGTGCAAGTTCTCTTGAAATATCTCACCCTAATTGTGGGTGCCAAGCACATGAATAATCTGGTCCAAAGCTCTATATGGCTCCACAACCCCCGGTGCCTCAGCTCCCCAGGTGCATCCTTTGACTGCGGTGTCTCTCTCTTATTGTGTACATAGAGAGCCCCTAGCCCAGTGGGGACATGATTTCACTGGGCCTAGGGGTGCTCCTGTGATACAAAGAATGATAAGAGAAGTTCTAACCGATGGTTTTGCGGAAGCTATGAAGGTGCCTGGGTGCCTGTGAAGGTTAGCAAGACAAGAGCTGGGGTGCATCCTACCAGAAACAACTGAGCACTTCTCTCCCTAATCCCTGGAGTTCATGGCATCCTTGTCTCCTAAGAAGAGGAATTCAGACCTTAGGAGAACAGCACATCACCTGCTTCAAGTACAAGGGCCAGATAGTGTCTCAGGTAGTGAATTTACAAACACCTCTGGGACATGATTCCTGGCCAAGCCTTAAATGCCAGGGATTGTGAAGCAGGGTGATAAGTGCAGTGTAAATGGATGGATGGATGGATAGATAGATAGATCGTGCTGGTGGGGGAGTGTTACTCTACGTGAAAGAAAGCTTAGAGTCAAATGAAGTAAAAAACTTAAATGAACCAAACTGTACCACAGAATCTTTCTGGATAGAAATTCCATGCTTGAATAATAAGCATATAGCAGTAGGGCTATATTACCGGCCACCTGACCAGGATGGTGATAGTGACTGTGAAAGGCTCAGGGAGATTAGAGAGGCTATAAAAATAATAAACTCAATAATAATGAGGGATTTCAACTATCCCTATATTGACTGGATATGTGTCACCTCAGGACGGGATGCAGAGATAAAGTTTCTGGACACCTTAAATGACTGCTTCTTGAAGCAGCTAGTCCTGGAACGCACCAAGAAGAGGCATTCTTGATTTAGTCCTAAAAGGAGCTTAGGATCTGGTCTAAGAGGTGAATATAGCTGGACCGCTTGGTAATAGTGACCATAACATAATAAAATTTAACATCCCTGTGGGGGGGCGGGGGAGGAATACCACAGCAGAAAGGGGAACTACACAAAAAGGAGAAGGTTAGTTAAACAGAAATTAAGAGGTACAGTGTCAAAAGTGAAATCCCTGCAAGCTGCATGGAAACTTTTTAAAGACACTATAATAGAGGCTCAATTTAAATGTATACCCCAAACTAACAAACATAGTAATAGGACCAAAAAAGTGCTACCCTGGCTAACCAACAAAGTAAAAGAAGCAGTGAGAGGCAAAAAGGCATCCTTTAAAAAGTGGAAGTTAAATCCTATTGAGGAAAATGGAAAGGAGCATTAAACTCTGGCAAGCAAAATGTAAAAATATAATTAGGAAGGCCAAAAAAGAATCTGAAGAACAGCTAGCCAGACTCAAAAAGTAACAGAATTTTTTTTTAATTACATCAGAAGCAGAAAGTCTGCTAAACAACCAGTGGGCCACTGGACCATTGAGATGCTAAAGGAGCACTCAGGGAAGTTAAGTTCACTGCAGAGAAACTAAATTAATTCTTTGCATCAGTCTTCACAGCTGAGGTAAGCTGTGAGGGAGATCCCCAGACCTGAGCCATTCCTTTTAGGTGACAAATCTGAGGAACTGGCTCAGATTGAGGTGTCAATAGGAGGAGGTTTTGGAACAAATTGATAAACAGTAATAAGTCGCCAGGACCAGATGGGATTCACCCAAGAGTTCTGAAGGAACTCAAATGTGAAAACGCAGAACTACGAACTGTCGCCTGTAACCTGTCATTTAAATCAGCTTCTTTACCCAGTGACGGGAGGGTCGCTAATGTGACACCTATTTTTTTAAAAGGGTCCAGAGGTGATCCCGGCAGTTACAGGCCAGTAAGCCTGACTTCAGTACCAGGCAAATTGGTTGAAACTATAGAAAAGAACAGACTTATCAGACATATAGATGAACATGATTTGTTGGGGAAGAGTCAATATGGTTTTTGTAAAGGGAAATCATGCCTCACCAATCTACTAGAATTCTTTGGGGGAGTCAACAAGCATGTGGACAAGAGGGATCAAGTGGATACAGTGTCCTTGGATTTTCAGAAAGCCTTCAACAAGCTCCCTCACCAAAGGCTCTTAAGCAATGTAAGTTGTCATGAGATAAGAGGGAAGGTCCTCCCATAGATCAGTAACTGGTTAAAAAGATAGACAACAAAGGGTAGGAATAAAGGTCAGTTTTCAGAATGGAGAGAGGCAAATAGTGGTGTCCCCCAAGGGTCTGTACTGGGACCAGACCTATTCAACATATCCATAAATGATCTGGGAAAAGGGGTAAACAATGAGATGGCAAAATTTGCAAATGATACAAAACTATTCAAGTCCCAGGCAGACTGCGAAGAGCTACAAAGGGATCTCTCAAAACTGGGTGACTGGGTAACAAAATGGCAGATGAAATTCAATGTTGATAAATGCAAAGTAATGCACATTGGAAAACATAATCCCAACTATACATATAAAATGATGGGGTCTAAATTAGCTTTTACCACGCTAGAAAGAGATCTTGGCGTCATTGTGAATAGTTCTCTGAAAACATCCACTCAATGTGCAGCGGCAGTCAAAAAAGCGAACAGAATGTTGGGCATCATTAGGAAAGGGATAGATATTATAATAAGAAAGAAAATATCATATTGCCTGTATATAAATCCATGGTACGCCCACAGCTTGAATACTGTGTGCAGATCTGGTTGCCCTATCTCAAAAAAGCTATACTGGAATTGGAAAAGGTACAAAAAATGGCAACAAAAATGATTAGAGGTATGGAAAGGCTGCCATATGAGGAGAGATTAATAAGACTGGGACTTTTCAGCTAGGAAAAGAGATGATTAAGTTGGGATATGACAGAGGTCTATAAAATCATGACTGGTGTGGAGAGAGTAAATAGGGAAATATTATTTAGTCCTTCTCATAACACAAGAACTAGGGGTCACCAAATGAAATTAATAGGCAGCAGGTTTTAAACAAACCAAAGGAAGTATTTCTTCACACAACAGACAGTCAACGTGTGGAACTCTTTGCCAGAGGATGTTGTGAAGGCCAAGACTATAATAAGGTTAAAAAAAGAACTAGATAAATTCATGAAGGATAGGTCCATCAATGGCTATTAGTCAGGATGCAGGGATGCAAAACTGTGCTCTGAAGTGTCCCTAGCCTCTGTTTCCCAGAAGCTGGGAGTGAGTGACAGGGGATGGGTCACTTGATGATTCCCTGTTCTGTTCATTCGCTCTGGGGCACCTGACATTGGTCACTGTCAGAAGACAGGATTAGATGGGTTAGATGGAGAATTGGTCTGACCCAGTATGGCCATTCTTATGTCCTTATGTTTTGATCCTACCATCATATGTATCACCGAGGGGCCCACAGATACTGCAATGAGCTGAGATATCATTAAACTGTTGAATGTTGTGGTGACACTACTGAAGACAATTTCAGTCCCCCACCCTCCCTTGAAAAGCAGGACATGACAGGGTTGCCTTTAGTGTGGCCCATAGGATCCTAAAACGTATCCTAGACTAACTGCAGGGTTGCAACAAAGCTCACCAATGGCAGGTGATTATTGATGGTGAATTGTCAACAATTGGCCATTTCTATTAATTGATCAAGGAAGATGCTAGGGTAGGAACACGTTGCATGGTTTTGTCCAGCCTTTGCCGTTCTGACGAGGTGCCAGCGTAGCACTCAGTGACTCAGGGTCTGCTCTGACGCACGATGGTGTGAGTAGGATTTGCGGGGACTAGGTTAGGATAGGCATGAGGATGGCCTATCCCTGCTTCCCCATGTAACGTGCATGCATAGAGGGGCACATGTTCAATCTTCTCTGCAGATTCCACAGATGTCTGGACTCTGGCTGGAGGTCCCCTCTGTGCTCTAAAGCACAGACCTTCCAACAAGCCCCTGTGCAGCTCCCAGAACAGCAGCCCCTAGGACTCCCAAAATGCAAATCCTTCTAATTTACCGTTGCCCAGAGTCACAGGCAGAGCCATGGACCACATTCTGCTTCTGAGGTACCCATTCATTTCAGTGGGGATACCCGGATGGTATGAAGGTCAGAATTTTACTCCATCCCTGCTTTTGTCTCAAAACTAAGGGAGGTGGGCTGTTCCCATTACTACTAGTTTTCCATACATCTGCTCTACGCATCACTTCCTTTTTTAAAACCAGTTTTTACATGAATTTTGTGCTGGTTGCCAGGTTGACAGCCCTGGAGACTGAGGTCTATCAATCCTCACAGCAGAGCCAGCATAAGCCCCGCCACTCTGCCATCTAGGAGGGTGATAAAGCACTGGAATGAGTTACCTAGGGAGGTGGTGGAATCTCCATCCTTAGAGGTTTTTAAGGTCAGGCTTGACAAAGCCCTGGTTGGGATGATTTCGTTGGGGTTGGTCCTGCTTTGAGCAGGAGGTTGGACTAGATGACCTCCTGAGGTCCCTTCCAACCCTGATAATCTATGATTCTATGATCTTGGGATGGGAATGAATCTATCTTTGTGCAATCTGGTGTGTATAGCAGATCACCATGCTATTTTAGGTGACTAAAATGACCATGGATTACCAGTCTGAAAAAAACTGCAATAAGAAGACCCGGCGGTTAGTTATACAGTTAGAATTTTCAAAATTCTTTCTCTTTATGTATCTGGATAAGGTTCAGCTATTGACCAAGACTGGGGCTGGAGCTCAATGCCTTTGAGATTTCAGAAGAAGCCTTTTCCCCCTGCCTCCCCTTGCCATTCAGGGACATTTTAAATGCACATCTTTCCTTCCCAGCATGGTTCTCCAGTTCATTTTGTCTGCTGCGCAGAACAAATCAGCCACAAATGCCATGCGCCATTGCTTTAACCCCCTTCAAATCTGCTGAGTAACTGACTGGGAAGGTTGAAGGGATCACTGATGCTCTACGCAGAAGGGCTTTTTTTAGCAGGCAGCCCTTGCAAAATACCCTTAAAACCATTGACCGGGCCCCTGCCCAAGCAGCTGAGCCTTAGCACTGCCCTGAGCACTGAAGTGAGCAGCTGAGCCTAATGTGTGGTCACTGATTACTGAGCCCTTGGCTGGTCAACAGCAGCATTAACGCAGGTCAAAGGTCTCTGCAAACATTTAACATCCATTAAAAGCTAACCCTTTGTGGGTGTATGTCTGGGCTTTGAGTTCTTGAATAGCTTCAGGCTGCACATAAGGCTCAAAGAATTTCTGAGTCTATTACACTGTCAGACATAAGGGCCTCTAGTCTGGCCTTTCTGGGCTCAGGAGCAGCATCCCTGCGCAGCGCTCTCCTCCCCTGGCCCTCTCACCGCCATGACTGGCTGGCAGATCGACAAGCTCTGCCACCCCTGCCCCCATTTATATGTATCACACCAAGGTGGGAAATAGTTTTTCCCAGCCTGAGAGAATCACCAAGATTTCAAAAAAAAAAAAAATCCTGTCATGAACTGGGATAAAAAGTTGAAATCTCAAAAATGTTCATAAGCTGACCAAAAAAAAAAAAAAATTCAGACTGGGTCCATTAATTTTTTATTTTTGCTTTAACTGAAGTTTTTAAACAAGAAGTTGTTTTGAAATGAA
Source organism: Chelonia mydas (assembly GCF_015237465.2). Taxonomy (NCBI): domain Eukaryota; kingdom Metazoa; phylum Chordata; order Testudines; family Cheloniidae; genus Chelonia; species Chelonia mydas. Next base: position 3,211,172 of record NC_057860.1, read on the forward strand.
AAATGAAATTTTTGTTTTTAAAATGTTAAATTTCAACCATTTCCAGATTATTTTTTCAAAAAATTTCAAACTCAGAAAGTCGTAGAAATTGACCCTTTCCCACAAACAGGTTTGGTTTCAATGAATCAGCATTTCCCAACAGAAAACCATTTTGTTGGAAAATTCCAAACCAGCTCCATGAGACCTGCTGGGCCCTGCTCTCCCTGCAGTGCCACTCCTGGGGTGCGTGTTGTTCTGCACCTGAGTGCGTTGCCTGCCTCATTGTGTCTTACAGTCACGTTGGACGACTGCATGGTCCCAGTTCTATCAATCATTTTAGTCTCCTCTCTATTTCGTTCAGCTTGGATCAAGTCTTTAAACCCTGGGCCCAAAAGCTCATGGCCAGGTCCTGTGGCACCCCCAGTCTCCAGCAGTGTTCCCCATTTCCCTCTCCCACCCCTATTCTGACATTCTCATTTAATTATGTCTCACCCACTGTAGATTTCTTAAGTGGCTTCTGAAATCAGTGGGAGTTAGACACCTAAATGCCTTTGAGGATCTAGGCCTAAGTGTTTGGGCACATTTCTTAGGCCCTAACTCATTCTTTACTCAGGCCAAAATGTTCAAACCTGTGGGGCTAAAATTAAGCACCAAAATCTATATTTAGGCACCTAAATAAGTAACTTGATTTTCAAAGATGCTGAGCAACTGCAGTTCCCACTAACTTCACTGGGAGTTTTGCCTTTTTACGGACTGAGTAAAATCTAAGCCAGAATCTCAGGAGCTGGCCATTAGAGAGCTCTGGTGTACACTCAAAGTCAGACCAGCAGAAATCAGCAGTCAGATTCCAGGGCCAACCCAGGCAGCCACGGCGTTAAACCAACCTCACAGACAAAGCAGAACCTCACTCAGTCTTTAATATACACTATCTCATGCTGTCCCAGGCAAAGCCTGATTATCTGCTTCCCAGACACTTGAGAATTTCCTTTGTCTATTTAATTTCATGCTTGTCATCAAACTAGTCATTAAATGGCTGAGTATTAAGGGAAAAATTCAAAGCTTTCTGCTCTGTCTTGTTTAATCTCTCAATTCTCCACCCCTCCTTTTCCATTCTAAAAACAGGCTGCAGAGAAAGAGACTGGGGCACCACTGAGGACACCTCAGTGAACCCTCTACTCAATGTGCTGCAGCAGTCAAAGCAGCTCACAAGATACAGGATGCGTAAGCAATGGGATGGAGACTAGCACAGAGACTATTCTAATGCCTTTATATAACGCAAAGGTGCAGTCTCATCTGGATGCTGTGGGCAGCACAGGTCACCCCATCTAAAAAAGGATATTACAGGGTTTGAGGGGTTCAGAGAAGGCTGATGAGAAAGATCAAGGGCCTGGAAAAGTTCTCATATGAAGAGAGAGAGAATAGATTGGGATTGTTACCTAAGAGAGGAGACAAGAGGAGGCATGATAAAAATACATAAAGTAGTGAATGATCTTGAGCTTCTGGTTTCCCTGTCTCATAACTAAGGCTAAGATTTTGTCATGGATATTTTTAGTAATTACCCATGATCTGTCCGTGACTTTTACTAAAAATATCCATGACAAAATGGGGAGCTTAGCTGCAGGGTCCCCACACTGCCTGCAGTGGCTGGGCAGCTGCAGGGCCCTGTTCAGAGCTCTGGGGGCACCCAACACCTGTGGGGGCTGGGAGCTCAAGGGTCCCCCATCGCCTGCAGATTGGAGCTGTGGGGTCCCCCCGCAGCCACTCGGAGTTCCTGGGGCACCACAGCTCCCAGTCACCGCCCCCGGTGGGGGGACCCTGCAGCTCCCAGCCACCATGGGCTGAAGTCACGGAGGTTTCTGGAAATCACAGATTCTGCGACTTCTGTGACCTCTGTGATAAAATCATAGCCTTACTCATAACACATGATAAAGGGGGTAATCAATTAATTTGAGAGGTGATAAATTCAAAACCAATAAAAGAAAACACTTTTACACACTGTGGAACTCACTACCACAGGATATTGTTGAGGCCAAGAATTTAGCAAGATTCAAAGAGAAATTGCACTTGGATATTGAGAACAATGAGAGTTAGAATAGTTAATTCTATCAAACATTTTGGAAGGGATATAAATCTTCGTGCTACAATCCCTAACCATTAAGGATTAGGGTGAGTCCTTCATAGCTACAGATTATCCCACATCTCCCTAGTGTGGGGTTTCCTGCATCTTCCGCTGAGGCATCTTGTGCTGGCCAGAGTTGCAGACAAGATTCCTAGATTCCAAGGCCAGAAGGGACCATTATGATCACCTAGTCTGATCTCCTGTACTGCCCCCAAAATAATTCTCAGAGCAGAGATTTTAGAAAAACATCCAGTTTTGATATAAATCAAGTTGCCAGTGGCAGAGACTCCACCACAACCCTTGGTAAATTGTACCCATGATTAACTACCCTCTCTGTTAAAAACTGATGCCTTATTTCCAGTGTGAATTTGTCTGTCTTCAACTTCCAGCCACTGGATCATGTTGTACCTTTCTCTACTAGACTGAACAGCCCATTACTTACAATTTGTTCCCCATGTAAGTATTTATACACTATACTCAGGTCACCCTTCAACCTTTTTTTTTGTTAAGCTAAATAGTTTGACCTCCTTGAGTCTACCACTGTAAGGCAGGTTTTCTAATCCTTTAATCATTCTTGTGGCTCTTTTCTGAACCCTCTCCAATTTATCAACATCCTTCTTGAATTGTGGACACCAGAACTGGACACAGGATTCCAGCAGTGGTCACACTAAGGCCAAATACAGAGTGAAGATAATCTCTCTACTCCTACTCAAGATTCCCCTATTTATCCATCCCAGGATCGCGTTAGTTCTTTTGGCCACAGAGTCACACTGGGAGCTCATGGTCAGCTGACTATCCACCATGACCCCCAAAACTTTTTCAAAGTCACTCCTTCCTAGGATATAGTCCCCCAGTCTGTGTTTATTCCTAGACATATACATTTACATTTAGCCATATTAAAACACCTACTGTTTGCTTGTATCTAGTGTACCAAGTGATCCAGATCACTTGGAATCAGTGACATGTTCTCTTCATTATTTACCACTTCCCGGATTTTTGTGTCATCTTCAAATTTTAACCATAATGATTTTATGTTTTCTTTCAAGTCATTAATAAAATGTTAAATAGCACAGGGGCAAGAATCAATCTCCCCAGGAACCCACTAGTAACACACCAGTTCAATGACAATTCCCTATTTATAATTACATTTTGAGACCACCAGATCATTAATAAAAATGTAAACATCCCAGGACCAAGAAACCTACTGTTTGATGATGATTCCCAGTTTATACTTACATGCTGAGATCTATCAGCTTGCCAGTTTATAATCTATTTAATGTGGGCCATGTTTATTTTATATCTTTCAAGTTTTGTGATCAAAATGTCATGTGCCCCCAAGTCAAATCTAAGTGTATTACATCGATATCATTATTACCCTTATCGAAATGTCAAACCAGTAATCTCATCAAAAAAGATCTAATATTAGTCTAACCGGATCTATTTTCTATAAACCCATGTTGATGGCCACTAATTATATTACCCTTCTTTAGTTCTTTCTTAATCAAGTCCCGTATCAGCATTAATTGTCCAGTGAGCCCCTCAGCCAGCTGTTTTAAAACTACTGGATGCAAATTATCCATACCCGCTAATTTTAAAATGTCTAACTTTAGTAGTTGCTGTTTAACATCCTCCTGAGATACCAGTGGAATGGCAAGAGTGTTATCACCTGATCCAGCTGCTTAATCTGTTTTCCCCAAACACATAACAGAAATATGTATTGAACGCTTCTGCATTATTCTTACTAATTCCACCATTGCTGTTGTTGGGATGCTTTTTGTTCCTAATATACTTTCAAAAACGCTTCTTTGTAATGTCCTTAACTTTACTGGCCATAGATTGCTTCTTTGCTTCCTTTATCAATTTTATAGAGTTCATAACCTCTGATTATATTCATTACTGTCAACTTCCCCTTTCTTCCACTTGTTATATTTTATATTTTTATTATTTTTATAGCTGCCTTCAGTCTCTAAGCCAAGTTTGTTTTTAACCAATATGTCCTGCTTTCTTGATTGTTAGATTGTGGCTTTTGGGGGGATCTAATGAAGTGTTCTTAAACAATTCCCATTTATCATTCACATTTTTATTATTAAAGTCTTCTTCCTAGCTGATTTGGCTCATTGTTGGTTTCAGCTTTGTGAAACTGGCCCATTTAAAGCATCAAGTATATTTATCACTGGTCTGGACTTCATTCTGTTGGCACATTATAAATGTGATCAAGTCATGATCACTTGTACTAAACTGCCATTAATTTTTAGTTCTGTCATCATTTCCTCTTTATCTGTCAAGAGGAGGTCTAATATAGAATTCTCTTGAGTTGAATGCAATGTTTTTTCAGTTAGGAAATGTACATCTATAATATTTAGAAATTGCAAGGATGTTTTAGTACTGGCAGTATGACACCTCCAGCACATGTTACTCAAAGTGAAGTCACCCATGATCATGCCTTTGTTCCTACACATTATAGATAGGTATGTAAGGAGATGGTCATCCTGTTCCCTAGTATCATTTGGTGGTCTGAAGCAGATATTGACTAAGACGCCATCTTGTTCTTTGATCCATAAGCATTCAAGATTTTTTTCCAAGCTCTCAGTGACTTGAAAACAGGTAATGCCATTTTTGAAATAGAGTGCCACTTCCCCTCCCCTTTTGACCATTTGATTCTTCCTAAATAGGTTATAACCATTGATTTTAACTAGGGCTATCAATTAATTGCAGTTAATTCATGCGATTAACTCGAAAAAATTAATCGTGATTTAAAAAATTAATCGCAATTGATCAGTTTTAATCGTACTGTTAAATAATAGAATACCAACTGAAATGTATTAAATATTTTGGATGTTTTTTCTACATTTTCAAATATATTGATTTAAATTACAACACAGAATACAAAGTGTACAGTGCTCACTTTATATTATTATTTTGATTACAAATATTTGCATTGTAAAAGTGATAAACAAAATAGTATTTTTCAATTCATCTCATACAAGTACTGTAGTGCAATCTCTTTATCGTGAAAGTGCAATTTACAAACACAGGTTTTTTTGTTACATAAATGCACTCAAAACCAAAAAAATATAAAACTTTAGAGCCTACAAGTCCACTCAGTCCTACCTCTCGTTCAGCCAATCACTGAGACAAACAAGTTTGTTTATATTTAAGGGAGATAATGCTGCCCGCTTCTTATTTACAATGTCACCTGAAAGTGAGAACAGATGTTCGCATGCCACTTTTGTAACTGGCATTGCAAGGTATTTACGTGCCAGATATGCTAAACATCTGTATGCCTCTTCATGCTTTGGCAACCATTAAAGAGGACATGCTTCCATGCTAATGATGCTTGTTAAAAAATTAATGCATTAATTAAATTTGTGACTGAACTCCTTGGGATAGAATTATATGTCTCTTGTTCTGTGTTCTACCCACATTCTGCCATATATTTCATGTTACAGCAGACTTTGATGATGACCCAGCACGTTTGTTTTAAGAACACTTTCACCTCAGATTTGACAAAACGCAAAGAAGGTACCAGTGTGAGATTTCTAAAGATAACTAGAGCACTCAACCTAAGGTTTAAGAATCTGAAGTGCCTTCCAAAATCTGAGGTGTGGAACATGCTTTCAGAAGTTTTAAAAGAGCAACATTCCAATGTGGAAACTACAGAACCTGAACCACCAAAAAAGAAAATCAACCTTCTGCTGGTGGCATCTGACTCAGATGATGAAAATGAACATGTGTCGGTCCACACTGCTTTGGATTGTTATCAAGCAAAAGCCGTCATCAGCAGAGACACATGTCCTCTAGAATGGTGGTCGAAGCATGAAGGGACATATTAATCTTTACAACATCTGGCACATAAATATCTTGCGACGCTGGCTACAACGGTGCCATGAGAATGCCTGTTCTCACTTTCAGGTGACACTGTAAACAAGAAGCCGACAGCATTATCTCCTGTAAATGTAAAGAAACTTGTTTGTCTGAGTGATTGGCTGAACAAGAAGTAGGACTGAATGGATTTGTAGGCTCTAAAGTTTTACATTGTTTTATTTTTGAATGCAGTTATTTTTTGTACATAATTCTACATTTGTAAGTTCAACTTTCATGATAAAAAGATTGCACTACAGTATTTGTATTGGGTGAATTGAAAAATACTATTTCTTTTGTTTCTTTTTTACAGTGCAAATATTTGTCATCAAAAATAAAGTGAGGACTGTACACTTTGTATTCTGTGTTGTAATTGAAATCAATATACTTGATAATGTGGAAAACATCCAAAAATATTTCAATAAATGGTATTCTATTACTGTTTAACAGTACGATTAATCACGATTTTTTAAATCGCTTGATGGCCCTAGTTTTAACATTCCAAGCGTGCTAATCATCCCCCAGCATTCTGTAATGCCAACTAGATCGAATATATGCTCAGAAATGAACAATTCCAACTCCCTTAGTTTCTTACCCAGCTCCTAGCATTGGTGTATCGGCAATTCAAGAATGTCTTCTCTTCATGTCCTTTGCTTCCTTGATGAATTTTGTTCTCAACCTCTCAATTTTGTACTGAGTGCTCAGATCTTACCACTTTTTGCCCTCCCCATTTGTTATTAGAGGACAACAGGGTTGGGATGCACTGGCAGAGCTGGGGGGGTACAGGCGGTTGAGGTGCAGGGTGGTCAGGGTACATTGGCAGGGCTGAGACTGCAGGGCGGTTGAGCTGCAGGAAGCTTGGGACCCAGAGTGGTTGGGGTGCATTGGCAGAGCTGGGTGTGCAAGGCTTGTGGTGCTATGCAGTGCAGGCAGGCTGGGGCGCACTGGCATTGCTGGGGGATGCAGGAAAGTTGGGGTGCATGGGCAGAGCTGGGGGTGTAGGGCATTGGAGGGAAGGCTTCGGGTGCACTGGCTGAGCAGCAGAGCGCAAAAGTGCAGGGGGCTGGGGCACTGGAAGAGCTGGGTGGTACTATGTCTTCCTCCCCTGACCCCCCAATCTTTCTCCCCTTCACTCAAACCCACCCCCACTTACCCCCCTCCCCACAATCCCCTCTCCCCTCGCTGCAGCCCCACACCACTCTCCACTCTATTTCTCTATTCCTCTGACTCCGTACTGCTCTCTGCCCAGGAAACATTCACATGCCTAATTCTGCCCCTCCCGCCACAAAGACTTTGTCATCAAAATCCAATTGCCACCCATGACTCACAAATTATAGCGCCCTCCAGACACTTATTCCAAAACTCCTTTTGTCTAATGTGGGGGACTGTGATCGACTTATCCTTAGTTATGTTAACTGATGGGTGAGTTCACAATCACCTGTCTCAATGAGGTCTATGATTCACCCAGACATTAGTACCTCTCGGTTTAACAGTACAGAAAGAAACAAGTTTTTGGGGGCAGCCTGTAACTCGGGGACCCCTAGGTCAAATGATCCCAAATTTAAAATTTGGATCACTAGTGCTACTCTGCGCCCCCAGGAGGCCCACCAGATTTCCAAGCCATCAAACTAACCATTCCTATTTTAAAGCACTTTCAAAAGTTGAGTTCTAAAAGTCATAAAATGGTAGGAGTGGAAACCCTCTAGCTGTTTTTCCGTAATGGTGTATACACAGTGTAAAAATGTATATTTTCTTAAATCATGGACTCAGAGAATTGCAGGATTGGAATGGACCTAGAGTGGTCATCTAGTCCAGTCCCCTGCACTCATGGCAGGACTAAGTGTAATCTAAACCAACCCTGAGAGCTGTTTGTCTGACCTGCTCTTAAAAATTTCCAATGATGGAGATTCCACAACCTCCATCTTACTGTTTTAATTTGGATTCCCCAAAGATTTAGTGGGCCCCACGCACTATCTTGGGTAAAACTGGACAGATTGCGACCATTCTGACCCCTAGCTCATCAACAGCTTGATCTCTAACTCAGAGCAAAAAACCCCACCTGGAAACTTTTATTAAAATGGCTATATCTGGGGGCTTCCATCTCCAGAACCCCTGGCTCAAATCACTGCAAATGTGGGTCACTCTACTACCCTGCACTCTCCTGAGGCACACCAAATTTCAGAGAACCCTAAGTCAATTTTAAAAGACTTAGGGAACATTGACATTGAAAGAGGTGTCATAACCTAACTATGATTTAGTTGGGGTTGGTCCTGCTTTGAGCAGGGGGTTGGACTAGATGACCTCCTGAGGTCTCTTCCAACCCTGATCTTCTCTGATTCTATGACACAGTGGTGCTTCCTTGCCACTGTCATCTAGAGGACCATAGATCAAACCTGTGACACTGAACAACTCTGAAAATCCTGTCCCAGTGAGAGTGCTGAGCACAACAGTGTTTGTACCTTCCTGGCCAGCCCCTGCACCTCAGGGAGCACTGCTGACCAGGACTCCTCTGAGATGGGAGTTAACAACGTGGATTCGACTGCAAATTCCCTGGACTTAGAGGGCCAAATAGTGAGATCCACAGTGAATGTTTACTCAGTCCTTAGGCTTATCCTGGGCATTTGCCAGAGTAAACCATGAGCAAGGACGGGAGGATTTGGTCCAGGGTGTCACCTGCCTTCGTTGGTCACAACTGAGAATACCAAATTGAGGTCAAACTTCTGAGAAATAGGGCAAACACACTCCAGAACTGGTGGTTATTCTCTCATAAGATATACCAAACCAGCAACAAAAGTCAACTTCTGTTTCACCACACTGGCTAACAAGAAGTCAGAAAAGCAATTTCCTCAGGCATTCCAGATGTGGATTCAACACCCAGACACTAGACTTAAAGACGAGTGGTTCTGTAAAACCAGTTTAATCAAACAAAGGGTTCTTCTGATCCCAAAGAACCAGCCACAAACCCCAGTCAATATACAACTCAGATCTTACCCCAAAATCACACTGTTGCCAATCCTTTAGTATCTAAAATCTAAAAGTTTATTTAAAGAAGGAAAGAAAGAAAGAAAGAAAATTAAAATTGGTTAAAGAAATCAAATACATACAATAATTGCAAAGTTCTTGGATCAGGCTTGTAGCAGTGATGGAATAAACTGCTGGCTGAAGTCAAGTCTCTGGTTGCTTCCAAATCACTGGAAGGTCCACAGTGTCACAAAATGCTCCCATTAGTATAAGTCCATAGTCCAGAGGCTTGAGCAGGAAAGAGGCTGGAGCTTGAAAGAGACAAAATGGAGATTTTTCAGCACCTTTTATACCTTCTGCCATGTGGAGGGAAGGAAATCCATTGTCTCAAACAAAGCCCTCAACATGGCTAGCAGAAAATTAGAGGTAAAAGATGGAGTTTGGAGTCACATGGGCAAGTCACATATCCCTGCGTGATTTCACTTAGTCACAGGAAAAGCCATTACCAATACCCGACAGAACGTTCACAGATCCGTCCATTCAGTGTAGATGGGCGTCTTCCATTGTGAGTTAGATGTCCTTTTTATGAGCCACTTAACTTGAATAGTTTCTTCACAATGTGCTGGCTAAACACCTTGTTGCTGTTTCCCAGAAGCAAACACATTAGAAATGCAGATATAGCGCCAATACTCATAACTTCAGATTAAAAAATGATATATGCATGCAAATAGCATAATCATATCAGCAAATCATTATCTTTCCATAGACACTTTACTTGACACAATTTATACAAGATTTGTTGCAATTATATAACAGTGGTAGCGAGTATCATCTACAGCAGGGGTCTCAAACTCAAATGACCACGAGGGCCACATGAGGACTAGCACACTGGCCTGAAGGCCACATCACTGAAACCTTTTCATACAACGATACAAAAGTATAGTCAAAAATGAAAAAAATGAACTACAGCTAAATGAGATCTGTGGGGTCCTGCTGAACATATCATGGCTCGCCTGCGCCGTCAGCTACTTTGGAGGGACCAAGAGGGTTTTGATCTGAAAGGGAAAATGGAGAGCCTGGGCAAGACACTTGGTTCTCACCTCCTGAGTCTAGGATTTAAAGCCAAACTGATGTTACATGATATGAGTTTGCTGGTCTCAGCTTAGGCTCTGGTGGTCAAGTCTCTTGGGACTCCTGTCTGTTGATTTAAAGGTAGTCTAGGGCTCTGGGGCCAGAGGTATGGCAACATGTGCAGGATGCAGTCCTTGAGACTCCCCCAGCTCTGAGCACCTGGGCTGGGGTTAAAAGCAAAGAGGACACTAGCTTCCACAAGGTGATGTTCTGTTGTAACCATTCGTGTGGGGGAAGAGCCTCCTAGTTCATTTACACAAAAGAATGAAAATGCTGAAGGGGCAGGCAGCAGCCAGCTGCAGTTTGTAGGCAGGGAACATGTGCAGCATGTGAGCATGTCTTATAACAGGAGGCAGGAGGTGCTGTCCTGATAGAGGATAGAGGCACACTGATCTGATTCAAGGAAACAAAACCATCCAAACCCCACCCTGAAGAGAACTTCCCACCCAAATCGCTCATCCCACAGCGCTGCAAACCTTCCACCTTCGGCAGACAGCAGCCAAAGCAGAATGTCAAACCACCTCACTCAAATGACAAAACACGTCCCGTCCCTGCCCCTATTCCAACCCCTTCCCCAAATCCCCGCCCTGGCCCTGCCTCCTCCCCAAGCACGCCACGTTCCCGCAGCTCAAGGGGAGCTTGGCTGCTGGTGGGTGCAGACCAACCACTAAATTCTCCCCGTGGGTGCTCCAGCCGTGGAGCACCGAGTTGGTGCCTATGGCGAGCAGCAGGAAATAACTCCGCGGGCTGCGTGTTTGAGACCCCTGATCTACAGGGTTATATTTTATTAGATAACATCACAAAAGATTTTAGCAAAAGCTCCTCTATAACATTCTTCAGAAAACTCTCTCCGTCCCTGCCAAACAAACAATCCAGAGAAGGGATTTGCTCCCCTCAGCCCTGTTTGCAAAGGGGATCCAGGCAGGATGCTGCTCGCAGCAAGGCTTTCTCTCTACCACCAAGTTCCAGACTGGGCTGACAGAAAAGTAGTCCCAGGGCCTCTCTGTGTCAGGAAGTTCTCACAAAAAACATGCCCCAGCGCCTGGAGTGCCCAGGCTAGCATGCAAAATGACAAGCTAAGGGAGCAGAGCAGGAGCTGTCTGGAATGGCGGAGACCGCCGAAGCAAGGAGAGGAAAATGAATGGTGACTTTAGTTTAAGTTGGTCCAATTAAAGACATTACCTCACAACCTTGTATTTAGTTTAATTTGACATTTCAGGTTGCAGTCAGGGATACTGTACCAAGAGTCCATTACTGGAGAGCAGTCTAGAGATAGGATGAGAACCTATCTCACTGACTCTCTGTGTGACTTTGGACAAGTCATTTCACTCTCTTTGTGCCTCAGTTTTCAAATTTGTAAAAAGAAGATTACAAGACTTAATCTGTAATGTTTGCAGAATATTTCAAGATTCTAGGATTCAAGATGCCATGCAAGTGCAAAGGATAATGTGATCACTGATATACATAATATATTTACTATGTATATCTCAGATAGGGAGTTTCTCCCGATGCAGTCCTAGCAGTAGCCTCAACATTCAAATCACTCACTTGCATTCTCTTCCTTCAGGGTGTCTAAGATTTTCCAGAATGGTTTCTTCTAGTGCAACCACAGTAGTGAAAGTTAAGACTGTGATGGGGAGCAGAAGTGAAAGTCATGAGTCCTGCAGCTGTACTGATTCACAACATAGGATCATAGAAGATTAGGGTTGGAAGAGACCTCAGGAGGTCATCTAGTCCAACCCCCTGCTCAAAGCAGGACCAAACCCAACTAAATCATCCCAGCCAGGGCTTTGTCAAGACGGACCTGAAAAACCTCTAAGGACGGAGATTCCACCACCTCCCTAGGTAACCCATTCCAGTGCTTCACCACCCTCCTAGTGAAATAGTTTTCCTAATATCCAACCTAGACCTCCCCCAGTGCAACTTGTGACCATTGTTCCTTGTTCTGTCATCTGCCACCACTGAGAACAGCCGAGCTCCATCCTCTTTGGAACCCCCCTTCAGGTAGCTGAAGGCTGCAAACACAGTAGCAAAAAGTTGGTGTAGTGGTTCTCAACCTGCGGATTGTGAACCCCTTGTGGCCCAGTCAGCAAATAGCTGCAGCCCATGTGACATCCTCAGGGCTATAAAGGTAGTGTATATATTGTGTGGATGTGGCCCATATAACACATAGAGAGCTGCATATGCAGCCCACAGTGGTAAACAGGTTGAGAACCACTGGGTTAGTGTGATGCGGGTAGATGTCTTTTCAACTCTCCTGTGGTCTTGCCTTATATCTGAATCCTCCAATGAATAGGGATTATATCCTGTGTAGCCTGATCTATAGATTATGAATACAAATTCCCAGTAATCACTTTGAGGGTTCACAGGTTCTTGTCCCAAGATCAGGCCCAGTATTATTAAAATTATTATATAGTTGGGAACCCCGATGTGCACAGGTGCAACATTCACACTATAGGAACTCTTTTAGATTTACAAATAAATAATTTATTAATACATTTAGCGAAGTCTCACACACTCTAACTCAGTAAGGTAGATAGAGGTAATACAGAAAGTACATCTGAACATCCATACTCCCACCATCCCTTGCAAAACAACCTGAAATGTTAGCCATTATCTTCCTCATCACTGTTACCATCATTCTGGCCCCTCCCAAGGGCCACATCGCTCTCCCAACTGCCCTGGGATGCCACTTTTATAATATGTTACGTTGATGTTGCCATGTCTAATGCATATTCAAGAGGGGTTTCTCCCCTCTTCCTTATTTGTATTTCCTCCCCTTACCAATGTTAAGATGTCCTTTTTCTATAGGTTGGTGTATTTATGATTTCACCCCTTTATCATATATGTCAATTCATTGCCATGGCACTCTTGCAGTCAGATGTTCCATCTAAAACCTTCCAGAAGCTGGTGTCAGTTCATGTTCAGTGGATGGCTGATGTCATTATGGACAAAATTCCCTGCCCTACACTCTACTTCCAGTTCCCCAAAACTTATGAGTTACCTAAGTTTAATTATGCCAAAGTTCGTAGGCCTCAAGCCTCATGCTAACTGCTGAAGCCAGCGTCTTACAGGATACAAGCCTGTAGGTTTCCTTGTGTTACTGCTGAATATAATAAGGTAGAATATAATGCAAAGCAGTGAATATAATAGAGGTAAGCTGGCCCACTATGCTACACTTGTTGGCATGATTTTCAAATCTGGTTCCTGTGTCAAGCAATAAAGCAGCTCTGTGTGATCTGGATTAGTTTGACAACACTTGTCCTAAAAAGCACTGTTTAGTGAGCTGAATGGGAAACCAGAAGAGCCGGGCTATGACTTCCAAAAGTAACTCCTTATTCCGTGTTTGGATTCCTAATTTTAGAAACTGCGGGGGGGGGGGGGGGGGGGGGGGGGCCTTTCAGAAAGTGCTGAGCACCCTCTCTCTGACAATCAGCTTCTTCAAGGTATCTCCAACTGAGTCCCCCAAAACACTCCTCAGTTCTGACCATGGAGGCCCTGGTTTCTAGTCCTCACTCTGTTATTGCTTTACTGTGTGACTGTGGGCAGCTCAGCCTCTCTCTGATCAGTTTCCTCCTCTGTGTCATGGGGATAATAGTATACACTTTTGCAGAGCAGCCTGAGGTCCCCAGATGAAAGGCACCAGGTTAGTGTGACATTGTTATTGGGACAAAAATTCCGCCTGAGGAACACATCAGCAAATCTGCTGGCAGAGCAGGGGTGGGCTGCTCATGAGAGGAACTAGTCAGGCTAATGGAAATGTGGGGCACATTTTCAAGTAGTGAGCGCTACAGCTGAGAACAGATTTTCAGGAACCTTGGTCCCAGCAATTCCCATTGTGACTCTTTTATTCAGACTGTTCTTTGGGGAATCTGACCACTTGTTCTACTGCCTACAAAGGTGCTGTGATGGGGTGTACCCTCCCCACAACAGGCGCTGAGCTGTTTTCAAAATCTAGCTCCAAGTGTGGGCGCTGAGCATTTTGAAAATTCTGGCCTTTGGTGCAAACCAAGCCCAGACTAACCAGGTCTGATGCCAGCTTCACTGCAAAGAATCCCCAAAGCCCCTGAAATGCCTTTTGTCTGTTTGATCCACTCCTAGCTCTGCTGAGTAACACCACCATCATGGGGAGGGTTTGATGTGGAATTCCATCTCACAGCAGTAGGTCACAAAAGCTCATAACAAGGGCTGGATCCTGCCCAAATGGGAGCAAAGCGCTGCATTCACAGGAAGGGTTCAAGTCGCTTGCCCTGCTATCTCCAGCTCTGGAGAGCAGCAGAACTGCCTAACAGCTCCCCTCCTCTGACTGGGGTGATGACTGTTGAGGTTACTTTAACCACTGCTTCTAAGGGCCAGGTGAGAAGTGATTAGTGGGACAGCCTGGACACAAGGTACCTCGATCCTGCAATACTGAGCATGGCTGCATGGCTGCCATATTACTCCGTGCTAGTGGCAGGAGGGAGGTTGAAGAGGGGAGCATGTAGCTAAACATCTTGTTGGCCTAAGAAGGATGGTGCATTAGCCCATGTCTCCTTAGACATACCAGTCCCCACCCATGCCCCGCCCCTTTGCTGTCTCTTGCACAATGGCAAACTGCCTACAAACTGGTGGGCATGGCAGCCCTAGCTGGCAGCCAATCTTACTGCCACCTCCCAGACACATTACTGGGGAAATGTGCTTCGTTCAGAGAAGGGAGGAGGTGCCATGCACCTTTACAAAGGTCAGTGCTCAGGCAGGTTTGAGATCAGCATGCTGCCCAGCATTTGAAGGATCTTGATGGATAAGCCTCTGACTTTCTTCTCATGTTTTCTTTTTCTGACTCCCTCCCTCCCCCAATGCTCCCAAAGTGCTGTGAGGCGCTCTGTGAGGTCTGGCTTATGTAAAAGAGAGCCTGTCAAAGTTCGGACATGCAGGTCCCATAGCCTGGAGCTGGATTGAGTGATGAGTCTCTATCAAGCACTCATCTACATTTCTCGTTCCTTCAGCATGCCCTGAGGTTTGGCATTCCTTGCTTTCAAAGCTCCACAGTTATTAGTATTAAGGAGGCACGCTCATCTCCTAGAAACCTTGGGAACAGGGAGAGTGCAAGAGAGTGCCTGTGTGGGTGTGTGCAAATACGTGTCTCGCTGTCAGCGTGTTAGGGACTGGGGTTAGAAAAACAGCCCTATTATCGGGGTCTGATCCTAACAGAGTGACAAGTCTTCTCTTCAGAAAGATTCCTAGGGGGCGAGGCCGGGCAGGGCAAGAACAAGCCTCTTCTGCCCCTGCCATGCTCTGCTGACTGTGGATTGGGGTCACATCTGAAATAGTAGCGAGACAAAGGTGACTTTGCCAAGAGTTGGATTTCCTTATGGGTGCCATTGTGACTTTAGCCACAGCTCTGAGTAGGGGGCAGTGCAGAGCTAAAGGAGAGTTTGAGCGGCTCTTCTCAAGGCACATTACGGCTGTTGGTTGCTCAACAATCAAAAAATCCCAACCTTTGGCCTTGGAGTTAACAAGACCTGTTAACACAAAATCCTTTTCCTCCACTAGGAGATAGCACAGGAATGACCTGGGGATGTATTAGACAGTGATAAGTGGTTCTTTCCATCCCCTTTTATCCTGTTTACAATACAGGGGCTTTCCTTGAACAAAACTTCTCTTTACCCTCCATGCACCTGGCTGTTGTGGCTAAATGAGCCAATTTGCTGACAGGCTCTCCCTGGAAGGACTCAACGTCTAGCCTCCAGAGACCTAAAAAAGAGCTTTGTGGAGCTCGAACGCTTGTCTCTTTGACCAACAGAAGTTGGGCCAATAAAGATATTAGCTCACCTACCTTGTCTCTCAAAGTCTAACAAGCATACCAGCTTGCCTTCAGAAAAAACACTTTCTCCACAAAAGAAAAGCAGAAAAACATTACAGTGCTGCCAACATATCTGGCCATTTTCTTAAAGCCACAGCTCCTAGAGGCATGTGACTATGGGAGAATCTCAGGGTTGTTTTTAAGTGTTTTGGTTTGGGGGTGGGGTTTTGTTTTGTTTTTTGGTTGGTATGGGGGTTTTTTGTTTCTTTGGTTTTTTTAAGTGAGTTTCTAGCCCTTGTGGTTTTCAGAGAAAAGTTTTAGAATGTGACTTGAGTGTGACCGAAAGGCTCTGACACTGGAAGGCAAGTAAAAAGAACCCAACATATTTGTTCATTTTTTGTTTTGTTTGTCTCATGCATCTTGATTCTGGGAGGCTTGATTCCTGATTTTGGAACACTTGGGATTGGTTCTTTTTCCAAAGAACTGCACCTGGCCTGTTGTGTTACTGTTCAGAATTTGATGGATCAGCTAGGAACAGAAAAGATGGATCCATGAGGAGACTGGATTTGACTTCAGCAGGTTTAACTTCACTTATTAGTGAAGCAGTTCAGGATAATGACCCTTTGTAAAATTGATCCACTTATTCCCTCCTTTGCCACTTCCAGGCCAAATTCTCTGTTTTAAAGCAAATCTGAGCTTTCTAACTCCTGCTACACTTACCTGAAATTCCAAAGTGAATCCTGCTTGCTTCTTACATCAATGTTTGCTATAAAAATCCTGGATTTAGCACTTAACTGGCAGTTCTGTTGATGATACATGTCAGAGAATGAAACAGTTGGAACATTAGTAACTAAATGGATTCCGCACACTAGAACCAGCCCTTTATTTAGAGAAATGCCATCGCGTTGAGTGTAGGGCCTCACTTCACTCAGCAGAAACATGGACTGTAAATCAGGACAGGCATATGCGCCGACTGTGGGTGCTCTGGGGCTGGAGCACCCATGGAAAAAAAATAGTGGGGGCTCAGCACCCACCAGCGGGCCCCTCCTACTGCTTCCCCCCCAGTGCCACCCGCCCAGCGAGGATCAGCTGTTCAGCGATATGCAGGAGGTGCTGGGGGGGAGAAGGGGGAGCGGGAGCAGGGAGAGGCGGAATGAGGACGGGACTGGGCGACGCGTCGGGGGGGGGGGGAGACTCCCCAGAGGCTGAGGAGTGGAAGGGACGGGGGGGGCCAGAAGCGGAAGGGGTGGGACCAGCCCCTTCCAGCTGCTGGAACACTGCTGTGCAGTGTGGCGGCTGCCTGAGACAGCCTAGCTGTGGAGGAGGTGGATTCCTCTCCCTGCCCGAGCTTGGCTACCAGGGACCGCAGCTGAGCGAGCCAGAGCTCCCCCTTCCTCCCTGACACGTTTCTGGTTTGCTCAACCACGATCCCTGGCAAGCTACTCTGGGTGGGGAGCGGGAGTCACCTCCTCCCCATCCAGGCACTCTCAGGCAACTGCTGGGCTGCAGAGCAGTGACAGGGGAGGGGCCAGCATTAGAAGCAACTTCCCCCCACCAGGGAGAGCGGTGGAGCATTTCGGGGGAGGGGGCCAGGCACAGCGGGAGGACAGAGTGCCTTCCCCTGCAGGTAATGTGGGGCAGGGAGAGCATGGTGGTCCCGGGCTGGGTGCGGGTACATGTGACCAGTCATGTGACCTCCCCTTTAGATTGTGCCCCCCCCCAGTACGGGGAGGCACCAGTCCCCTATGGCGAGGCATGCTCAGAGGAGGGGGCAGAACGGGACAGGAAGAGGCAACTAACAAGGAGCAGGGGTGGGAAGAGGTGGGGTCTTAGGGGAAGGGATGGAGCGGTGGCAGGGCCTGGGATAGAGTGAGGGGTGGAGCACCCCTGGGAAATCAGAAAGTTGGCATCTGTGAGGACAGGTGATATCTCATTTATTTACTCTCATTATGTTTTGGCATCATTAACTTCAGCTGAGGCTTGGTTCTGTTTCTGAAAGCTTTGGGAACATCTGGGGAGGATGCAGACCAGACGGGGATGGATCCTCAGCTGGCATATGATGAGCTTAGCTCCCTTGTGGTCAGTCTAGCTGTGACAACATGCACCGGCTGAGGAGCCAGCCTGCTAGCATTACAAAAGATCATTTAAGAAAATACGCAGCAATTTAACTTCAGTTGATTTTTTAATGTAAAAAAGCCCATAAACTAATCAAACCACTAACTCTTTAAACCTTAACTTCACTGTGTGACACAGAGGCTCCTTGGCAAAGGGTCCCCTGTTCTTTGCAAATAACTCTCACCTCAGACTGACCAGCTCACTATTCCAAACACATCTTACAGGATATTTATCCATAAAGAATAATAATGTAAGGCATCTACAGAAAGCTCGTAAATTTTCCCAGTTCAAACCACTGCAAGATGTATGTATGGGTAATATTTAAGAAATAATGTAATTATATTAGGAATATGCTCTTAGTCACCGGGGGATAATATGTCTCAAGTGAGGGCCGCCGGTTCAGGCAGGAGGGAGTTGTCACCCTGCCCAGTTTTGCCTTGCTCAGTATCAAGACTTTCAGTGGAAAACCATCAGAGGCCAATGTAAACAGTCAAACCCATTTGAAGGTAAAGGAGGAACTTTACAACAGACAGGTTCTCCCTGTCTGTGAATAGAAACAAAAGGCTGTTTTCAGTATAACGCAGAGGCCGGAGAAGCGCTGTGCATCCATTTCATTAGTATTTGGTATAAAAAGTCATTTGCTAAGCGAACTTAAGAGCTGCTAAAGGGAGTTTCAGAGGGATTAGCTGCCGACTGTGCGTGGAGGTAGCAGGACATGGTGAGCAGTGCAGTTTGGTTGACTGTTTGTACTCTGTGTATGGCCTCAGTAAGCAGGGTGCCTTGCTAAAGGCCAGGAGGCTCTAACTCTTGGAGTTCAGCTCAGCCCAGCCGTTTGAGTTTCTGAGTGGTTAATCGCTCCCTGGTGGTGAGGGGCAGAACTGAGCTGAGTGACACAGGGAAGAACAGGTATAAAAAGTCACTTGCTAGACAAATTCCAAAGCTGCGAACAGAGGCAGCCAACAGCGGAGTTTTGGAGGGAGCTGAGAGAGGGAATGCGAGAGGCTTTCCTTCCAGATTCAGCACTGTGTGTGATATCAGGATGGCCAGTGATGGAACAGTGGTAGTGAGCTGCAGTGGATGAACCATGTTCTTTTTCCTGCTTGAAGACATTTCATATGCATGAAGGATTTCATATGCATGAAGTGCAAATTGATGGCTGTGCCAAAGGAGAAGATTCTTGGATTCGAGGGGCAAGTAAAGATACTGCTGAGAAACAAAGAAGCTTTAGGAGTTCCTAGACAGACAGGTTCAGGAAACATCAGTACTCCAGGTTTGAGTAAGAATGGAACTGGCCACCAAGGAATCAGAGAGAGTGGCAATCAGAGAGGAGGCATGACACTTTGTAACCACCAGAGGCAAGAAGTCACAACAGCATTCTGCATGACTGGAGACAGATGAGGATGGGCAGGCTGTGGGCAGCAGAGAGAAGAGGACTGGGAGGAATTCCACGCAGCTAGAAGTTTCCAGTCAATACCAGGTCCTCAATGTGGAAACTTTAGAAAATACCTGTCAATATCCAGCTAGTCCAAGGGAACAGAGAGATGTGCGGGAAACACACATGGATGGCAGTTCATCCCAACCTGTAAGAAAATCAAGCTTCTCTGCAAAGAGTTCTCCAACCATCCTAGGAAAACAGACAATCCTTGTTGGGAGACTCAATACTCAAAAGAATTGAAAGAATATTCTACAACGGCCAGACAAACAACAGTATGATGCGCTGGAGCTAAAACATGAGACATCACTCTACGACTGCATAAGCTTCTGAAGTCGACGGGCAAGGATCCAGTGATGATGGTTCTTATCAGCCCTAAGGACACTGCAATGTGGGATACCCCACTGAAATTAGATGACTTCATGGAACTCGGAAACATACTGAAAAAAAAGAATGTCCACGCAATCTTCTCTGAGATCCTTCCTGGACCACGAGCAAAGGAAAACAGAAGACAGACGATTCTGAAAGCGAACAGCTGGCTACATAAGTAATGTAGAGAGGAGGGTTTTGATTTTGTGGTTTTGTCTACCTTCTCTGGGGAGATGGTGCTGTATAGTTTGAATGGGGTCCACCATGGGAGAAGGGTGGCTACAATGGACAGGAGAGGATTAAACTAATTGCAAAATGGGAGGGTAAAAAGAGGGAAGATATGAGCACTCAGCACAAGATCAAGATGTTGAGAACAAAATTAAGCAAGGACCCGAAGGAGTTGATGAGAAGAAATTATTTAATTGACTGTACACCGATGCTAGGAGACTGGGTAACATACAAGAGGATTTGGAATTGCTCATGTATGAGCATAAATTTGATCTAGTTGATATTACTTGGTGGGATGATTTGCACGTCTGAAATGCTAAAAATGGATTATATTTAGGAATGACAGAATGGGCAAAAGGGGAGGGCAAGTAGCACTCTATGTCAAAAATGGCATTACCTGTTTCCAACTCACTGATAACTTGGAAGAATATGATCTTAAATGCTTATAGATCTAGGTTCTAACATATAAAGCACAGTATGGGGTATTAGTTGGTGTCTGGTACAGGCAACCACATCACACTAGGAATCAGGATGACCGGCTACTTATGCACCTACCTACGTGTAGGAAGAAATGCTGCATGAGCATGGGGGATTTCAATTTAAGTGACGTATATTGGAGGTGTCATGCTGCCAATATGAAAACATCCTGAGAACTATCAGATATTATAGATGACAATTTCCTAACTCAAAATGCACTGAAGTCAACATGTGGGAATTCTTTATTAGAATAACAGATAAAGAGAAAATGATCATAGAACTAAAAATTAATGGTAGCTTAGGTACAAGTGACCATGACTTGATCAAATTTATAATGTGCAAGAAAAACAAAGTCCAGACCTGTAATATATATACTTGGTGCTTTAATAGAGGCAATTTCATAAAGCTGAAACCAATTATGAGCCAAATCAGCTGGGAGGAAGAATTTAGCCAGAAAAAAAGTGTGAACGATAAGTGGGAATAATTTAAGAACACCTTACTAGATGCCTCAAAAGCCACAACACCACAGCTGAGGAAGAAGGCTGTGCTGGTTAAAAAAACTGACCTAGTTTAGAGGTGAAATGAAGGCAGCTATAAAAAATAAAAAGATATATACAACAAATGGAAAAAAGTGGAAGTTCATAGCAATGAATATAAATCAGAAGTTAGGAAATGTGGAAATTTGATAAAGGGAGCCAAGGGACAAGTGAGCTGCAGCTCACGAAAGCTTATGCTCAAATAAATTTGTTAGTCTCTAAGGTGCCACAAGTCCTCCTTTTCTTTTTCTTTTTTTTTAAAGAGAAATCTATGGCCAGCAGAGTTAAAGACAATTAAGAAGAATTTTTTAAATATATAAGGAACACAAAAAATCCGGACATGGTATTTGTACATTGCTAAATGGAAATGGTAGAATTATCAATAATAATGCAGAAAAGGCAGAAGTGTTCAACAATATTGTTCTATACTTGGGGGGGAAATAATGATACAGTCTCATTATATGGTAATGTTAATGGTTTCCATTCCACTAGTATCTCTGGAGGATGTTTGTGACAGGGGGTATCGCTGAATGCACTGGGATTTGTGACTTAAATTTTAATTCCCCACCTGTAGAGACTTAAGGAGGCCCACAAACAGAAGAGCCTCCCTTGCAAACAGTAAGGAAGTGGAGCCTATGTTGGAACCACCCAGTCTAGATAACTGGGTGTGATCAAGTTCTCCCACCGAGGACTCTGCTACAATGTTAAACAGAAGCTAGGAAAGTTAGACATTTTTAAATCAGCAGATCCAGATAACTTGCATCCAAGGATTTTAAAAGAGCAGGCTCAGGAGCTTGCTGGACCATGAATCATAGAAATGTAGGACTGGAAGGGACCTTGATAGGTCATCTGTTCCAGTCCCCCATACAAAGGCAGGACTAAGTATTATCTAGACCATCACTGACAGGTGTTTGTCTAATCTGGGTGCTTAATTACCCCTTGTGACAGAGCGCACTTGCCCCGCACTGGTACCATGAGGGTTAACTCTACTCTCTGGACCGAGGAGGCGATGCCCCTGCAGCCCTGCTGGGCATACTCTGGCTGGAGACTAGATATAAAAGGTAGCAGCTCGGCTCATTCAGGGCTGATCACTGAAGAGGGAGGATGCACGCAGTGAGCTCCAGGCTGGGAACCACAGAAGCCCTAGATGGCGGAAGCCAGGGACACTGACACTCTGGAGGACACCCAAGGAGTTTCAGAGCTGCTGGGAGCCGCACTGGCCGAGGAGCCCAGAGACCCCGGGGACGCTGCATCAGGAACATGGTAGGAAGTAGCTCATGGGGACCAGTTATTGTGCCACGTGGGGTCAGTGTGCTTCGGGCGGACTCCCTAACAGGACCCTGAGCTGGGACCCCATTGAGAAGGGAGGGCCTGGGTCCCCCTACCCAGCAGCCAACCCCCCGCCCCAGGCAGCGGCCCAATCCCCCAACCCGCTGCCAGGCCAAACAGCCCTAGTGAAGAGGGCCATTATACTGACTCTGGCTGCTGGGCCACGCAGCCCTGAGAAAGGGCTGTTAGACTGACTCTGGCCAATAGGCCACACAGCCCTGCTAAACAGGACAGCCCTATTGGCTCTGACTGCTAGGTGAAACAGCCCTGAGAGAGGGCAGCCATATCAACTTTTACCCATAGGTAAGTCCCAAGACAAGTGACGGCTGTATAGACTCAATCAGGGGGCTCATCCGCGGCGGAGGAAGGCATCCCCTGACCAGCTCCGTTCCAGACTACAGGCACTATAAAGGAGCCTCTACAGGGGCTGAAGGTGGAATGTAAGGACCTGGCTGTGAATGCAAACTAGGCCCTGCCCTCACTCTTTAAGAGGGAGGCTCAGGACACTTCCAGAGACCCAGTGTTTCCCCAGCCAAAATAAACTCCAGGACCCTCCTCTGGAGGTTGGCCAGGGTACCTGGGGGCAGGCTAAGGTTGTTGAACCAATGCCAAAGCATAGACAGGACCAACTAGTTGATGACCAATGCCCTCCTCCAAACGGAAAGGCGCCACCCATGCCCGCAACTGGTCAATTACCATGGCCTCCAAGTTGGCCTAATTATACAGTGGGGAGGGATTGATGGCAAACAGGTAGATGCCCAGATAGAGCAGCAACCCATACCCAGTGGATAGTGTGGAGAGCAGGTGGGAGGGAATCCACCTGCCACCCATCCCCGACCATCAGAGCTCTCGACCCAGCTGGGCAGAAGAGGCTGCTGAGTGGATTGTTTGGAAAGACTCTGCGCAGCAGGTCTTCCGGGTCCTGGGCCATGAGGAGCACGTCATCAGCATACGCCAACAGGCCTATCCTCAAGGCCAAGTCACCAAGTATCTATCTCTTCAACTGATTGCAAAGATGACAAAGGAAGGATTTGATGGCAATGGCATATAACTGATCAGACAGAAGGCAGCCCTGAAACACTCCCTGACCAAAGCTGACCGGTCGAAACAGGTCCAGTTGAGCTTGACCATACACTCTGCAAAGGCTTCCAGTACCTGGAAGAACCCCACAAAATGGGACTGAAGCCAAATGTCCACTGTGTAAGGCTTGTTTTTAGCTTTCACCATTTTGTTTTGTATAAGTGGCTGTTTGCCCTCCGTCTTTGACCCCCTTCTTGTTCATCAATTACCGCCCTTTTTCTGTACGAGCGGGAAAATTGTGTCATGTGACTTGGGAATAGCCTGCCTAGTAACAGGAGAGCATAAAAGCCCAGCACACCCTGTGAAGTGTGCTGTCCCTCCCAAAGGGAGCCCAGTGTCTGTAGAATAACATCAAGAAAGATCAACTCACCTGTTCCCAAGTGTGGTCCTGATCCTGTTCCTAATCCTCATCGTCCAGTCTGTTGTGTTCCTGGTTGTTGTCCTCTTCTGCTCCGGTTCCAGCTGTGGTCCTGATCCTGTTGTGGCATCCCTGTTCCCTTCCTGGTATCCCTGTGAAATGGTGATATACAGTTTTACCTGTTTATCTTGTTAACCCACTTATAGTTTTGGGGTCCTGGCTTTATGCCAATTTGTGTGTTAACCAAGTTATTTGTAATAAATCTTATTGTTGTTTGCACCCCAGTAATTGCTTAGTACTCTTCCTCTGGCAGGAAGGTCTGGGGGTGAGGAAAGGGATTGCTACCGGTGATCAGATACAGACCAAGGGGTACCTGTAGTAAGGAGGAAGGGAGAACTATTTCCTGGCTTCTCTTCCAACCCACTGGGGGTTTAACAGCAGGATTCCCATCAGAGAACAGTGATCTACCTTGTCAAATGCTTTTTCCTAATCAAGGGACAGGAAGGCAAGAGACAGACCAACTCTACATGCTATCCAGAGAAGGTTCCAGATCAGATAAAGGTTGTCAGAAATAGTCCAGCCCAGAAGAGTGTATGCCTGGTTGGGGTGGATCATATCTGCCCAAAGAGACTTCAGCTGCAGCAAGATGGCTTTAGCTACAACCTTATAACCTGTGCTGGAGAGTGATACTGGGTGCCAATTCCTCAAGTTGCAGAGGTCCCCCCTTTTTGGTAGCTGGTTGAACACAGCCTGCCTACATGACAGTAGAGACCAACTTCCAGGGACTCAGCCCAAACGGTAGCAAGGTCCAGGCCAGGGACCTCCCAGAACGTGCAGTAGAACTCCACAGTCAGCCTGTCGATGCCCAAGGGTTTGTTAGTGGGCATCAGATGGAGGGCTTCTGAGAACTCAACCAGAGTGAGAGGACACTCCAGCCAGTCCTAGTCACCCATGCTCACCATTGGGAGTTTATCTGGCAGGACCCCACAAGCACTGCCTTCGGATCCAGAGAGAAACGGTCAGCATAGAAAGCCCTAGCCCTTTCTTGCATCTTCTCCAGATCTGTAAGAGAGGTACTGTCCTCTGTCAGAAGACAGGTATTTTTTAGCACCCATCCTCTTCTCCAGGGCACAGAAGTGGGAGCTGTGATCCACCTCCTGAAGGAGTTGGATACACAACCAGACAAAAGTACCATGGGCCAAATGGCCGTCAATGGCCTGGAGCTTGTCCATGCTGAGGGAAAGGCATACTTCTTCCCTTGCCAAGTCAGCTAAAATTCCTACAAGGACTCCACAGAGCCCACATCCTCCAACAGGCTGTTATTAAAATGCCAATAAGCCACCCCCAACCACTCAGGTATAAGAGCAACATTCACAAAAACTAAATGATAGTCTGAGTAGGGGGTCAGCCGAATGTCAGAGGAACAGGCCCATGTTAAAGCATGAAATGTAAATTCTGTCCAACTGTGATTGGCGCAATTCCACCCAGACAAAGCTGAAGGAGGTGGTGTTGTCTGGGTGCCGGTTGTGCCAAACACCCACCAAGGCATGATGGTCAAGAATCCCTCTGAGGATGTTAGTGGTGGCCACTAGTCAGTCGACCCTCAGCCTGGGCTTGGCTGTAGTCTCTTCCAGTCCCCTGCCCCTTGGTCCCCTATATAAGTCCCAACTCCTAGGCAAGCTCCCTCTTCCTCACAGGCATTGACTTCACTCCCAGGGTCCTGTCTGGGTCTAATTACCTCCAGTCCCCGGCACTGCTCCCCAGGTCCAGCTACTGGTCATTGATGGAGGGCATACGTCTAGAACCCCCCTCAGGGCTGCAGTGTCTGCAACACCACCATGCTAGGCTCAACAGAACTAACAGACCCTTCATTCTTGCCCCAAGTGCTGAGTTAAAGAGGCTCAGGGCTGGGAGCTGGTGCCACCTCAACAGGCTCAGAGCCCATGAATCCAGCATCACCAATCCCCTTGGAAGGCCCTGGACCCTAGATCTTGAATGGGCTTGAGACCGAGCTGCTCCGCCTTAGAGGAGGACATCTCAGAATGCCTGGCACCTCACTGCTCGGTGCCAGCCAATGCTGCTACAACAACGGGCTCAACGGTTGAAAGGCCTGCACCATCATTTACTGGGCAGAGACCAGGGTTGAGGGGCGCCTCCAGGGTAGGGCAGGGTCAAGGGCAGGAGGAGGAAGAGAGGTGTCACCATAATAGCTTCAGCGCCCAGACTAGGGAGATGATCATCCCCACATAGGTCAGCTAGACCCAGAGCCCTGATCGCTCCCAAACAGTCTGAGAGATCCCCACTCACAGAGTTTGCCCCACTGGCGAGGCAGAAATCTCAATCTTGGCACCAACTGCGGGGGCAGATGTTAAGGACACAGGCAGACTCCTCCACAATGGGCTCCTCTAGGGGAGGAACAGCACCAATAAACCCCCGCCCCCACAAAAAAAAAAAACCCCAAACCCTGCTCCTCAGCCAGCTCCTCCCACTGAACTTTCCCCGGGGGGGGGGGGGCAGTAAACGGGGCAGAGCAGCAGCACTGCCCCCGCCCCCCAAGAGGAAACCTGATCCAGAACTGACGGGAAGCAGCTATGCTCCAGCCCCGTGCTTAGCTCTAGCTCTATGCCTGCCCCGAGGCTATCTCCCAAGCAGTACCACCAGGGTCAGCCGGTGAGAGGGAATCATAGAATCATAGAATATCAGGGTTGGAAGGGACCCCAGAAGGTTATCTAGTCCAACTCCCTGCTCAAAGCAGGACCAATTCCCAGTTAAATCATCCCAGCCAGGGCTTTGTCAAGCCTGACCTTAAAAACCTGTAAGGAAGGAGATTCTACCACCTCCCTAGGTAATGCATTCCAGTGTTTCACCACCCTCTTAGTGAAAAAGTTTTTCCTAATATCCAACCTAAACCTCCCCCACTGCAACTTGAGACCATTACTCCTTGTTCTGTCATCTGCTACCACTGAGAACAGTCTAGATCCATCCTCTTTGGACCCCCCTTTCAGGTAGTTGAAAGCAGCTATCAAATCCCCCCTCATTCTTCTCTTCCGCAGACTAAACAATCCCAGCTCCCTCAGCCTCTCCTCATAAGTCATGTGCTCTAGACCCCTAATCATTTTTGTTGCCCTTCGCTGGACTCTCTCCAATTTATCCACATCCTTCTTGTAGTGTGGGATCTGCCAGCAGGGGCCACGTCTCCCCCCCCGGGTCACTCTCCCTCTTCCGCTGTCATCTCCCCTGCCAAGGGCCCACAGGCTGATGATCAGCAGGGTCACCTGACTATAACCGTACAAAAAAGAACCAGACAAGTTCATGGAGGCCAGGTCCACCGATGGCTATTAGCCAGGCTGGGCAGGGAGGGCGTCCCGAGCCTCTGCTTGCCAGAGCTGGGAATGGGCGACGGGGGACGGATCGCTCGAGGACTCCCTGTCCCGTTCACTCCCTGGGGGCGCCTGGCCCTGGCCGGACAGGACACTGGGCTGCGGACCCTGCTCCGACCCAGTCTGGCCCGTGTGACAGTCTCACGTTCAGCCCGGTGCTCGGGGCAAGGGGGCGGGAGGCCAGCCCAGGGGCTCTCTCCACAGGGCCTACCGCGCCCTCCCGCCGCTGGGGGGCGGGGCAGCACCGCCCCACGGCCGGGGCCGGGGCCGGCTGAACGCACTCGGCCTCACGCGGGCCTGCGCCGCCACGGCCGCCTGGGGAGAGGCCCCAGCTCGGCGGCCTTCACGCCGCTCGCTTAGCACGGGGCTGCCAGCGCCCCGCGGTCGCGGTGCCTCAGAGCAGCCCGCGGGGTCCCTCGGCCGGGCGCGCTGAGACCGGCCCGGCCGGCTCCCGGCCGCCCACGCGCAGCCCCGCGGCGCCCCCCAGCGGCCCAGGACGCTCCTCGCGCGGCCGGGCCCCCGAAGGCCCCCGCCGGGCTGCCTGCGCCGCGCCGCGCCCCGCCCCGCCGTCAGGCAGCAGCCCGGGCAGCCTCTCCCGCCGGAAGCGAGCCGGGCCTCGCGCGAGCGGAAGCCGGAAGTGGCGGGCGCTGACGTGTCGCGCGGCGCCGGGAGGGAGTCGGGCCGGGCTCTGCGGCCGCGATGGAGGCTCTTTACCACCAGACCAACAAGTGAGAGCGGGGCCGGGCCGGGCCGGGCTGAATCCCGCGGGCAGAGCCTGTGGGGCCGGAGCCCCAGTCCCGTCTCCGTAGCAGCGCTCGGAGCCTGGCGAGCCCGAGCCGGGATCCCGCCGGGGCCGGGGGCCGGGGCCGGGGCCGGGCCGGGCTCTCTCCTGCGTGCGGGAAGCCCCTCCCCCACCGCCCCGGGCAGCCGCCTCTGGCGCGGAGCGTGTCGCGGCTCAGCCGTGTCCCGCTGCGAGGAAAGAGGCTTTGTCCGATGTGAGCTGCTGAGGGGGTGGGCGTGGCAGCGGGCGAGGTACAAGGGTCCAGACTGGAAGTTGGGGGGTGCCCAGCCATAGGAGGAACATGGAAAGTGCCCTGGGCTCTCTAGTGTCCGGAACCTCGTTTTTCACTTTTCCTCCAATTTTCTATCTCCTGATTTGCAGCAAGGGACGGAATGAAATCGTGCAGGAAGCTTTAAAGGGATGTAAGGCTAGTTATTGTAGAGTGAACACATCGCCCACCACCACACTTCCAGGGTGCAGCATTTCAGCTGGCAAGTGCTGTGCTGATTCTTTGTAAGGGTTGGTGTTTACGGCATAAGTCAGTCGTTCTCACGCTTTCGTCCTGGTGACCCCTTTCACACAGCAAGCCTCTGAGTGTGACCCCCTTTATAAATTAACATTTCTTTTATATTGAATATTATTATAAATGCTAGAGGCGAAGCAGGGTTTGGGGTGTAGGTTGAAGGCTTGTGACACCCCCCCCCATGTAATAACCTTGCAACCCCCTGAGGGGTCACGACCCCCAGTTTGAGAACCCCTGGCATAAGTGGTATCAGCACAATGACTCTGGAACACTAAAAAATGGTGCCCTATGAATAAGTGCCAACAAACAAATAGCTTGTCTTGTACTGACATAACTAAGAAAGTTTAGGAGAAAGAGAACAACACAGGAATTACCTGAAGTCTGTGTAGTCTGGTATTCTGTCTCTAACAGAGACCAGCACCAGATGCTTCAGAGGAAAGTGCAAGAAACCTTGCAGTGGGCAGATGTGAGCTAATTTGCTGGCCATGGTATTGTGTTAGTGTTTTTAGTATCAATACATTTGTTGCGATAATAATTTAACCAAAGTGTCACAATTTAAACAGTAGTTTTACAGTAGTGTTGTCTTTCTCTTTGTAAAATCCATGGCTTTCTTGTTCCATTATTACATCCCTTTTGGAAATGGGAGCAAGGGTAGATAAGAAAGATTGGTTTTAATCTTGTGTACCGTCTTTCCGTATCAACAAGCATCAATGTCCTTGGAATACACAGGACTTGCCACAATATTTGCTGCTATTTATGTAGCACCACACTGTAAGCTCTTTTAAGGAAGGAACAGTGTCTATGCATTTGTACAGCAAACACAAAGGAACCCCCTTCCCAACTGGGGATTCTGGATGATACCATAATGTATAGAGTATATGAGTATCTGTCTCAAGATTTTACTGTTGAAAAGCACTAGTGGATACAACACAGAACAGAGCGGAGTTATTACTAAAGCACTTTATAAAAACCAGGTGTCTGTTCGGAAGTATTTTGGAGGAGAGATAAGCTTGGTGAATATAAATTGGCAGGAATGTGGATAAAAATTGGTTATTTTTATTAATCAAAACTTGGGTTTTTATTTAAATACAGGGTTTTTGTAAAAAAAAAAAAAATACTTCAAGCCTGGCCATGCTGGCTTAGACCAGTTGTCCATCTAGACCAGTATCCTGTCTTCTGACAGTGACTGGTGCTAGGTACTTCAGAGGGAATGAACAGAACAGGGTGATTATCAAGAGATCCATCCCATCGTCCAGTTCCAACTTTTGGCAGTCAGAGGTTTAGGGACATACAGAACATGTGTTTGCGTCCCTGGCCATGTTGGCTAATAGCCATTGATGGACTTATCCTCCATGAACGAATCTAATTCTTTTTTTGACCCAATTATACTTTTAGCCTTCACAACGTCCCCTGGCAATGAATTCTACAGGTTGACTGCCCATTGTGTGAAGAAATACTTACTTATATTTGTTTTAAACCTGCTGGCTGTTAATTTCATTGGATGACCACTTGTTCTTGTGTTATGTGAAAGGGTAAATAACTTCCTTGTTCACTTTGTCCACACCACTCATGATTTTATAGACCTCTGTCATATCCCCTCTTAGTTGTCTCTTTTCTAAACTGAACAGTCCCAGTCTTTTTAATCTGTCCTCATATGGAATCTGTTCTATATCACTAATCAATTCTGGTGCCCTTCTTTGTACTTTTTCCCATTCTAATATATCTGTTTTTAAATGGGGTGACCAGAACTGCATGTAGTATTCCAGGTGTGGGCATACCTTGGATTTATAAAAAGAAAAGGAGTACTTGTGGCACCTTAGAGACTAACAAATTTATTTGAGCATAAGATTTATAGTGTCATTATGATATTTTCTGTCTTCTTATCGATCCCTCTCCTAATGGCTCAAAATACACTCTTGGCTTTTTTGACTGCCGCTGCACATTGAGCAGATGCTGTCAGGAAACTATCCACAGTGATGCCAAGATCTCTTTCTTGAGTGTAATCAGCTAATTTAGACGCATCATTTTGTATGTATAGTTGGGATTATGTTTTCCAATGTGCGTTAATAGTAACGCACATTTATCAATGCTGAATTTCATCTCCCCTTTTGTTGCCCAGTCACCCGGTTTTGTAAGATCCCTTTGTAACTCTTTGCAGTCAGCTTTGGACTTAACTATCTTGAGTAATTTTGCATTGTCTGCAAATTTTGCAAAATTTCAAATTTAATTTTGAATAAATGTATGACAACCTATGTTAAGGCCTAAATTTACTATAACCTATTCAAATAAAATAAATAAAAAATGAAGTAATATGTTTTGCTGATGAAGTTTTAAAGAAAGTAAAACCACTGAACTGCATGCAGAGTTTGTGCTAAAGAGGCATTTGACATCCATTTGCCTCTTCTGCAGATGCAAAGAGAGGATTCTTCATTTCACTTTCTTCAGTTCATTTCAATGACTAGTTTATTCAAAATTGAGAAACCATTTGGGAGATGAAAAAAGCAGGAAAGCTAGTTTTTCTTTTCCAATCTATTAATAAAAATGAGGTATGAGAGGATGAGATCTGCTTCTAAAATCTTGAAGCACATGGTAGTCAAAAGCAATCAGTTCAGGTCACTAACTACTGATAATACTTTCTTTGTTTAATAAACCATTGGTTTTAAATGCAAAACATGTTATGATAAACTTACTTTTTTATGCATTTAGCACATTTAAGGTAGTTTTTATTTAACTAATAAAAACAATTATTCGGCCCTTTAGAACAAGATGTTTTAAAGAGGGACTTGAAGAAGCTCTGATGTTGTGTAGAGTCTTAACTATCTTAGACCAGTTACTATGTCCAATATCCCTTAGACATAAATGTTCCTATACTCTGAGGCCAGAAGGTGACGGCGTGATCATTTAGTCTGACCTGCATAGCACAGGCTTTAGAGCTTCCCCAAAATAATTCCTGATCGAGCTAGAGCATATGTTTTAGGAAAACGTCCAATCTGTATTTAAAATAGCCAGTGATGGAGAATCCATCACAACTCTAGGTAAATTATTCCAATGATTAATTACCCTCATTGTTAATTATGCCTTATTTCCAATCTGAATTTGGCTAGCTTCAACTTCAAGCCATTGGATTGTGTTATACCTTTCTTTGCTAGATTGAAGAGCCCGTGACAAAAGGTATTGTTCCACATGTGGGTACTTGTACATTGTGATCAAGCCATCCCTTAACCTTCTGGTTTTTAAGCTCAGTAGATAGGAGGGGCTGAATCACTATAAGGCGTGCTTTCTAATCCTTTAATCATTCTCGTGGTTCTTCTCTGAACCCTCTCCAGTTGGATTGTGGACACCAGAACTGTACATAGTATTCCAGTCGCAGTTGCACCTATGGAATACAGAGGTAGTGTAATCTCCCTGCTCCATTTTACTGCTAATAAATGTCTAATCTGTCTATCTGTGGAGGCTAGCAACTAAAAGACACACTGACCTTTGGCATCATATTAAATGTTCTTCCATATCCCTGAAATAGCTGCACCGTGGTGCTCCTCACTGGTTCCATAAGCAAGCTAGGACTTTGGACACTGTTACTGTGAGCAACGTTGGAATTTAGGGTTGTAAAATAGTGAACTATTAACTGGTAAGCATTAATCTTACTGGTTAACCCAGCCTAACCGTTAATCTGCGGTCCGCCGCAGCAGCCCCAACCCCAGGCCAGCAGGAGCAGCTCCAGCCCCAACCCCAGCCAACCCAAGACCACACGGGCCTTGCCAGCCAGCCGGCCAAAGCAGCAGCAGGCCCCACTGGCCCCCTGCTGGCCAGAGCAGCCCCAGCCCCTCTCTGTTTAGTTGGTTAACTGATATAATTTTAATTGTTTAACCGGTTAACTTTTTAAACAATACGGCAGCCTTTGTTTGTCCAATGAGCTTGGATTTTAAAGTTCAAAATTCGAGACAATTCCCTATGAAAAAAGATTAATTAAAAAAAGAAAATGAAGTCTCTGTTTTATTAGATAATTGCAAACTCATAATCAGCTGATTTATTAAGAGTATTCTTAATGTACATCATAGTGGTACATTATAATGGCCTATGGACAGCCTTTTGATGTCCCATTAGAGACTTCCCTGAGAGTAATAGCATATCACCATCTGAATTCTTTAGCACAAGTCTTTTACATACATGGTACTTGCAGCTTGTTGAGCCAGTGGTGCAGAATGCTGAATTGGGTGTCTGGGACCTTCAGTGCTAAACGGGAAAAGAGCAAAGTTCTTCTCAAAACATTTGTTGGACCTAAATCGGGCTGAAAGACAATACAAAGAGTATGCAGTATAGTTGTAGCCATGTCGGTCCCAGGATATTGGAGAGACAAGATAGATTAGGTAATATCTTTTATTCGACCAACTTCTGTGTGGCTCAGAAACTTTTCTTTCTCACCAACAGAAGATATTACAAGATATTACCTCACCTACCTTGTGTCTCTAATACAAATAGTAACTCAATAGGGAAGGTTTCAGAGTAGCAGCCGTGTTAGTCTGTATCCGCAAAAAGAAAAGGAGTACTTGTGGCACCTTCGAGTCTAACAAATTTATTTGAGCATAAGCTTTCGTGAACTACAGCTCACTTCATTGGATGCATGCAGTGGAAAATACAGTGGGGAGCTTTTATATACACAGAGAACATGAAACAGTGGGTGTTACCATACACACTATAATAAGAGTGATAAGGTAAGGTGAGCTATTATCAGCAGGAGAGAAAAAATAAATCTTTTGTAGTGATAATCAAGGTGGGCCATTTCCAACAGTGGTTCCCTTAACCCACCCAGCAATATTGTTAATGTATCCAGCTATACTCTTAGCCCAGCAGAAGAATCTGTCATATCTCGTGGCCTCTCCTTCTGCCCCTCCACCCCCATGAACATGATACACTTCTGTGGTGACCTAGAATCCTATTTTCGACGTCTCCGATTCAAGGAATATTTCCAACGCACCTCTGAACAGCATACTAACCCACAGAGACCTTCCTACCAAGACTACAAAAAGAAGGATTCTGGGTGGACTCCTCCTGAAGGTCGAAACAACAGACTGGACTTCTATGTAGAGTGCTTCCGCCGACGTGCACGGACTGAAATTGTGGAAAAGCAGCATCACTTGCCCCATAACCTCAGCTGTGCGGAACCCAATGCCATCCACAGCCTCAGAAACAACTCTGACATCATAATCAAAAAGGCTGACAAAGGAGGTGCTGTCGTCCACATAAATAGGTCGGAATATGAACAAGAGGCTGCTAGGCAGCTTTCCAGCACCACATTCTACAAGCCATTACCCTCTGATCCCGCTGAGAGTTACCAAAAGAAACTCCACCATCTGCTCAAGAAACTCCCTGAAAAAGCACAAGAACAAATCCTCACAGACACACCCCTAGAACCCCGACCTGGGGTATTCTGTTTGCTACCCAAGATCCATAAACCTGGAAATCCTGGATGCCGCATCATCTCAGGCATTGGCACCCTGACAGCAGGATTGTCTGGCTATGTAGACTCCCTCCTCAGGCCTACGCTACCAGCACTCCTAGCTATCTTTGAGACACCACTGTATTCCTGAGGAAACTACAATCCATCAGTGATCTTCCTGTAACACCATCCTAGCCACTATGGATGTAGAAGTCCTCTACACCAACATTCCACACAAAGATGGACTAGAAGCCGTCAGGAACAGTATCCCCGATAATATCATGGCAAACCTGGTGGCTGAACTTTGTCCTCTGTCCCCAAATGTGAAACAGTTATGGGAATGTATACCTTCAAATCAGCGGCACTGCTAAGGATACCTGCATGGCCCCACAGTATGCCAACATTTTTATGGCTGGCTGAGAACAACGCTTCCTCAGCTCTTGTCCCCTAATGCCCCTACTTTACTTGCGCTACATTGATGACATCTTCATCATCTGGACCCATAGAAAAGAAGCCCTTGAGGAACTCCACCATGATTTCAACAATTTCCATTCCACCATCAACCTCAGCCTGGACTGGTCCACACAAGAGATCCACTTCCTGGACACTACTGTGCTAATAAGCGATGGTCACATAAACACCACCCTATACTGGAAACCTACTGACCGCTATACTTTACGTACATGCCTCCAGCTTTCATCCAGACCACACCACACGATCCATTGTCTACAGCCAAGCTCTATGATACAACCGCAATTGCTCCAACCCCTCAGGGAGAGAAACACCTACAAGATCTCTATCAAGCGTTCTTACAACTACAGTACCCACCTGCTGAAGTGAAGAAACAGATTGACAGAGCCAGAAGAGTACCCAGAAGTCACCTACTACAGGACAGGCCCAACAAAGAAAATAACAGAATGCCATTAACCATCACCTTCAGCCCCCAACTAAAACCTCTCCGACACATCATCAAGGATCTACAACCTATCCTGAAGGACGACCCATCACTCTCACAGATCTTGGGAGACAGGCTAGTCCTTGCTTACAGACAGCCCCCCAACCTGAAGCAAATACTCACCAGCAACCACACACCACAAACACTAACCCAGGAACCTATCCTTGCAACAAAGCCCGTTGCCAACTGTGTCCACATATCTATTCAGGGGACACCATCATAGTGCCTAATCACATCAGCCACACTATCAGAGGCTCGTTCACCTGCACATCTACCAATGTGATATATGCCATCATGTGCCAGCAATGCCCCTCTGCCATGTACATTGGCCAAACTGGACAGTTTCTACGTAAAAGAATAAATGGACACAAATCAGATGTCAAGAATTATATATAACATTAAAAAACCGTTGGAGAACATTTCAATCTCTCTGGTCACTCGATTACAGACCTAAAAGTGGCAATTCTTCAACAAAAAAACTTCAAACACAACGAGAGACTGCTGAATTGGAATTAATTTGCAAACTGGACACCATTAAATTAGGCTTGAATAAAGACTGAGAGTGGTTGTGTCATTACAAGAAGAAAGAAAAGGAGGACTAGTGGCACCTTAGAGACTAACCAATTTATTTGAGCATAAGCTTTCGTGAGCTACAGCTCACTTCATCGGATGCATTCAGTGGAAAAACATTACACAAAGTAAAACTATTTCCCCATGTTTATTTTCCCCCCTACTGTTCCTCACACATTCTTGTCAACTGCTGGAAATGGCCCCCCTTGATTATCACTATAAAAGGTTTTGTGTTTTTTTCTCTCTCCTGCTGATAATAGCTCACCTTACCTGATCACTCTCATTACAGTGTGTATGGTAACACCTATTGTTTCATGGTCTCTGTGTATATAAAATCTCCCCACTGTATTTTCCACTGCATGCATCCGATGAAGTGAGCTGCAGCTCACGAAAGCTTATGCTCAAATAAATTTGTTTGTCTCTAAGGTGCCACAAGTCCTCCTTTTCTTTTTTCAATAGGGAAGGGCTGGCTAGTCTATTATTCTAATAGTGCTTTAGAAAAATCAATAATAATATTATTGATCATAAGTAATGAAGGGGCTCGGCTTGTGTTGCTCCCATTCCCATGTCCGCTTGCTGTATGGTCATGTCACCTGAGCTGGCTTTTGGCTGTAGATTTTTTTCAATTTGTTTGATTTCACAGGAACTCAGTATTCAAGATAATCTCTTGTTCCCCTAGGTCCAGAGCATTCCCATGAAACCAATAACTGAACGAGGACTAGATCTACCGATTCAATTCTCTGATTGTTTTAGAACACTTTTCAATGTCCATAAATCCACAATCAAGGAAGAAGGTCTTATTGGTTAAAAAAAGACCTGGTTTAGAGAGGAAGTGAAGGAAGCAATGAAAAGAATACATAACAAATGGAAGATAGGGAATGTTGTTAGTAACAAATATAAATCAAGATTGCATCTCCTCTAGGAACTATTTTGAGGCAGTTCTCTGGCCTGTGTTATACAGGAGGTCAGGTGGTCACAATGGGATACTTCATAGACTGACTTCCTGTATCACACAGGCCAGAAAACATCCAATCTTGATTTGAAAATTGTTTTCCCCTTGATGGGTACAATCTGGGCTCCATTATTTATGTTTTTCCCAGTGGTGCTGAAGGACAGAGCAGCAGTTCTCTCCTTTGACAGCTAGAACTTCCCTGTTTTTGCCCTTTTTGACCCTATGGCCTAATATTCTTAGTCTTTCCAAAACAGGTGGTCTTGTTGGCAGAGCTAGTGGTTCCCACCATACCACTCACATTGTTTGTTTTGGATGTGGTTCTTGACACATACAAGGTAACTGTGTTGGCTCACTTTATGGAACATATAAAGTGAGTGGGGTCTCTTGTTACTCTATTAACTTTGAGGAAACGTTCGGAAAAACCTTTGTCAATTCAACTGGATTTTTACTCTGGTCTTTACCCCTTAAATACTGCAGTGACAGGTACATATTGAGAGGGAACTTTGGTTTCTGGTCTTAAGGTCTTCTTTGTGCCCTCACACTCTTAGGAAATGCTGTATGGTGTTTGCATTAGAATAATGGAAACCTAGTTCCTGTTCTGAATGTTACGTTACACTATATATTTCTTAGTATTTCAAGTCTGCCACTTGTTTGTACTAAAAAAAATCTTTCCAGATTTAATAGCTGTTGATTGACTCTAATTCCCATTTCTTCCTTCTCTTCCTTTGATAGGCAAGTCCATGAGGTTCAATCTTACATGGGTCATCTGGAGACCTCAGACAAGCAGTCAGTGCACTGTAAGTTAACAACTAAATACGGCAACTCAACTGTTGGTGTGATCTAATGCAGTGGTTCTCAAAGCCGGTCCGCCACTTGTTCAGGGAAAGCCCCTGGTGCGCTGGACCGGTTTGTTTACCTGCTGCATCCGCAGGTTTGGCCAATCGTGGCTCCAGGCCAATGGGGGCTGCGGGAAGGGCGGCCAGCACCTCCCTTGGCCCGCGCCGCTTCCCGCACCCCCCATTGGCCTGGAGCGGCGAACCACGGCCAGTGGGAGCCGTGATCGGCCGAACTGCGGACGCGGCAGGTAAACAAACCGGTCCGGCGTGCCAGGGGCTTTCCTGAACGAGCGGCGGACCGGCTTTGAGAACCGCTGATCTAATGCTCACGGGTTGGGTTTCCTATTAGCATTTAAACTCAGATACTTTAAGATTCTATTAGCTGTTCTTTGTGAAAGGAGTTCAGTCTTTGCCTCCTGGGAATGAAGCAATGGTCCACATCACAAAACTAAAATCTAATTACCCAGTTCAGTTTTATGTTGGATTTAAATAAGGCCAAGGCTTTCTGAAGGATGGGTCAGAAAAAGACACGAACCCTAGTATTTTTTCAGTTAAGTTATCCTCCAAACAGCAGCTTTCCTATTATGAAAATCCTCATAATGGAGAGTTGATGTTTGGTATGGTTGTGCAGATCTGACACTGCAAAAATCTGGAACTGAGGATGCCAGATATTTTATGTGAATGTGATTGCGTCAAGTTTCAAATTGTTTACATTTTATACTGGATTGTTAATCCTTTGTAATATCTTTTTAAAGTAGTAAGATCTGACACAGGCTGATAGATTGACCCATTGTTCATCTAGTCCAGGGGTGGGGAACCTTTTTTTCTATCAGGGGCCGTTGACCCACAGAATAAATCAGTTGCAGGCCACACACAGCCCCACAGGGCCATGGAAAGAACAGGAATCTCTGCACGGTCCTGAGTATCCTCAGAAGACTTGTAGCTCTCCCAGGTTTTATAGTATCCAATTGATTTTTGTAGTTCCACTAGGCTTCCATAATGTCGATGTCCTTATCTGCTGTGAGGCATTGCCTGCTTTCGGTTTTAAGTGGCTCTCGTTTCTGTAAAGAACATTTATAGTTCTTCTTGCTGCCCAGGTGCCTCTCTTTATTAATCTGTGATGTCAGCAGGGTTTCAGAAGTTTGTGTTCTTTTGCTGCCCCTGCTCTAGGTCAGTTGTGTTTTTTGTGTCCGACCCTTTATTAGATTCACAATTAACACTGTCTTTGATGGATGTCTGTCTGACATACGGGCTCCTTGGCCCCTGTCAGCTTTCCTCTGGCTGCTAGTTTAAACCTAAGTCAACACCTTTTTTATTTTATATGCCACCGTCTGCTTCCATTTTGATTAAAGCAGGGGCCCCATTCCAAAATGTATAGTCTCCTCCTTTCCCCAAAAGCACCCTCTGCCTAAGAAATTGAAACCCCTTTTCTCTACACCATCGTCTCAATCATGTATTGAGATCTGAAGTTCCCTTTGCCTAGCTGAACCTGCATGTGAAGTTGGAAGCATTTCAGAGAGATCTACCACAGACCCCTAGACCTAAGCCTTCTCCCTAGTAGTCTCAATTTAAGGAATTAATTCAGAGAAATCCTATGGTCTGTGTTATACAAGAGGTCAGGTTAGATGATCACATATGTCCCTTCTGGCCTTACAAGCTATAAATTTAGCTGCCAAAACCTCTTCTCTTTTATATCTTCCTAAATCATTGGTACTCTGTGATGGAGGTGAATTTCCTGACTATTACACTGGTGTTACAGATTTCAAAAATAAAGGTATAGACTCAATTTCTGCCTCTGCAGGTGAGCGTGTGCAAACATACAAACTTGTACTTGAGAACTCGTTCTCGGGAGAAGTTAGGCAAATTCAGGTGTCTGCTTTTCAGAATTTAATCTGTGTCAGTTTAAAGTTTGTGGAAGAGGGGAAAAACCCAGGGTTTGTTGCTACTTTTTTAAATGATAGTATCATCATTATGCCAGTAATTACATAATTAAATTAGATTGATGTGGGGCCAGGATTTTTGTATTTGTAAAACAGTAAATACACTGCTCCATAAATCCAGTGAGGCATACAGCACACGTTCTTGTGAACTTGAGGAATTCATGAGGGTAGTGCTGGTCTTTTGGCTGAAGAGCAGGTCTGGAAACTGAGAGATCTGGGTCTTATTCTCAGCTCTCTCTGTATAATCTTAGGCGAGTCTCCCTCTGAGCCTCCATTTCTGCTTTTGTAAAATGAGATGATAGGTTAATTAACCTATCTTGCAGGAATGATCTGAGTCTTTGAGATCCTTGGGTGGGAAGTGCCACAGAAGTACACATTTTATTGAATAATTGACCCAGGGTTCATTGAGCCAAACATGCAGGTTCATTTTCTTTGTCTTAGTGTGCTCAGTCTGTGTTTAATTTCAGATGTTTTGAGGCTGTGGTATACAATAGAACAGATTTTTAGAAGTGTCTAGATCTCTAACTCTCCTTGTTTTCAATGGGAGTTAGGCACCTAAATTTCTTTCCAAATCTGGACTAACGTGTCTCCAGTTCCTTAAGACAGTGCATTGTATATTTAGTCTCTTCCAACAACTTGTTTCCTTCTTTTTCCTTACAGTGGTAGAAAATGAGATTCAGGCAAGAATAGACAGAATATTCAGCAACCTGGAACGCCTGGAGATCCTGTCCAGCAAAGAACCTGCCAACAAACGACAGAATGCCAAACTGTAAGTGCATGCTTTCCTTTCCAGAGGATCTCAACTTTGCAATATTGAGCCTTCTTATCTCTGTCTTTTAGTTAGTTAATAACCATTATGCCTCTAGCCTTTAGGGCAGCAATGAAGCTGCTCCATTCCTGGCTGTTTCTGGCAAGCCTTTCAATGGTTCCCCAGCTGTGCCCCAGGTTTTTCAGCTCAGCTTCCACAGCTCTTCACCATTTTGTTTTCAAGCGGCCTCATTTTCGCTTGCCTTCAGGTGTCTGTCTTATTGCTGTTCTGGTGATGGAATCAGTTTCCATCCAACGTACATGGCCAATCCGTCTCCAATGCCTTCTGGTAATGATGGTGCTCATATCTACTTGGCTGCACTGTGTGAATAGGTATTGGTTTGAGATTGTTCTGACCCAAAAGATACGGAGGATTTTTCTGAGGCAGGTTGTATGGAATGAAGACAGTTTGGACATGTCATATTTTGTCATTCCCCATCATTCTGCACTATACAGTAGTGTTGAAAGTACGCAGCACTGATAAATCACTGATAAATCGGTTTTGGCGTTTTATTTTAATTATTTCCAGATTGCATTTAAGCTCCTAAAGATGTTCCTGGCTTTATTGATTCTGTTTCGGATGTCTTGGCTTGTTCCACCATCCTGGCTGCTGCTGCCCAACTTTGTGAATGTTTCTACATTGGGGAGAATGTGATCCTCTGTCCGTACTAGTGATGGTGAGGCACGATTGATTTTCAGTCTGATTTGCTGGCTGAATGTGTTGTCTAATAGTTTTTTTTCTTTTATGTGATGTTGGGTATGTGATAGGCTTTTGACAGCATTCACAGGACCAGCCAATGGTGCATTCGGTGGGCATATGGAAACCCGCTCCGTATAATCAACATTGTCAAAAGCTTCTATTCCAACTTTACATGCAGTGTTGATCACAGTGAGTTCAGTTTTGAAGTCAAAACAGGAGTACGTCAGGGGTGTGTCATGCCTGCAATCCTCTTCAACATTGCCATCAACTGGGTAATGTGGCGTACAAAAGATGATGTGTCAAGAGGCATCAGATGGACACCCTTCTCATCCCTTGAAGACCTGGATTTTGCAGATGATCTCTATCTTATAGGTGGTGGAAATTAGGTACAGAGGTGAAGCGACTTGCCCAAGGTCATACACCAAGTTTATATCAAAGATAGCGATAGAACCTAGGACTCCTGTCTCTGTTCTGTTCTGTACTCCACACTCCTGTCATGCTTAAAAAGAGCAGTGTTCTTCCATGAGAGATTTAGATGACCTTTGTGGGGTTGGGGAAGAGAATGACTTAATGCTACAAATTCATATTACTTTATTGCCCAGTTTTCAAACTTAGGCACCAAAGTTGTTGGTCATATTGGCATTTAGGTCCCAAACACCTGTTTTAGACACCGTAATACTGAGTTATATGCTAGTTTGGCTGGCTGCCTCGTCTTAGGCAACCAAATTTGAAAAGTGTGCTATCCCTATGTCTTAAAGTCTAGATGAGTTTATAAATGGTCAGGAACACTTGTGGGTTCTGCCTTTAGGTCTGTGATGATATGAAAGAGAGACTTTTTTCCCCACTTAAATCTTTCTCCTCACTCCTTAAGAGTCATGCAACTAATGGTCTTAAGGGAGTCACCATCTTCAGAATGCTGCCCAAATGGTATGTTTCAAAACAGGCTGGTTGTTACCTCCCTCTTACTGCTTTGGAATGTTACCCTGAGATCGGTATTTTTCTGAGAGACAACCTGAATGTGGAAGACTTCTGTGAGAGATTCTCCTCCAATTCAGAGGCCTCCTTTCTTACCCGGTTGATTAGGTGGCTTTGCTATGATTTGTGGTGTCTCAGGTTTTTATTTGAAAGAGTAACTCTTGTTCTTAATTTTCTGCTCATATAATGGTAATGAGAAGCATAGCTCCTGTCTGACTGTAGTCAGAACTTTACGCCTTTCTTTCTGTTCTGTGAACTTCGCCGCACACTTCACTCCAGTGCTGCTCTTCAGCCTGTAGGGAACTTTGAAAATCCTAGCCTTAGGGAAAGGGCTTTAATAAAAGTGAGGCATTTTCAGAACCCTGTTCCATTTCACTAATGGTGAAATGATGCATCTGGATTCATGAGCCAAGAAGTAAACAAGAAAAACTGTTCAATTCCTACCTTCAAAAATCTATCTGAAATTGGGTTTTAAATGCTCGTCTGGAAGCAGTGCGGTCTAGTTAGGGAGCATGCCTGAGACAGCTCAGGGGTCCGGGTCTGATTTGCCACTGACCATGTCTACATCACTTCTCTGTTTTGCTGCACAACTGAGGCCCAGCAGGTATTATAATTCTTGGGTGTTGAGACTTCATTAATTGTTCTGTAATGTGCTAGATAAGTACAAAATACTATTTTTAAGCCTGATCATAATGAATTTTTAATACCTATTCACACATTGAAGACCAAGAAAGGTTTCCTGGTTGCCTCCTGTTGCATTATAGTCTCTCAGGTGCCACAAGTACTCCTTTTCTTTTTGCTCTGCTATAGTTAAGGTTGAGAACTCCTTTCTGTTTAAAGGTTGACGCCTAAGTGTTCTAAAATCCACATACTTACTCATAGTGCTCTGAAATTTGGTGTGCCTCACTGAGGAGCAGGGTAGGATTAGTGATCCAAATTTGAGGTGGTTTGAGCAAGAGGTTCCCAAGATACAGCCCCAGGACAAAATAGCATGTCTTAAGGCTGACAGCAACTTCTTCCTTTTTGTGTGTGTGTCTATGTGTGTGCAGCCATAGGGATCACACAACGGTTCTGATCGGGGCTGAAATGGTCTCGGTTGCTTGACATTTACCCCAGCTAGTGTATGGCACCCACTCCAACTTTGAGCGGGCAAAATTGAAAACCGCATTAAAAAGTTAAGCAGACAGAATACCCAAGAGATTTGCTAGCCAGCCAGAACTTATAGGACCTGGGTGTTCAAGGGGGCACGTTACAGCTGTTGAATCTTAGCAACATCCAGGCATGGTAATTTGAACCCACCCCTTGGCAGAAAGCTGAAAATGAAATGTAGCTACACATATGCTGACCTGTGGGAGCCATGGCAGATGTATGTGAAGCTGTGGTTGTCCATGATTTCCCACAGGGTGAAGTGGCGGGGGTAGGCATGCTGGCCCTGAGGCCATGTAGGATGCTGAGGGTGGGTGTAGGGAGGCGCA
The DNA here is from genome assembly GCF_015237465.2 of Chelonia mydas. Classification (NCBI taxonomy): domain Eukaryota; kingdom Metazoa; phylum Chordata; order Testudines; family Cheloniidae; genus Chelonia; species Chelonia mydas. Next base: position 3,254,260 of record NC_057860.1, read on the forward strand.
GTGCTGCAGTTCGACACGACTGCAATGGCATTCGAGCCCAAGGTTGTTGAACCTGGAGATCCATAAGAATCTGCAGCATCTGAGTTTGCTGATGGAGAAGCTCTGTTATGTTATGGTGTATCTCCCTCTCCTTTTCCTGAAGCTGTCTTCTGCCTGGTCTTTCCTTCTCTGTACGGCCTGCCGTATTCACCCTCCAAGCCCTCTGTCAAGGTCTGATGCAGCACCGGCTGGAAGAGTCTTGCAGAACATGTCCTCCCACCATCCTCCTTTTTTCTCCTCCTTATCTGAGTCAGTCGTTCCACTTGTGTGAAGAGCCCCCTTCAAGGCTGAAGTGACCACAGCTAGATAAAACACACACAAGGTATAGTCAGGATAGTAGGAATGGAAGATGCAGAAATCCCCCCTTTTCTTGCTCCCCAAAAGTGTAAAACAAGACTAGAATATTGACACTTCTGCTTTGGATCCACTCTCAACTCAAGTTATGGTGAGTATGATCTGCCAGGGGTGTGGGAGCAGATGAGGAAATTGCTCGGTTGCATGAAACTATGAATGTAGGGCAATGGTACTGAATACTGGCACCATCTTCCACAGGCGCTGGTGATTTTAGCTGATATCTCGCTCCTGAGAGTATCCAAGGTAGAGACAGAACAGCTGCTGCTGGCATCCTGAAGCTGCCTAGGCTTGTATGCCGCTAGTTAGTTTATAGCAATGAGAAAAGGAGTACTTGTGGCACCTTAGAGACTAACCAATTTATTTGAGCATGAGCTTTCGTGAGCTACAGCTCACTTCATCGTATGCATCCGATGAAGTGAGCTGTAGCTCACGAAAGCTCATGCTCAAATAAATTGGTTAGTCTCTAAGGTGCCACAAGTACTCCTTTTCTTTTTGCGAATACAGACTAACACGGCTGTTACTCTGAAACCTGTCTTTATAGCAATGGTGCCTGCTGAAGTTCTCACCACCTGGCGTGAGAAAGTGTCCTATCGCGGAAGAAGAAATAAGATAGCCCTCCCTTGAAACCTTTTGGGAGAGGATTGTAGAGTACCTCCAGAGAAGTTTCATTGAGATCTCTCAGGAGGATTCAAGGGACATCCCCGTGTCCATAAACAAACTGTTCTGCATGGCCCCTGCTGCCGAACTCTGCAGGGGAATGAAAAGCAGTTAGCAACATTCCCTTCCTTTGTTGTACCGCTACCTCTGCTGGTGTGAGTAAATTAATGAAAAGTTGAAATCTCTGTCCTGTTAATTTGGGGGTGCCACCCTTGCAATGGAAATTTTATTTACAAACTTACCTGACGTTCCTTCCCCTGCACTGGGCTCGCCTGTGCTTGACTGGCTGGACTGCCATGGAGTCAAAAACCGGTCCTGGCTTGCTATACAGCTGGATCCCCTGGTCACCTGTCCCCCACACTCCTCCTCTTCCTTGTTCACCTCCTTGCTGTTCCCAGCAGGGGCCTGTGACTTGAGCTCCTTGGAGAGATCCATGGTGGTGTGCAGGGTCGTGGTGGGGGTCTCTGCCAAGTATGGCATGCAGCATGTTGTAAAAGTGGCCTGTCTATGGCTCTGCACCCAATTGATTGTTGGCCTCCCTGGCCTTCTGGTCTGCCTGCCGCAGCTCCTTGGTTTTCACATGGCGCTGCTGCTGCTCCCTGTCATACCCCTTCTCTGGCATCCCCCGAGCAATCTGCTTGTAGATGTTGACGTTTCTACGGCTGGTTTGGAGCTGTACTTACTTGCACAGCCTCTTCTCCTCATAGGCCTAGGATGTCCAATATCTTTTGTCTACTCCAGGCAGGCACATGTCTGGATCATGTAGCTGGCATAGTCAGCTGGGCATTTGCACACAACAGTGGACTGCTGCTCAGCTGGGCAATCAGGAAAAGGCATTTCAAAAATTCATAGGGGTTTTTAAGTGGGGGGGGGGGGGGTGTTCCAGTCTCTATGACCCCTGGGCACTGGGGCTCACAATTGTGACCAGAGCAGTCAGTATCAGGCATTGTGGAACAGCTGCTGGAGGACTGTTAGGGTTCACATAAGTAACGCAGTGTCTGCGCTTACACTGTGTCAACTTCCATGCATCGACCATGGTTTTGCGCCACTCGGGGAGATGACGTTACTATGTTAGCGTAACGGGGTAGTTACAGCAGTGGGAGACAGATTTCAGTGTAGACATGCATAACTAGATGCAAAACGTCTTATGTCAACTTTGTAGTATAGACTAGGCCTCAGTTTTCCCATCTGTACAATGGGGATGATAATGTTTCCCTCCTTACAGTAAAGTTCTTTGAGATCTGTAGTAGCATCTCAGCTGCAAACCTACATAACTGCCTAAGTGACCACTAACTCCTACCAACATTTCTCTTTCTGTTTAAAAAAAAAGAAAAAACTAGGAAATATATTGACAAAATACTTGGATAACGCAAAGTTAAGATTGCCTGCTGGTTTCTCATGCCCTTCCAGAATAAAATAAAGATCTTCTGTTTGATTTCTGCTGCATACAGGGAAGCAAGATTTGGTACGTTTCTCTAAATAAACGCCTTGTATCAAAGGAAATACTTGACTCTAACATTGATTTCTCTTCCTAGCTGAAATAACCCCCAGGACCCCAAGTTTTGACTAAGTGCTTAGGTTAGAAAGGAGTGACACAGACAACACATGAGGAAAAAAAGAAAGTAATATAGTCTCTGTAGTGCAGACGGGGAACTAAAGCACAGCGATTTGCTGACCAAAAAAATTAATGCAGATTTAAGGTTGCCTGTTGGTTTCTTGTGCCCTTCAAGACCAGAAAACATAAACTTTTGAAAATCAGGCAATGAAGAGCTAAGGTACATGCCCACACAACCTTAACTCTGTCCCACTGAAACTGGCAGTAGCCACTGGGAATTACCTGCATGTACTCCAGCTGCATTTGCTGTGTTAGGTGTAACTGTATTGAATGGGATTAGCTGGAGCAGCTTGGCAGAGCTCTGTTCCAGATATGAAGCAATCTGGAGGGGCGGTGCCCCTCTGGGTGTGTGTGAGCCCCTCTACCTGACCCCAGAGTGTGTGAGATCAAAGAAAAGAGGTGCATGTGTACCTTGAGAGATCATGTACACCTCATTACAGGACTGCATTGAGTATAAAATGTTGGGGTCTAAATTAGCTGTTACCACTCAAGAGAGAGATCTTGGAGTCATTGTGGATACTTCTCTGAAAACACCCACTCAATGTCCAGTGGCAGTCAAAAAATCTAACAATGTTGGGAATCATTAAGAAAGGGATAGATAATACTACAGAAAATATATTACCTCTTTATAAATCCATCATACGCCCACATCTTGAATAATGCGTGCAGATGTGGTCGCCCCATCTCAAAAAAGATATATTGGAATTGGAAAAGGTTCAGAAAAGGGCAACAAAAATGATTAGGGATATGGAACAGCTTCTGTATGAAGAGAGGTGAATAAGATTGGGGCTTTTCAGCTTGGAAAAGAGACCACTAAGTGGGGGTATGATAGAGGTCTATAAAATCATGACTGGTGTGGAGAAAGTAAATAAGGAAGTGTTATTTACTCCTCATAACACAAGAATTAGGGGTCACCAAATGAAATTAATATGCAGCAGGTTTAAAACAAACAAAAGGAAGTATTTCTTCACACAGTGCACAGTCAATTTGTGGAACTCTTTGCCAGAGGATGTTGTGAAGGCCAAGAGTATAACAGGGTTAAAAAAAAAACTAGATAAATTCATGGAGGATAGGTCCATCAATGGCTATTAGCCAGGATGGGCAGGGACGGTGTCCTTAGCCTCTGTTTGCCAGAAGCTGGGAATGGGCGACAGGGGATGGATCACTTGGTGGTTGCCTGTTCTGTTCATTCGCTCTGGGGCACCTGGCATTGGGCACTGTCGGAAGACAGGATACTGGGCTAGATGGACCTTTGGTCTGACCCAGCATGGCCTTTCCTATGAGTGTCAGTAGCAGGGCATGGGATGGTCTTGCTATGGAGATTGTCAGCAGTTGGATGGGAGATGAGTGCAGTCTGTAGTTTTAATGAAGGGTAAGTGAAAGTATCGTGTTAGATGGCATCAAGCGCATAAAAATGGAGATTGTAAAGGGCTTGGAATTGTAAAATTTAGCAGTGTGGTGTTTGTGTGTAGAGCAGGTGTAGGCAGCTCCTGTTTAATACAGTGCAAAGGCAGAGTGCAAGTATGTGTTATGAGCATATTGAAGCATTGCTCAAAGAGGGCAGAGTGTAGGTTGTGTGGGTGTGTAACTTAAGCAGATTGTATTTCCTGGTTTTCACGTTTGCTGAATTTGATATTCTGGAAGAGCATGAGATACCTCTGGGTAACCTTTACTCTGCATTAACAATGTGTTTTGTCAGTGAATTTTCCTTGGGTTATCGTCTTTCTCATTGATTCTTTCTAGCCGAGTTGACCAGCTGAAATATGATGTCCAGCACCTGCAGTCAGGACTGAGGAACTTCCAGCATCGCCGTTACAATCGGGAGCAGCAGGAAAAACAGCGAGAGGAGCTCCTGGCACGCACTTTCACTACTAATGTAAATATCCCTTGAGCTTCCTTTATATCAAGGTTTGGGGAGGAGATGGAGTGGAGGATACAGGATTAGACCATAAAGCAGGGGTGGGCAAACTACGGCCCGCGGGCCATTTTAATCTGGTCCTCAAGCTCCCGCTGGGGCGCGGGGTCTGGGGCTTGCCGCGCTCCAGCCGAGGAGCAGGGTCGGGGGCCGCTCCATGCAGCTCCTAGAAGCAGTGGCATGGCCCCCCTCTGGCTCCTACACATAGGGGCAGCCAAGGGGCTCCGCTCTGCACGCTGCCCCTGGCCCAAGCGCCGCCTCCGCAGCTCCCATTGCCCGGGAACCACAGCCAATGGGAGCTGCAGGGGCGGTGCCTGTGGACGGGGCAGTGTGTAGCAGAGCCGCCTGGCCGCACCTCCACATAGGAGCTGGAGAAGGGACATGCCACTGCTTCTGGGAGCCGCTTGAGGTAAGTGCCACCCAGAGCCTGCACCCCTGAGCCTCTCCCCTCACCCCTGCCCCAGCCCTGATCCCCTTCCCACCCTCTAAAAACCCCTCTATCCTGGAGCATCCTCCTGCACCCCAAAGCCCACACCCCCAGCCAGAGCCCTCACACACACACACACACCCCCGCACCCCACTCCCCAGCCCGGGGCCCCCTCCCGCACCCTGAACTCCTTATTTCTGGCCCCACCCCAGAGCCCGCACCCTCTCCTGCACTCCAACCCCAATTTTGTGAGCATTCATGGCCCGCCATACAATTTCTATTCCCAGATGTGGCCCTCAGGCCAAAAAGTTTGCCTCCCCCCTGCCATAAAGCATCTGCTGCGAGATGATGCAAATGTTTATGAAAGTAGAAAAAGAAAACACTGGATTTGGATGTAAGGCAACTTTTTAAAAGCAAAGCCAAAACTGTAAAATGGCAAGCACAAAAGAGAGAGAATTTCTCTAGAAAGAACCATCCCTGTTGTGCTTTTTGTAGTGATTCATAGATTCTGTGGCCAAAAGAGATCTAACCTGACCTCTTGCATAAAATGAGCCATAGAGCTTTCCCAAAATAATTCCTGTTTGAACTAGAGCAAATCGTTTAGAAAATCATCCAATCTTAATTTAAAAGTTTCCAATGATGGAGAATCCACCATAAACCTTGGTAAATTGTTCCAATGATTAATTACCCTCACTGTTAAAAATGTAAAGGTTATTTCCAGTTCAGGAATATGAGAGTTTATGTAAGCACTCCACAACACAGATAGGCTTTGAAATGTCCTTTAAGAATAGCATTTGAGCTGCGTTCTGGTTGGAAAGTGGTATCATTTAACAGTGTATTTTATTTACCTCAGTGCCAGTGACTGCCAGTTATTTCTCATCTGTCTGGGGTAAGATTGTGCAGTTGGAAGAGTGTTTCTGTGCAGAAGCTTTTCCGGTTCAAACAAGAATTAGGTGGAAACAGGCTTAAGTTTGAGTCTGGGGTCCCCTACCTCCCTCTGCCATAAGCATAACTTTCTTGCAAGATGGCAGCTGCCCTTTAGTCTCAAATGCTGCTTTTAAATGTTAAATACAGTTTAGTTCTTAGCTTCTACATCGTGAGAATCTACTACCATGTGAACACACAGAGAAATTCTGCTCTGAACAACAGAGTTAGGTCAAGCTGCCAGATTTCTGCTCCTTCGAGCCAGGACCAGTAACTTTTTTCAGAAAAATAAAATACCATTGATTTTTTCTGTCCTCGTTCACTATTGTAAAGGGAGGTCAAGCAAAACAGAGGCCTGACCTGTTAAATTTTCATGACAGTTGTGCCAAGGCCAATGTAAATGCACCTCTTGAGGATTTAGCTTTTTGTTTGGCCACCCCAAAGTTATAGATGGTTGTCCCATTGAAGAATGCCAACTTGAAATGTAGTCTGTTTTTAAAAGTTACAGTTTTGGGTGCTATGACTTCCATTGAGTTCCCCTGCAAATTCTTATATCTTTACAATTGCATTTTCCTAACATTGATTTTTCTCTCCCTGGTTTTGTGAAAAATCCACAGAAGAGGAAACTGACAATAGAGTGACAGTAACACTATCTGTACAAAGGGCTGTCAGATGCAAAATGTGAACTGGAATATGGAAAGATTGTTTTCCTCTAAACTTTTTCAGTTACATGTTCAGTGAGACTTTTAACAACAAATTTTTAAAGAGAAAGTTCAGGCTATCGCTTTTAAAGCTCTAGCCTGTCCCTTTAATTCACAAATAGATAAAATTCTTGCTTCAGCTGCAGCACTTACCTTTTGGGACTCTGAAGTCCCTGAAAATTCGATAGTTTATGATCTACATAATTCTGCATTTTCTTGTTACCCATAGTATTGTATTTTATGCAGTCGTGTTAAGCAAAACTGTGTGGGATAAGTATATAACCAAACTGAATCAAGCTCTTTAGGATGGAAAATGGGACTCTTGAAAACTATAATATTGTTTGGGACCTTTTGTTTGATTTACAGATATTTAAATTTCATCTTTATCTTAAAGCTTCTACTGCACCATCCTGTAGAAATAACATGATTTTATCATATTAGCATTATGCTGTTGTCCTAATTAAAGAAGAAAAAATTAGGCTTATGCCCTCTTCTTGGTGATTTGTAATGTATAAAGGTGGCCTGAAAAATTTCTTGCATTGGAAATTAAGATCCTTTTGCTCCGAAGCATAATGGACTCATGGGATAATGACAATCCATGAGACTGATCACTGAGCGATTTGCAGTTGGACTCTTTCTTCAAAGCCATGAACACTTAATTGAAGTCCAGTGCCTAATAAATGTTTGGTATAAGGGATGCCTTTGCTAGTCAACGGCCCTGCTCTTCAAATAATTTGAACTCCCAAACTCTCTCTCCATTGACTGAAGAGAACCTCAGCTGAAATTAAACCCCCTTTTTCTGGTTGTTGTTTCTTTATAGCCAGAAGAAAGGTGTGGTCAAATGATGAGCATCCCTGAGCACTCTCAGCACCATATCAGTGTATCACTGTGATAATCATCAGAATCCGCTCTGGACAAGTGTGATGCCACAAGCCTACACAATAAAGCCACAGGGCATTCTCAGGGGTCCATGTTATTCTTTAGTTCTTACATGTTACACTTCCCATTAGAGTGAAAAGGGGTGATGCTGTTGCCATTCAGAGTACAAGGAAGCAGCTGGAACAGTCTTCCCATACCCACTTTTTACAGTGCCACAAGGGATACTGTTTTTAAAACAGGAGGGGAGTGCATGATCTCTGTCATGGCTCACTGTCTATTGCCTGGCTTGTTTTTAATCTGCCATATGTCCAGAGAAGATAGGATTCATAGATTTTTTTTTTTAAATGTATTTTTTAGTGTCAGAAGGAACCGTTGTGATCACCTACTCTGACCTTTCCCACAACGGGCCCTAGAATTTCACCAAGTGGTTCCTCTGTCAAACCGAGAACTTTATAGTTGGATGTTTCTTGCTAAAAGAGATGTCCTAGCTCAGACTTAATCGACGAGTCCTAGAGCAGTGTGTTCCAATTATCGTTGCTGTTAAAAAATTTGCGCCTTTGTTCTAGACCAGGGGTGGGCAAACCTTTTGGCCTGAGGGCCACATCTGGGTACAGAAATTGTATGGCGGGCCATGAATGCTCATGAAATTGGGGTTGGGGTGTGGGAGGGTGTGAGGGCTGTGTCTGGGGGTGCGGGCTCCGGGGTGGGACCAGAAATGAGGAGTTCAGAGTGCAGGAGGGGGCGCTAAGGACTCTGGCTGGGGGTGTAGGCTCTGGTGTGGGGCTGGGGATGAGGGGTGTGGGAGGGTGCTCCGGGCTGGGACCGAGGGTTTTGGAGGGTGGGAAGGGGATCAGGGCTGGGGCAGGAGGTTGGGGCACAGGGGGTGGCTCTGGCGGCGCTTACCTCAAGCAGCTCCCAGAAGCAGCAGCATGTCCCCCTTCCAGCTCCTACGAGGAGGCGCGGCCAGGTGGCTTTGCTGTGCGCTGCCCTGTCTACAGGCACCACCCCCGCAGCTCCCATTGGCTGTGGTTCCTTGCCAATGGGAGCTGCGGGGCGGTGCTTGGGGCAGGGGCAGTGTGTGGAGCCCTGTGACTGCCTCTATGCATAGGAGCCAGAGTGGGGACATGCTGCTGCTTCCGGGAGCCACTCTGAGCAGTTCCCGACCCTGCTTCCCGGCTGGAGCGCCGGGGCGGGGCAAGCCCCAGACTCCGCTCCCCAGCAGGAGCTCGAGGGCCAGATTAAAATGGCTGGCAGGCCAGATGCGGCCCGTAGTTTGCCCACCCCTGTTCTAGACTGAATGTCAGCTTCAGTTTTCAGCGATTACATCTTATGTCTTTTTTTTTTTTTTTTTTTTTTAAAGAGCCCTCTGCTATCAGAAATCTTTCCCCTGTGGATACTTACGGACCATGATAAAGTGACTCCCTTGTAAATCCCCTTTCTGCTGCTTAGTGACAAATTCAGTGCTCCATATTGTAGTACTGTACTCTACATGGCCTGAAAGTGGAGGTTTCAAAAGCACCCAGCTTTAGCCTGATTCTGCTCCCTTTTTGGTCAGAGAGCAGAGTTAGACCAATTCTGATCTCTTTGGTCAACCTTTCCCTCAAGCATTGTCAGCTTAGGCTCATCTGAACCAGTTTCCTCGTGTTGATGCCATCCTATCTGTGTAGTTCATTCCCTTAAAAACAAAACAACTTGCCCCAAGATTTCCCCCCCACACCCTGCTCATTTTCTGTCTGTCCATTCTGGATCCAACAGTTGCCTAGGGGTTGGGGGAGGGGGAGCACGACTCACCAAGCTGGAGAGGTAACCAAGACCCTGCATTTCCCCACAGGACTCTGACACCACCATACCGATCGACGAAACATTACAGTTTAATGAATCCCTCCAGAATGCCCATCGTGGCATGGATGATCTTATTGGCAGTGGGACCAGCATTCTGCATGGGCTGAGGGACCAGAGAATGACGCTAAAGGTGGGGCATCCCTTTTACCAAAAAGACCCCAAGTTTCTTCATTTATGGTGACCAGGCCTAATAGACACCCATTGGTTTGTTTAAACCCAGCACTTCAGGTTCAGAATGCTGGGCAGGAACAGTCCTGCACTTCAACTGACCTGCAAGTTCAAACCCTCGAAACTTGTTTTAGGCAGTAACAGACAATAACTTGAAACAACTTTTTGAGATAGGATGCCTTAGCAGGACATTAGGAATCAGGGCCCCTGGATGCTATTCTGAAGCTGTGCTCTTGAATCACTATGGGGTGTTGATCAAGTCACTTTCTCTTTTTATCTTGTCTACCCATCTCTAAAATGGGGAAATAACGCATACCTTGTAGGTGGATTCTGAGACTAAGGCCTTGTCTTCACCAGAAAAGTTTTGCTGGTTAGGTACAGCAGTAAACCCTTCTAGTATAGATGCAGCTTATTTGCCTGTGTAGCTTATACCAGTTCCCTGAGAGACATAAGCTATACCGGCAAAAACACTTTTATGCCAGTATAAGTGCGTCTACATTATAACTTATTCTGGCATAGCTATGTTTGGTGGATTTAAAAAAAAAAAAAAAACCCCACCTCCGCTAATCAACATAGCTATGCCGGTATATGTTTTAAGTGTAGACCAGGCCTTAATGTCTGGAAAGATCTTTCAGCTACTTATATTAAGACTGCTGTAAAGTAATTGTCCTTTTTTTTTTTTTTTTTTTTTTTTGAGATATGTGATAAAGATGCTGTCTCAAAGAGCCAGCACATGTGAACAGTCTATCCCTGTCTGAATTTCTGTATTGAAAGGGGCCATATCTCTTGATGTCCCTTGATCAGTAGGGCATTTCGCCCTTATTTTCAGACTCTGTTCAAATGTGACAGTCAGCTGCTCAAAGATACAGAATTAACTCTTTCATGGGACATGAGAGAGAATGACCAACGGAACCTGGACCAGTGCAGAGGGTGTGGGGGGGCGCGGCGCGCTCAAATGCATCAGCATGATATTTATGGGTTAACATTTTAAGCTTTTACACTTACAAACTTGTTGTATCATGACAGCTTTCAAAAGTCCTAGCTAAACTTGGGGAGAATTGCTTAACTGCCTCCTTAAATGTTTTGACATTGCTTCCTTTTGGGGGACTGTGTGACTCAAGCTGTCTCCTGTATTACCGTTCACCTCTACATCACTGAGTCACATCCAGCCCAGGTCAGTAAGATCCTAAAATTGTTACTATCTGATGGCTGTGTGGTGCTCGTGGTCTATCCAATTTCCAGGAAACGAGTGTGCACATTACCAAAAACACCATCAGAGTTTGTCATGATTGGCCCTCTTGCTGGCACTCTACTCAGATCAACCAAGAACTGAAAGAGCCATGGTGGTAGAGCTCTTCTCACCCTTAGGGACATGTCCTCTCCAGGATTCAGGCATATTGACACAGAAACACTTTGGGAAAGCGTACATTGCTGCTGGGTATACTGCGCCTTTTCTCTGGCAGACCAGAAGACTCAAAGGGTGTTGGTACTAAACTTTTTTATTAGTCCTGAATTCTTGCACTCTCCGCTGTAAATAAGACTGGTTTCGTGGCCAGACCTTGAAAGTTCCCATCCTGGCTCTGAAGGAGTCTAGCCATAATGTGCTTACCAGCTGAGGAAGTGCTACATCTCAAATTTGCAAAGGGTGAAAGTGCTTGGGAGCAGTTTACATAAATATCTAGTGTCTTTTCTTTTGGTCTCAGCCCTTTTCCTCTCTGTGCTGCGGATGGCGGGAAGTGGGTTGGACTCATGAATAGGAGTGGCCCTGGGAACATGGTAGTCTCAGCTAGCGTACCTACAGCCTTTTCTGGTTGGTCTAACAAGAACGACCACTAATGGGCTCGTTTTTTCCAAGCAAGGCAAAGCTATATACTTCTTTGGGTTCTGCTCCTTCTGTTTTTTCTGATGCAGCAAGGATTCTTTGAAAGAGGCTGAAGTGTTATAGGCTGCTGCAGAGGCAGACAGAAGGTTGAATTTGAAGGTGCAGTGTTCCCAAATATTAATGTGAGCCCCAAGGGGTCGGGAGGAGGAATCTTAGCAGTGTCATCAGCTGGGGAGAAGAAACTAATTTCAACAAATAGGGCAAATACCAGTGCTTCTGTGTACACAAGTGATAACGTTGGTATCTGTTGCAATATGCAGTTCTGTTTGTTACACAGATGATGGGGAGTAGTAATGGTGGCCTGTTCAAACCTGGTTACTATCAGATGGCTGTTTCAGTCTCAGTCCAGTTCAAATCCAAAGTTGCTATCACCATTGTCAGTAATTGTCACCCTTTATTCTCTTATACACTTCCTCGCCCTTCAGTCCCGCCCAACACTGAGTGGCTGAGCATACTGCCATCATGCAATGGTGAAGATCCCCAGTGGGCCAGTTACTAATCCCCCCTGGTTCCAGGGCTCTCCAAGAGTTTAAATTGGTGGCTCCTTTACATAGTTGTGAATATGGGAGTGTGGCTGGTGCAGTTCAGATACCCCCATACCTGCCCCTTTAGAATCATAGAAGATATGGGTTGGAAGAGACCTCAGGAGGTCATCTAGTCCAACCCCCTTTCGCAGCAGGAGGGAGTCCGTGGGACATGCCAGGCATGGTGCACCAGATTGCAGGCCCTCTTCTGTCTCCTCCAGATCCTCTTATTGAGATTCTGGATGCATTTCTCATACACCTTTTCATTTTTACACACCCTGTCAATGGCCCCCACAAGTCTTGAGATGTTGTCAGCCTCCTAGCATTGGCCATCCATCAGTCTGGGAGGAAGAAGCTGGATGAGGGAGGTATGTCTGACTGTAAAATCTTGCATGTATTTGTTAGATCATATATCTGGTCACCACCTAGAAGTTCTCGGACATGGTTCCCTTAACATCTTCTTGGAGCAGTGGACGTTGTCTGAGATCCTCAGTGTGGCATCCCCTTCTGGATCCTTCATTCTGGACCTTTGATCTCACTCCTGTTCTTAATTTTTATGTGTTCTGTCCCAGTTAATTCCCAAGTGTCCTGTTCCCTCTTGAGTGGTGAGAATTGTTGGTCAGTGGGGAGCTCCATCCCCTATGTGGGGATCAAATAGGCAGCCATCTGTCTCCAGAGCTAAAATGTCCTTAACATGTGGTATGAAAAGTGCTGGGACACAAAACTAATGGGTTTGGTTTTTTTACTCCTGGTCACTCTCAGGGCACTCACAAGAAGATCCTAGATGTTGCCAACATGCTGGGCTTATCGAACACAGTGATGCGACTGATTGAGAAGCGGGCTTTCCAGGACAAATACTTCATGATCGGCGGAATGCTCTTGAGCTGCGTGGTCATGTTCCTTGTGGTGCAGTACCTGACGTGAGCTGGTAGTTAGAGCCAGAGGAGAGACCCATTTGGATGAAGACAGACTGCCCTCCCCAAATGTACTGCCTAGTTCATTGCGACCTTTGGGTTAGTCCTGCTCTGTAAACTGCAGTGTGTGCCAAGTGACGCTCAGATGTAATCACATGTGGGCCATGCAGAGGAGAGCAAATGTGGCTGAGGATGCCATAACTGGAAATAGGAGCCCAGCCTTTAATGCGGTTAGCCTGTTGCCTGTATACTGCAGACTCTAGCTACACAGGAGCTAGGTGCAATGAATATTTTTGATCAGCTCTCCTACTAGGAACGGTTGTGATAACCTTTGCTTTTTTATGGGGGAGCGGGGCGTGGAGAGGGGATGGAGGAGATAAGAACTGTAAGGAAAAATGTGATGTGCCTTCCCTGTGCTGGTGGTCGGTCTCGCTCGCTCTCTCTGTTATTTGCCACACGCAGAAGCCTTGTGAGGAAAGTAATAAACCCTACAGGGCCTGCCCTGCAGAGCATACACTCATGGAGAGGGGTGCAGTGTGAGTTCAGTGGTTCCCGAATGGAAATGGACCCCTGTGCAGAGGTGGGGCGTAGCTCTCACGGGGAAGGACATGATCACCGCGGCCGCTGCCAAGTTCCTTTTTTAAGGTAACAACAGTTTTAACCCAGCGGGGCTCTTCCTGCCTCAGGCTCGGCGGCTGCTGCTACTCCCGTGTTTCTGAGTCGGTTTCCACACCCCCTGCATGTCTTTGAAAGGCCTTTCGCTTTCCCAGGCTGACTTCCCAGTGAATGCTGAGTGCTGCAATCCAGAAGCAGAGAAATACTCTTCAGTAGAAAGCTTTTAAATGTCTAGTTTAACCTCCACTTTTCTTCCTCTTCCTACCACTTTTTAGGAACCGCTCTCTCATCCCCTTGCCTTCAGTTGGGGAGTAGGGATGTACCTCAGTAGATTTGTATCTGTAAAAGAAGTTCTGTGCTTCATCCATGTCGTCCCTCTGACAAGTCCAACCTCCAACAACCACAAGACTTCGCTTGCTTGCACAGCCAGTCTGCCCTGGCAGGCTGGTTTCAGTCTCCCTCCCTGTTGGGTCTCTGGAAGGAAACCTTTGACAAGGTTTCTGGACGGAAATTGAAATGCAGCCTGACGAGTTCCTATGTGGGACTGGTGGGTTTTTAGCATTGGGATAAGAATGGCCAGACTGTTCAGACCAAGGGTCCATCTAGCCCAGTGTCCTGACTTCCAACAGTGCCAGGTGCCCCAGAAGGAGTGAACAGAACAGGGAATCATCAAGTGATCCATCCCTATTGCCCATTCCCAGCTTCTGGCAAACAGAGGCTAGGGACACCATCCCTGCCCATCCTGGCTAATAGCGTGCACCTCACACAACACATCAGAGAGATGGATGGAACTAGAGCAGCAAACCTCAAACTTACAGCCACTGGGGTGGAGGGAAGGGGAAGAGTGCTGTTCCTAAAGCTTTCTGCCCAGAAATGAAAGGAAATTCCTGTCCCCCAGCCTTGGAGGAAGGGTTATCCTTTATATATACCCCGGCTGCCTGTCAAAGAACTCTGAAAAGCATCTTTGCACCTGAAGGAGAGTTAGAGAAAACAGCTGGCTGAGACATGATGACGATTTAGCCACAGAACTTTACCCAGTTTTAAATGTGTGTAGTAAGGAAAGCAGTGTCTCATTGTAACATCACCATTTTTTCCCGCCAGTTGACAGGTTTCTGTCACAAAATAGTTATCTCCGGAACTTGGGAGGAGTCCACTTTAAACAACCTTCACTGGCGCTTCTGCCCCCAGCTTCCTGTAGCAGTCAAAAGCATTCCCGGACTTCCAGGTCTCTGGTCGTCATGCTCTGAGCTGCCATAACGTACACATGTTTTGTGTCTTCCTGGGAACCCGTTCAGTTTTCTGTAACAGATGCAACGGTACCTTGTTAAAAAAAACCAAAACAAATCACTAATAAGCACGACATTCCTCTCCCCCAGTGCAATGGGTGTACTTCTGTTCATTGCATTCTGTACACTGCAGTGGTAGGTAGCCTGCTGAAAATTGGAAAAGAGGGATACATTTTTCATATCCACTTAAATGTCTAGTTATTGTGGGCAAGAAAACTGGCTTCGGCAATGAGTTAAAGACCTGAACTAAAGTATGAACTACCACAGTACAGGTACCTACAGTCTAGGCCAGAAGGGATCTGGTCTGACCTTTCACAGGCTATTACATTTCATCCTGTATTGAGCTTAATGAGTTGACTAAATTATTTCAGTGGGGAGAGACTGAGCCATTGTGTGCCCCAGGCACAAAACAGAAAAAACTGAGGTGCCACCACTTCCTGATGCCCCTGCAGTGCAGGGGGTCGATCAGGTGAGACCTGCCCAGATGATCCCATTAGGCCAGGGGTTCTCAAACTGGGGGGTCAGGCCCCCTCAGGGGGTCATGATGTGGGGGTCATGAGCTATCAGCCTACACCCCAAACCCTGCTTTGCCTCCCGCATTTATAATGGTGTTAAATATATAAAAAAGTGTTTTTAATTTATATGGGGGGTTGCACGCAGAGGCTTGCTATGTGAAAGGGGTCACCAGGACAAAAGTTTGAGAATCACTGCGTTAGGCTATCCATCCCGCAGAGTAAGGTGGAAAAAACCCAGAGTCCCTGAGCTGGGTGTGTCAGAATGCTCCATGCTTCTCAAGCATTGTTTATGCTTGTGAGCACTCTAGCTTTCTAGTCCTCCCTTTCATCTGCTCTAGCAGATGATGTTGTGCTCGAAAGATGTTATCAAGTCAGGAAAACTTGAGAGCAGCTGAGAAAATGAAAAATTGGTTCAGCCCTTCCGTGTGCCCTTGAGCCTTAGAGAAAAAGGAGCAAGGAATAAGGGCCTGCAGCAGAGCTAGTTTGGCCAAATCTATAGAATCACAGGGGAGGCTTCTGCCATCGTATGAGCTGAAGTTCTGTGGATCAGTGGGGCTCCTTGGATCTGACTGGTGGCAGAGATAGGTCTGTTGCTGAGAAGAAAGTGTCCGTAGAAAGAACTACAGCTTGAGTCTGCATGGACTTTATGCTCATATGGGCACCATTTGGCCATGAAATTTGCAGTGCTGCACCTAAAATGGCAGCGTTCCTCATATAATGAGGCAGGACTCCTTCCCCAGCAAGCTGCACATTTGCTGTCATTTAGATCATTACTGTACATTCAGGCACACTGGCTTGCTCAGTTTTCTGTTTTTTAGTCCAACTGCATATACAACTGCCATCCAGCAGTCTGGGATGGAAGCTGAGAGTGGAGATGGGCAAGGATGCCATTTTTCCTTTAGTTTAAATCGCTTCTGTTCTATTTTGGGTTGAAGCAGCAGCTGTGGAAATAAAATCCTTTGGAGCTGAAGTTCTTTGACCTCAAAATATGTGTGGTTAAGAGTCCTTCTGTTTTACTAAGGAGACCTTCCTTTTTTTTTGTGGAGGCAAGAATCCTTGCAATAAATCCTCATCGTGATCGGTGTGCTAATGCCCTTCTTCTAGGCACAACCTGGACTGTGCTCTCTGCAGGTCAATAGGTGCTACTTCGAGCTCATCTAGGTAGCAGTTTATTTTAAAAATGAAATTAGACTCCAGGCTCCTCTTTCTGCCTACCTCCTTGTCAATCTCCTTTTTTCTCCATGGGGTGGAGGGTGCAAATACTGTTCTGTATTTGTACCTCTTTCAGCAGTCACCTGTGGAACCTCCTGGCGCTTGTTTAAACAGTCACTAAAGGAGGAAGAGAATGATAGCTAAAGCTTTTTCTCTCCTGTATTGTGTTTGAAAAATTTTATCTAGCCAGCTTTAGTGATGTTGGCTGCTCTAGAGCTGGCATTTTCAGTCGTTGGCCTCTTACCAACCACCTCCTGTGCCCTTGTCAGATCATAAACCAGGATTGGCCTGAAACAGCGGTTATCGTACATGTGCTGTGTGTAAAATTCCCCTCCTTCTTGCCCAGGATTCAGTCTGATCAGCAGAAATGATGTCCTGCTTCTGAGCCAGTTCCATGGACTTGGTAATGTTCCAGTTGTTATGAAAGTTTTATTGCTTTTGAAGCAAGTCCTGCTGCCCCCATTTCTGACCAGCCCTGCCTGCTTCGCAAAGGAAAAGCGGCCATCCCACTTGTTCCTGTGATTCATGTGTGAATAATGTAGGTTTTGCAAAGCAATACAATGCAGAGGATTGGATGGTTATTTTTAGGGCTGTAGATTAATCGCAGCTAACTTAAAAAAATTAATCACAGTTTTAATCACACTGCTAAACAATAGAATACCAACTGAAATTTCTTAAATATTTTTGGATGTTTTTCAGCATTTTCAAATGTATTGATTTCAGTTACAACTCAGAATACAAAGTGTATACTGCTCAGTTTATATTATTTTTGGTTACAAATATTTGCACTGTAAAAATGATAAAAGAAATAGTATTTTTCAGTTCACCTCATACAAGTACAGGAGTGCAATCTCTTTATTGTGGAAGTGCAACTTACAAACAGATTTTTTTTTTTTTGTTATATAACTTCACTCAAAAACATAACAGTGTAAAGCTATAGAGCCTACAAGTCCACTCAGTCCTACGTCTTGTTCAGCCAACCACTAAGACAGACAGGTTTGTTTACATTTACAGGAGATAATGCTGCCTGCTTCTTATTTACAATGTCACCTGAAAGTGAGAACAGGCTTTTGCATGGGACTTTTGTAGCCGGCATTGGAAGGTATTTATGTGCCAGATATGCTAAACGTTCGTATGCCCCTTAATGCTTCAGCCACCATTCCAGAGGACGTGCTTCCATGCTGATAACACTTGTTTAAAAAATGTTAATTAAATTTGTGACTCCTTGGGGGAGAATTGTGTGTCTCCAGCTCTGTTTTACCTGCATTCTGCCATATATTTCAGGTTATAGCAGTCTCATATGATGACTCAGCACCTGTTCATTTTAAGAACACTTTCGCTGCGGATTTGACAAAAGGCAAAGAAGGTACCAATGTGAGATTTCTCAAGATAGCTACAGCACTCGACCCAAGGTTTAGGAATCTAAAGTGCCTTCCAAAATCTGAGAGGGACGAGGTGTGGAGCATGCTCTCAGAAGTCTTAAAAGAGCAAAACACCTATGCGGAAACTACAGAACCCAAACCACCAAAAAAAAAAAAAAATCAACCTTCTGCTGGTGGTATCTGACTCAGAAGATGAACGTGTGTCGATCTGCACTGCTTTGGATTGTTATTGAACAGAACCTGTCATCGGCAAGGACACGTCCTCTGGAATGGTGGTTGAAGCATGAAGGGACATATGAATCTTTAGCGCATCTGGCATGTAAATATCTTGCGATGCCGGCCACAACAGTGCCATGTGAACGCCTGTTCTCACCTTCAGGTGACAGTGTGAACAAGAAGCGGGCAGCATTGTCTCCTGCAAATGTCAACAAACTTGTTTGGTTGAACAAGAAATAGGACTGAGTGGACTTGTAGGCGCTAAGTTTTACATTGTTTTATTTTTGAATGCAGGCTTTTTTTACATAATTCTACATTTGTAAGATCAACTTCCATGATAAAGAGATTGCACTATGGTACTTGTATGAGATGAATTGAAAAATACTATTTTGTTTTACAGTGCAAATCTTTGTAATAAAAAATAAATATCAAGTGAGCACTGTACACTTTGTATTCAGTGTTGTAATTGAAATAAATATATTTGAAAATGTGGAAAACATCCAAAAGTATTTAAATAAATGGTATTCTATTATTAACTGGTTAATCGTGATTAATTTTTTTAATCGCTTGACAGCCCTAGTTATTTTGTATGTTAGTAAATTGTAAGATGCCCAGGTCTGTAAGTCCTACTGGGTCTCCATGGTCCTTCCTCTGGCTTCTGAAGCTTGCCAAATGTTGCCTCTGCTGCATTGCCAGAGGGAAAATCCCAATAGCTGAAGATCCACTAGTGAAAAGGCCCTGCCATCAGCTAGGGAGGGTTTATCATTTAAGGTAGTGGTTTTCAAACTGTCCCCCCCGATCCAATACTGGATAGTGGCGGCTCTGGTCAGCACCATTGACCGGGCCATTATAAGTCCCATTGGCAGTGCTGCCTGGCTAAGGCAGGCTAGTTCCTACCTGTACTAGCACTGTGCTGTGCCCCAGAAGTGGCCAGAAGCAGGTCCAGCTCCTAGGCAGGTGGGCTACAGGGTTCCGCACGCTGCCGCTGCCCCGAGCACTGGCTCTGCACTCCCATTGGCTGGGAACCTGGGGGTGGGGGCGGTGCCTGCAGGCGAGAACTGTGCAGGGCCACTTGCATGTCTCCACTTAGGAGCTGGACCTCCTGCTGGCCACTTCGAGGGCGCAGCGTGGTCCACGGTGCCAGAACAAGCAGGAAACCAGCCTTAGCACCCCCACTGCGCTGCTGACCAGGAGCCACCCAAGGTAAGGCTGCACCCCGAACCCCAGCCCCATCCCTGAGCCCCCTCCACCCCTAATCTCTGGCCCCATCCCTGAGCCTGCACCCAGAGCCCTGACCCCCTCCCGCACTCCAACATCCTGCCCCCTGAACCCCTCATTCCTGGCTCCACCGTTCACTCCAACCCTCTGCCCTAGCCCTGAACCCCTTCCACACCCCTAAACCCTCATCCCCAGCTCTATTAGGTCGCAGGCATCAATAATTTTCTTCAGCTGGGTCTCCAGAAAAAAAAGTTTGAAAATCATTGATTTAAGGCATTGTCCCATCAATTATATTGTGACTTCTCCAGTGTGCAAGGCACAGCAAACTGAATGGCAAGCATCCCAATGCAAGGGGCTTGGTTGTGGGCTGCAAAACCACCCCGCCCTCTGTCACCAGCAGCCAGTGCCTGCCATGTTTTGTGCAGCTGCATGTGTAGTAGTGAATAGGTTAATGCACTACCCCAAGCAGTCGCAGAGGAAGGAAGTGGAACTGCACAGAACCTGGCAACTGTAGCTGGATAGGTGGTGAATGGGGGGTGCGGGATTGAAGGTGTCCAGAGGTAGTGTTCTAGCTAACTACTCAGTAGGAACAACAGCAGCTTCGGGCGGCTATGAACTGCAATTGCAGCCACTCCTGCACTCAGCCAGATGTGCGGCATTCAGTCTGGGCTGTGGAGGTGCACATGGTTTTTAGATTTGGTTTCGGTGAGTAGTGAGGACCTCATAGAAGAAATAGTTGTAGGGGACAACCTTGGTTCAAGTGATCATGAGCTCATTCCATTCAAACTGAACGGAAGGATAAACAAAAATAAATCTGCGACTAGGGTTTTTGACTTCAAAAGGGCTGACTTTCAAAAATTAAGGAAATTAGGGAAGTGGATTGGACTGAAGAATTTATGGATCTAAAGGCAGAGGAGGCCTGGAATTACTTCAAGTCAAAACTGCAGAAGCTATCGGAAGCCTGCATCCCAAGAAAGGGGAAAAAATTCATAGGCAGGAGTTGTAGACCAAGCTGGATGAGCAAGCATCTCAGAGAGGTGATTTAAAAAAAGCAGAAAGCCTACAGGGAGTGGAAGATGGGAGGGATAAGCAAGGAAAGCTACCTTATTGAGGTCAGAACATGTAGGGATAAAGTGAGAGAGGCTAAAAGTCAAGTAGAGTTGGACCTTACAAAGGGAATTAAAACCAATAGTAAAAGGTTCTATAGCCATATAAATAAGAAGAAAACAAAGAAAGAAGAAGTGGGACCGCTAAACACTGAGGATGGAGTGGAGGTCAAGGATAATCTAGGCATGGCCCAATATCTAAACAAATACTTTGCCTCGGTCTTTAATAAGGCTAATGAGGATCTTAGGGATAATGGTAGTATGACAAATGGGAATGAGGATATGGAGGTAGATATTACCATATCTGAGGTAGAAGCGAAACTCAGACAGCTTAATGGGACTAAATCGGGGGGCCCAGATAATCTTCATCCAAGAATATTAAAGGAATTGGCACATGAAATTGCAAGCCCATTAGCAAGAATTTTTAATGAATCTGTAAACTCGCGGGTTGTACCATATGACTGGAGAATTGCTAACATAGTTCCTATTTTTAAGAAAGGAAAAAAAAATGATCCGGGTAACTACAGGCCTGTTAGTTTGACATCTGTAGTATGCAAGGTCTTGGAAAAAATTTTGAAGGAGAAAGTAGTTAAGGACATTGAGGTCAATGGTAAATGGGACAAAATACAACATGGCTTTACGAAAGGTAGATCATGCCAAACCAACCTGATCTCCTTCTTTGAGAAAGTAACAGATTTTTTAGACAAAGTTAACAGAGTTGATCTAAATTACCTAGATTTCAGTAAGGCATTTCATACATGGTGCCACATGGGGAATTATTAGTTAAATTGGAAAAGATGGGGATCAATATCAAAATTGAAAGGTGGATAAGGAATTGGTTAAAAGGGAAACTACAGCGGGTCATACTGAAAGGTGAACTGTCAGGCTGGAGGGAGGTTATCAGTGGAGTTCCTCAGGGATCGGTTTTGAGACCAATCTTATTTAATCTTTTTATTACTGACCTCTGCACAAAAAGGGGGAGTGTGCTAATAAAGTTTGCGGACGATACAAAGCTGGGAGGTATTGCCAATTTAGAGAAGGACAGAGATATCATACAGGAGGATCTGGGTGACCTTGTAAACTGGAGTAATAGTAATAGGATGAAATTTAATAGAAGTGTAAGGTTATGCATTTAGGGATTAATAACAAGAATTTTAGTTATAAGCTGGGGATGCATCACTTGGAAGTAACAGAGGAGGAGAAGGACCTTGGAGTATTGGTTGATCACAGGATGACTATGAGTCGCCAATGTGATATGGCCGTGAAAAAAGCTAATGCGGTCTTGGGATGCATCAGGAGAGGTATTTCCAGTAGAGATAAGGAGGTGTTAGCACCATTATACAAGGCACTGGTGAGACCTCACCTGGAATACTGTGTGTAGTTCTGGTCTCCCATGTTTAAGAAGGATGAATTCAAACTGGAACAGGTACAGAGAAGGGCTACTAGGATGATCCGAGGAATGGAAAACCTATCTTATGAAAGGAGACTCAAAGAGCTTGGCTTGTTTAGCCTAACCAAAAGAAGGCTGAGGGGAGATATGATTGCTCTCTGTAAATATATCAGAGGGATAAATACCGGAGAAGGAGAGGAATTATTTAAGCTCAGTACCAATGTGGACACAAGAACAAATGGATATAAACTGGCCATCGGGAAGTTTAAACTTGAAATTAGACAAAAGTTTCTAACCATCAGAGGAATGAAGTTCTGGAATAGCCTTCCAAGGGAAGCAGTGGGGGCAAAAGACCTATCTGGCTTCAAGATTAAACTCGTTAAGTTTATGGAAGAGATGGTATGATGGGATAACATGATTTTGGCAATTAATTGATCTTTAACTATTCATGGTAAATAGGCCCAATGGCCGGTGATGGGACGTTAGATGGGGTGGGTTCTGAGTTACTATAGAGAATTCTTTCCTGGGTATCTGGCTGGTGAATCTTGCCCACATGCTCAGGGTTCAGCTGATTGCCATATTTGGGGTCAGGAAGGAATTTTCCTCCAGGGCAGATTGGAAGAGGCCCTGGGGGTTTTTCGCCTTCCTCTGTAGAATGGGGCACGGGTCACTTGCTGGAGGAGTCTCTGCTCCTTGAAGTCTTTAAACCACGATTTGAGGACTTCAATAGCTCAGACATAGGTGAGAGGTTTATCGCAGGAGTGGGTGGGTGAGATTCTGTGGCCTGCATTGTGCAGGAGGTCAGACTAGATGATCATAATGGTCCCTTCTGACCTTAATATCTATGAATCTATGGTTCATGCAAGATGCCTGATGTGGCAGTTCTGGCAGCCCGACCCCCATATTGTCACATCCAGACTGATGAAATGACATTGGGGGGCAGCCCTTTGGGCCTTCAGGGTAAGCACATCAGGGCAGTAGTGGGGCAGGCACTGCAGAGGATCTGCTCTGTGCCCCACGGGTGGCTTCTGTTCGATTGCTGCCTGTTCCTCTCACCAAGAGCAAGTGGAGATCATTCCCGGTGAGACCAATCGGTCGTCTGGGCGAGAGGGAGATCTGCCTCCCCCGGCTGACGCTGTGGCTTACCAGACAGGATAGTATCGGAACTGTCCAGTAAGAAGCTCCTGTGAAGCACTGGATCACATAAAAATCCTGTTAAGTGTAAAGAGCCATATGCTGTGCTACAAGTTTGGATCATGAAAAAAATGGATGGGATTGAGTCCCAGAGTACATGGCCAGAAAGGACCACCAGCTCGTCCAGTCCAGCGGTGTCCAATAGAAATTCGATGCAAGCCACACTTGTGGTTTTGAATTTTTCTTCTTAGCCACATTATAAAAAAGCCGCATGCATTAGCCACAATTCAATAGCCTATTACCCACGTGTGGCTAGTGGCGAATGTATTGGACACCGCTGGTCTAGTCCATCTGTATATCATAGGCCACCAACACCATCCAGTCCCTGCACACTAAACCCAACAGCGTAGTTAACTCCAGTCCCCTTCTCTAGCCACTAGACTACCCTGCATTCCTGACATCGGAAAAACAAAATGAATAGATGGTAAAGAGTTGGTCTGCTGTACAGAGAAGGTGAAAATTAGCCTCGAGTTTGTAACCTAGGCCACAATTGGTTTGTCTGATGGTCCTTAAGAACTCTGTAGACACTGGCTGAGCAGCTCACCTGAAGTAAAGATGAAAGAGAAGCAGCCTGGCCCGGAGGGTTGAGCTGAGTGCTTACGCTGGCACTGCCGCTCGGAGGCTGAGCGGAGTTGGAATAGGGCGTTTCTCGTTTCTGGCCGTTCCAGTTTCCCCGTAGGCAAGCAGGGCCTGAGGAAGGTGGTGGGGCGAGTGAGTCGCCGGGTGTGTAGTGCTTTGGAAATGTAAAGCGTTCCGTGTATATTCACTGCCAGAAAACTCTGTTACCTTAGAGTTAAGGTTGCTCTTTCAGTGCTATTTCATGTGCTATTTCGTGCTCTTCCAGAACTTGGAGGCAGCTAAGCTTAGGCCTATCAAAACCAGCAATTACTGAGTTAAAGTGTACGTCTTACTTTGCCCTCTCTGAGTGACTCTACTCTCCGGCCCGGCTGACATCACAGACTCAACCCCCCAGGGGTATGAAGCACTAGATCAGTGCTCTTCGTTGTCAGGCCCGCAAACCAGTGGCGGCTCCCATCGACCCTAAGTGCGGCTCTCCTAAATTCCCTCTAAGCTGTGCAGCCGCGGAGCAGGCTATAAATAGCCATGCAGCAGGGACCTGGAGAGGAGAGAGGTAGGGGGTGGGCTGGAACTGGGGAGGGGCGCAAGTTGGGGTCTGCAGGGCTGCTGTGGGCCCCAACCCCGGAGCTCCTGTGATGCCTGCCGGCAGGGGAGAGACAGGCCCCTTCCCTGGAGCTAGCTTCTTCCGGCAGGGAGAGGGATGGGGGAGTCCTCTGGCCCCAGACCCGGGGCAGCCTACCTGCACCCCAAACTCCTCATCGCCAGCCCCACCTCAGAGCCCTTTCCCCCCACCACCTCCCCCGCATCCCAAGACTGCTACCGGCCAGTGGCTAATCAGTTTGGCATCAACAAGTCAACTGCTGTGCTGTGGTGATGGAGGCTTGCAAGGCAATCATTGCTGTGAAAGATTGGAAATGTCTGTGAAATAATAGCAGGCTTTGAGGGAGTGGCTTCCTGAACTGTGCTGAGGCCGTCGGTTGCACATATCTCCTCTGAGCACACCTACTGGATCAGGCCCCACAGGTGAGATCCACAAGGGGACACCTAGTCTGGGAGCCTGCCAGGGCATAGACTTGAGCTAGACACCAGTTGTCAGGACTGAGGCGGTTTGCACGTGCCCCCCAGTGGAAATTTAGGCACCAATAGAAATGTACGTGCTTCGTGCCCTTCTAGAATGTCAGGTGTAGGCCACATGGAAATATTTATAACCCAGGAACTTGTTAAAGTGCACGTACCGCGCCCCTCCCCCTGAACTCTCTCCTCTCCGAAGGACCCCACAATTTGCTGTGGCAGATGAGACAGCACTCTACCCTTCAGGGGATGTGGAGCACAATAGTGACAGATCAGGAGCACTGTAGGAGAAGTTCATAGAATCAGAGAAGATCAGGGTTGGAAGAGACCTCAGGAGGTCACCTAGTCCAACCCCCTGCTCCAAGGTGTTACACCTTGTCTTCACTGAAGCAAAAATCACATTTGGGTTGAGCTGAATGACACGAGCTGGCTACACCTGGCCACTCAGCCACTTCCCCCACGCCAACAAACTACCGCAGAGTGGTCAGGTGTTACTGGCCCCTGACCCTGGGCATAAGGATTCCCTCTGGGACATGTTCATCGCCCTCTGATGTCTGCTACCAGACGGCTAGAAATCCCCACTGCAAGAATCTACCATTGTGCTTCTCACACGGCCAAGTTAGTGCACAAATGAGGAATCCTGGATCCCTCTAGGTGCAGCTGCTTCTCTTTTCAGGTGTCTGGCACCTGCACCATTCCAGAGAGGTCTCCCTAAGAGCGGAGGGCAGGAGGGAATGCAGGTGTGTGGGGCATTTGGGTTAGTCAGTCCTCATATCTGTTCATTGTGGGGCAGCCCTAGCTGAACTAAACGTTTATTCTGAATGGCCAGTGCCCGCTCCAGGGGTAGGGTTCAGGTTGCAGGGCAGAGACAGCGTGTAACAGAACTTTATAATCCCTGGTTTTCAGAGGTTTTAAATTTAGCCACAATCCACATTCTGGAAGGGCACGAGGCAGTGTTGGGCAGCCTGAACTCTGCATTTATGTTATGTAGTTACCTGTGAATAGCCTTTGTATTAAGATGAGACTTGAGCTTTCTGTCAGCACAGAATTAAAGGCTTCAGAGTAGCAGCCGTGTTAGTCTGTATTCGCAAAAAGAAAAGGAGGACTAGTGGCACCTTAGAGACTAACCAATTTATTTGAGCATGAGCTTTCGTGAGCTACAGCTCACTTGTACCTCACGAAAGCTCATGCTCAAATAAATTGGTTAGTCTCTAAGGTGCCACTAGTCCTCCTTTTCTTTTCACAGAATTAAAGTGCCTCTTTTAAAGGCAGACCCTGGCTTTTTAAGGCAGTAGCCCACCATGTTCTGTGCGATCTCTCTGCTGTAGCTGCTTCAAGCCCCGGGGGTCATGTGTGGCTCTCAGGGCTTATTCTTTTATGCCTTTTATTTGCTTGATTCTGAATAAGTGCTGCTTCTCCTGCTCTGTTTAGAGTGATCAAATGCTGCAGTAAATAGACCTTCTGTGAGTTTAAGTGGGCTACAACCCTGTAAAGAGCCAGGGTAATCACTTTGCTAAGTTATTGTAACTAGCCAGAATTTGAGTGGGTTAATCTCATTGCCATTATTTTCAGTGGGCTCTTCAGTACTTTCCTTTCCCAGTGTTCAGGAACTCTTTCTTGGCTCCCACATTTTCTTGCGACATCTACTGTGGACAGTCTCCAGTTCAGTGACATTGACCGCAGTGGTTTTTAACCTCTGCTCTTCATAGTTTGTTGCAGAAGGCCCTAGCTTGACTAGACTTCTGGGCGCTTCTAAACTGCATTGAACATTCAGATTGTCTGGTTGATAGGGTTGTGTGTGAATTTAGTACGGACACAGGTTCCAAACAGGCAGCCCAAACCCTGGGCTCAGACTGAGGCATTGGGTGTCAGGAATCCTGTGTGCTCCTCACAGTCTGGATTCTTCCTGCTCCAGCTGTTCCATGTCCAGCTGCACAAAGTTTCCACAATTTCTTCACACTGGCTGTGATTACTGGCTGGAATAGCTAGGCCTCGAATAGCCAAATTAGGAAGCGGGGGTGAGCTAGGGTTAGCGCTAGGCTTAGATTTGTGGAGAGGTCATGCTTAAGGTTATAGATTGGGAAAGGGATACGCTTAGGGTTAGGGAGAGGGTCAGCGTTGGAGGTAGTTTGAGGCTCACTGCTATGTCTAGGGGTTGGATTAGGGTTAAGTGAAGGGAGAGGGTTAGGAACGGGGTTTGAGCGAAGGTTAAGGGTGGTTCTGCGGTTAGGGTTGGGGCTAGGCTTACATGGTACTGCTGGGACTAGGGTTAGTGCTGTCTAGATAGGCCTAGGATGGGCATAAGGTTAGGCTCAAAGAATAGGACGAGGTTAATCTGGAATAATTTTGTGTCATCTGCAAACCTCAGCACTTCACGGTTCACTCCCTTGTCCAGATCATTGAGTGTGTTGAACAGCACAGGTCCCAGTAAAGAGCTGGGGTAGAGAGAAGGAGAAGACTAGGGGAAGGTGTGAGTTGTGTTGGAAGATAAATGTAGGGTTAGGGCCTGTGTTCCCTCTAAGCCACGCGGCCGCCCTGGAGCGAATCAAGTGCCGCACACCGCAACGCAACATGTGTTCAGGTGCCCCTCCCCTGCTGCTCTGCAGCTGCATTGCTCCTGGCCTCTGCCCTGGAGCCCCGGGCCAGCTGCTCCCGGGACCCTCCTGTTTGCTGTGCAGAGTCGGGGCGGGGGGAGGAGGGGAGGTGCTGTTGTCAGGGTGTCCCCCTCCCCCTACTTTCCCTCTGCCCATGTACCCCACCTCCGCGGAGCAGGGGAGAGGGGACAGGGCTCAGGAGCAGGAGAGCTGCTGGCAGCTGCTGCGGTCTGAGCCTTCTGGTGTGAGTGGCTTAAAGAGACAGTG
Organism: Chelonia mydas; assembly: GCF_015237465.2. NCBI lineage: Eukaryota > Metazoa > Chordata > Testudines > Cheloniidae > Chelonia > Chelonia mydas. The sequence continues at coordinate 3,281,746 of NC_057860.1, forward strand.
CACGGTCTCTCATAGACTTCCCCAGCAGCCAACACACACACAATCTCTGCGTGTGTGAGTCTATCTCTCTCTCACACACACACACACATATTCTGTCTCTGGCTCACACATACACACACATTCTGTCTCACATACATAGACACACATTCTGTCTCACACACACTCTGTCTCTCTCACACACATACACACACACTCTCACACTTTTACATGCTGTGTCTCACACACATACACACTGTCTCTGTGTCTTTCACACACACACATACACACACTCAGACACTGTCTCTCACACACATGCATACTGTCTCTGTCACACACTACACACACACTTTGTCTCTTTCACATTCACCTCCCAACACATTCTTGTGTTGGTGTTGTTACTTCTTGGTACTTCCTGCAATGCACATATATTCTCTGTAATGTTATTCTTTTAATGTGCCATTATTTTAGTTTTTTGACTGGTCTATGCATTTCATAATTTTATTTCTCTCTTATGCTTAAATTTAATTCTTTGAGTAGTGAGTTCTAAAATGCCTGTCCTGTCCTGTCCTGGCTGGAGTAATTATAACTTTTTAAAAATATATATTATATCTAGGTTTTTTGTTTCTACTGGTGGTATACATCCACACTTTACCTTGATGTTGCTGCACATAACAAAATTCATTCTGCACAAGAATGGAAAACATTAGAGGGAACATTGGTTAGGACTGAGGTTGGTGTTTGGGCTAGGGTTGGGGTTGGCTATGGGAAGGGTTAAGGTTTGTGGCACTTCTAGGATTTGGGTGTAGGGTTATCATTAGATTTTATTGTACACGTAGGGTTAGGATTAGATTAGGGTATGATATAGGTGCAGGTTTTCAGATGGTACAAAAATATTCAAGATAATCCTAGTTCTATTCCTCCGCCCTCTGGTAGAACTGAAGTTAGAATCAGTGTTAGGGTTAAGATGAAAGCTAGGGATAGAGGTAAGTTAAGTACAGGACGAGGATCAGTGGCAGGGCAACTGGATGAGAATAGGGGCAGAGACATCTGCCAGCCCCACATTCTCCCCTCCCACTTGAGTGCCCAAATTTAGGGGGCTTCTGCCCCTCCCAGCATCCTTCTTATACACTGGGATATGGGGGGGTGTCAGAGCTCCTCTTGCTGCCCCCCATGTGTGTGCCAGGTCTGGGTGGCCCATGCCCATCTACACAGACCTCTTCCCCCCCAACTTCTTTCGCTTGAGCCAGGTTCTGGGGGGCCTTGTCCTTTCAGGAGGGGCTGGTTGCTTGACAAAAAAATCTGTAATTTACTACAGTTGCTATTCTTAATCTTGGGGCAGGCTAATATGTTGTTTCCAAAGACACACAGTACGGAGGTTTGGAACTGACAGCTCAGGTACCTGGACCTCTGAGGGAAAATAAATGTGTGTGCTGCCAGGCTTTCCAACCTGTGGACTCTGGGTGATTCCTGGATCATGAGGTTGCAGAAGTTCATGGAAGAGCAAGGAGTGCACCACGCCATGGCTTCACACCCTGGGGCTGAGGGGCATCAGCAACTCCCAGGCTGCGAGCGGGGCAGGCAGCTTGGGTCTGAGGTGCCAGGGGAATATTTCAATCTTTACTCTTTTTTTTTTTTAAATGAATGCAGCTTCCCCTGCAGGGTCTCTCCCCAGGAACTAACATTTCTTCACAAAATGCTGAAGCTTTTAATTGGCAGGAGTGGAACAAAATGACCACACGATGGCACCAGAACCTCAGGAATGAAAAGCCAAGTGATTTTGTTTAACTTGATTTTTTTTTTTTTTATGTAAAATATAAGCATATAACAGAACAACAGGTATCTAAATACATCCCCAAGATGGAAATAGCAATATTAATGACAAGGTTCAAAGTTTGTTATATGCAAAACATGAAAAAAAAAAAGGTTTCAGAGTAACAGCCGTGTTAGTCTGTATTCGCAAAAAGAAAAGGAGTACTTGTGGCACCTTAGAGACTAACGAATTTATTTGAGCATAAGCTTTCGTGAGCTACAGCTCACTTCATCGGATGCATACTGTGGAAAGTATAGAAGATCTTTTTATACACAAAAAGCATGAAAAAATGGGTGTTTACCACTACAAAAGGCCCAACTTGATTATCATACACATTGTAAGGAGAGTGATCACTTTAGATAAGCTATTACCAGCAGGAGAGTGGGGTGGGGGGAGAGAAAACCTTTTGTAGTGGTAAACACCCATTTTTTCATGCTTTGTGTGTATAAAAAGATCTTCTATACTTTCCACAGTATGCATCCGATGAAGTGAGCTGTAGCTCACGAAAGCTTATGCTCAAATAAATTGATTAGTCTCTAAGGTGCCACAAGTCCTCCTTTTCTTTTTATGAAAAAAAAAAAAAATAAACCCAAATCCTGACCCAGTAAAGGTCATGCAGGGCTTTATGCAGTGTTGTGTAGCCGTGTCAGTCCCAGGATATTAGAGAGACAAGGTGCGGGAGGGAATATTTTTTTATTGGACCAACATCAGTTGGTGAGAGAGACAAGTGTTCGAGCCACACAGAGCTCTTGTGCAGGGCACTGACACATGATTCTTCTGTGTGCATTGACACTGAAAGGGGATTTAGGTTGACTCACTTTGTTTCTGTGGCTGATTAGGGTTGCCAGGCATCCGGTTTTCGACCGGACTGCCCGGTCAAAAAGGGACCCTGGCGGCTTTGGTTGGCACCGCCAATCAGGCCGGTAAAAGTCCGGTAGGTGCTGCAGCGGGGGCCCGGGGCTAAGGCAGGCACCAGGTCTCTGCGGCCCCTAGGCACATGGTCAGCCAGGGAGGCTCCATGCGCTGCCTCCGCCCTGAGTGCCGGCTCCGCAGTCCCATTGGCCGGGAACTGTGACCAATGGGAGCTGCGGGGGGCGGCACCTGCAGGCACAAGAGCAGGGTGCGGAGCCTTACTGGCCACCAATGTATCTAGGGGCCACCGGGACCTGGTGGCCGCTTCCTGGGAGCTGCGGTAAGTGCCGCTGGGACCCGCCCAGAGTCCCCTCCTGCACCCCTGCCCCAGCCCGGAGCCCTCTCCTTCACCCTAAACCCCTAATTTCTGGCCCCACCTGGAGCCCACACCCTCAGCCCAGAGCCCGTATCTCCCCTGCACCCCTGCCCCAGCCCGGAGCCCTCTCCCACACCCGAAACCCCTCACCCCCAGCCAGAGCCCTCACCCCCCTTCCGCACCCCTGCCCCAGCCCGGAGCCCTCTCCCACACCCGAAACCCCTCACCCCCAGCCAGAGCCCTCACCCCCCTTCCGCACCCCTGCCCCAGCCCGGAGCCCTCTCCCACACCCGAAACCCCTCACCCCCAGCCAGAGCCCGCACCCCTGCCCCAGCCTGGTGAAAGTGAGTGAGGGTGTGGGAGAGGGAGGGACGGAGGGAGGGGGATGGAGAGCAGGGGGAGGGCCTTGAAGAACAGGCGGGGCAGGGGCAGGACCTCAGGGAAGAAGGAGGCAGGGGTGTTTGATTTTGTGCAATTAGAAAGTTGGCAACTCTATGTCTGATAAAATATAAGGACAAAGCAATTACATTGATTGTGACACTGGAATTGAGGATGCTTTAATCTTATTAACGTATTATAATGATTTCATACCTGAATTATTAAAGGTGGCTTTCCAAAAGGCAATTCAGATTTGTTCCTCCCAGAGTTGGGTGATACTGGTGTGACAAAGCAGGGTACAATCCCGACTAATGAATAGCTGTGTCAACCCTGGCTGTTCCTAAGTGCTGTGGGGGGAGTTCCTGGGCAAATGCGGGGAGAAAAAGCAAGAGGGGAAAGGCGGAGATTGGGGAGGAGAGAAATACAGATAAGAGCATAAGAACGGCCATACTGGGACAGACCAATGGTCCATCTAGCCCAGTGTCTGTCTTCCAACAGTGGACAGTGTCAGATGCTTCAGAGGAAATGAACAGAACAGGGCAATTACCAAGTGATCCATCCCCTGTCATCCAGTCCCAGCTTCTAGCAGGCAGAGGCTTAGGGACACCTGGAGCATGGGGTTGCATCCCTCACCATCTTGGTTAATCACCATTGTGGACCTATCCTCCAGGAACTTACGAAATTCTTTTTAAAACCCAGTTATAATTTTGGCCTTCACTACATCCCCTGGCAACAAGTTCCCCCAGTTGACTGTGCATTGAGTGAGGAAGTACTTCCTAATGTTTGTTTTAAACCTGCTGCCTGTTAATTTCATCAGGTGACCCCTGGTTCTTGTATTATGTGAAGGGGGATGTAAGCAGAGTCAGGATGAGCTCCACCCTGACATCTGGTGGTGAGGTGTGGCAAGTTGTGGAAAAGAACTTCAGGGGCCGATCTCATTTGCATAGGCACACCCACCCCACCTAGAATGAGGCCATAGCTGCCCAAATGGTCACTTTGGCTGCTGTGGGATCCCCAGTGTCTCTGTTATTGGGGCAGGAAGAATAAATTGTTATTATCCTGATTATGGGAACTGTGCTTGGAACTGTACTTGGCCTTTTGTTATGATGGAGGGACTCACCATCAACTAAGTAGCACTCGCTAGGCAAGGGTCATGGGTTCCAAAACTCTGTGAATTGAGAGAGGCTGGAGACAAGTATTAATACTTGGTGGTATGGGCCCCTTGGTTAGGGCCTTACATGCTAATTGCACTTCCTCCTCTCTCCACTGTAGAATATCAGAGCTAATTTTGATTTCATTAGAAGTCTAGTTACAGGCTGCTGAGCTCACTTTGGGCTAACAGTGCACCAGCACTGAGGCTCCCCTACTACAAGCTGAATTCACCAAAGAGCTGAACTGACCAAGAGCTGAAATCACTGAGCGTTGTGTTAAGTAGTGGGGGAGCCTGAAGATATATTGTGGAGCAGTTTGTGGGACGGCTGGAGTGCCCTGTGGACAGGCTGGTGGAGCAGTTCGTGGGACGGCGGGAGCTGCTGGTGGGCTGCAGAGTGGAGCTGAGCAAAGCAGCTCGTGGGGAGGCTGGTGGAGCGGAGCGGAGCGAAGGCCTATGGAGCTGTGGGGCACTCAGCTTCAGATCATGTAAGGTGCCTCTTACCCTCGCCCCCATCTCCACCCAGGTTGGGAGGTAAAGATCTACAGATAAACTTTCGAACTCTGGGGCTGCCCTGACCAGGGACAGAGACTTTTGGGTCATTGGACTTTTGGGACTTTGGGTGATTTGGGGTTGCTGGACTCAAGAACCAAAGGGAAAGGGCATGCCCCAATTTGCTTGGGGTGGGCTTTTTTTTGCTCATGGGTTGTGTTATGAATCCTGTCGGTGGTGTTTCCACAACATAATGCCACATTGTTTCTCTCTGTTATTAAAAGGCTTTTTGCTACACTCAGACTATGTGCTTGCGAGAGGGGAAGTATTGCGTCTTGGAAGCGCCCAGCAGGGGTGGTATATATTTGTCCCAGGTCACTAGGTGGGGGCTCGAGCTGATTTGCATTGTGTTATGGAATGGATCCCCTAGATATTGAACCTGGCCCTTGTTGCTGCCAACTCTGACGGGCAGAAGGGTTACAGGTAAATAAGAGTTCCTTGTTCACTTTCTCCACACCAGTCATGATTTATAGACCTCTATCACGTCTCCCCTCAATCATCTCTTTTGTAAACTGAACGGTCCCAGTCTTTTTACCTTTTTCAATTCTACTACATCTTTTCTGAGATGGGGTGACCAGAATTGCACACAATATTCCAGGTGTGGGCATAACATGGATTTACATAGAGGCATTATGATATTTTCTGTCTTATTAGCAATCCCTCTCTTAATGGTTCCTAACATTGTTAGCTTTTTTGATTGCTGCTGCATACTGAGTGGATGTTTTCAGAGAACTATTCACAATGACTCCAAGATCTCTTTCTTGAGTGGTAACAGCCAATATAAATCCCATCATTTTGTATGTGTAGTTGGGATTATGTTTTCAAATGTGCATTCTTTGTACTTATCAACATTGAATTGCATCTGCCATTGTGTTGCCCAGTCACCCAGTTTTATGAGACCCCTTTGTAATTCTTCACAATCAGCTTTGGACTTATCTTGCGTTATTTTGTATCATCTGCAAACTTTGCCACCTCACTGTACCCTTTCTTCCAGATCATTTATGAATATATTGAATAGCACTTATCTCAGTACAGATCCTTGGGGACTCCACTATTTACTCTCTCCATTCTGAAAACTGACCATTTATTTCTACCCTTTGTTTCCTGTCTTTTAACAAGTTACTGATCCAGAAGAGGACCTCCCCTCTTGTCCCAAGACTGTTTACTTTGCTTAAGATCCTTTGGAAAGGGACCTTGTCAAAGGCTTTCTGAAAGTCCAGCTACACTGTATCCACTAGATCAGTCTTGTCCATATGTTTGTTGACCTAAAAAAATTCTAATAGATTAGTGAGGCATGATTTCCCTTTACAAAAGCCGTGTTGACTCTTCCCCAACATATTATGTTCATCTGTATGTCTGATAATCCTGTTCTTTACTATAGCTTCAACCAATTTGTCTGGTACTAAAGGTAGACTTGCCAGCCTGTAATTGCCAGGATCACCTCTGAAGCCTTTTTAAAAAACTGATGTTACATTAGCTATTCTCCAGTCATTTGGTACAGAGGCAGATTTAAGTGATAGGTTAAATAATTTTGCAAGTTCGTAATTGAGTTCCTTCAGAATTCTTGGGTGAATACCATCTAGTCCTGGTGACTTATTACTGTTTATCAAGTTGTTCCAAAGCCTGACACCTCAATCTAGGACAGTTCCTCAGATTTGTCACTTTTTTAGGTGACAAATGGCTCAGGTTTGGAAATCTCTCTCTCATCCTCTGCAGTGAAGACTGATGCAAAGAATTCATTTAACTTCTTTGCAACAGCCTTCTCTTCCTTGAGTGCTCCTTTAGCACCTTGATTGACCGGTGGCCCCACTGATTGTTTGGCAGGCTTCCTGTTTCTGATGTACTTAAAAAAATTTTAGGAATTTCATTCTTGTAACTGTTTCCCTTAATTTCCATTTAACTAGCGTCTTCATTTTTCTGTACTTCCCCTTTTTCAAGTTAAATGCTATTGTGCTTGGTTTCTTTGGTATTCCCCCCACCCAAGGATGTTATATTCAATTACATTATAGTTGCTATTATTGAGTGACTCAGCTATATTCAGAGTAGCAGCTGTGTTAGTCTGTATTCGCAAAAAGAAAAGGAGGACTTGTGGCACCTTAGAGACTAACCAATTTATTTGAGCATAAGCTTTCGTGAGCTACAGCTCACTTCATCGGATGCATAAAAGTGGAAAATGCAGTGAGGATATTTTTATACACACAGACCATGAAAAAATGGGTGTTTATCACTTCAAAAGGTTTTCTCTCCCCCCACCTCACTCTCCTGCTGGTAATAGCTTATCTAAAGTGATCACTCTCCTTACAATGTGTATGATAATCAAGGTGGGCCATTTCCAGCACAAATCCAGGGTTTAACAAGAACATCTGAGGAACGGGGGGCGGGGGTAGGAAAAAACAAGGGGAAATAGGTTACCTTGCATAATGACTTAGCCACTCCCAGTCTCTATTCAAGCCTAAGTTAATTGTATCCAATTTGAAATGAATTCCAATTCAGTAGTTTCTCGCTGGAGTCTGGTTTTGAAGTTTTTCTCTTGTAATATCGCAACTTTCATGTCTGTAATCGCGTGACCAGAGAGATTGAAGTGTTCTCCGACTGGTTTATGAATGTTATAATTCTTGACATCTGATTTATGTCCATTTATTCTTTTATGTAGAGACGGTCCAGTTTGACCAATGTACATGGCAGAGGGGCATTGCTTGCACATGATGGCATATATCACATTGGTAGATGTGCAGGTGAACGAGCCTCTGATAGTGTGGCTGATGTGATTAGGCCCTGTGATGGTGTCCCCTGAATAGATATGTGGGCACAGTTGGCAACGGGCTTTGTTGCAAAGATAGGTTCCTGGGTTAGTGGTTCTGTTGTGTGGTATGTAGTTGCTGGTGAGTATTTGCTTCAGGTTGGGGGGCTGTCTGTAGTAAAGGACTGGCCTGTCTCCCAAGATTTGTGAGAGTGATGGGTCGTCCTTCAGGATAGGTTGTAGATCCTTGATAATTTGTTGGAGAGGCTTTAGTTGGGGGCTGAAGGTGACGGCTAGTGGCGTTCTGTTATTTTCTTTGTTGAGCCTGTCCTGTAGTAGGTGACTTCTGGGTACTCTTCTGGCTCTGTCAATCTGTTTCTTCACTTCAGCAGGTGGGTACTGTAGTTGTAAGAATGCTTGATAGAGATCTTGTAGGTGTTTGTCTCTGTCTGAGGGTTTGGAGCAAATGCAGTTGTATCGTAGAGCTTGGCTGTAGACAATGGACCGTGTGGTGTGGTCTGGGTGAAAGCTGGAGGCATGTAGGTAGGAATAGCGATCAGTAGGTTTCCGGTATAGGGTGGTGTTTATGTGACCATCGCTTATTAGCACCGTAGTGTCCAGGAAGTGGATCTCTTGTGTGGACTGGTCCAGGCTGAGGTTGATGGTGGGATGGAAATTGTTGAAATCATGGTGGAATTCCTCAAGGACTTCTTTTCCATGGGTCCAGATGGTGAAGATGTCATCAATGTAGCACAAGTAGAGTAGGGGCATTAGGGGACGAGAGCTGAGGAAGCGTTGTTCTAAGTCAGCCATAAAAATGTTGGCATACTGTGGGGCCATGCGGGTACCCATAGCAGTGCCGCTGATTTGAAGGTATACATTGTCCCCAAATGTGAAATAGTTGTGGATGAGGACAAAGTCACAAAGTTCAGCCACCAGGTTAGCCGTGACATTATCGGGGATAGTGTTCTTGACGGCTTGTAGTCCATCTTTGTGTGGAATGTTGATGTAGAGGGCTTCTACATCCATAGTGGCCAGGATGGTATTTTCAGGAAGATCACCGATGGATTGTAGTTTCCTTAGGAAGTCAGTGGTGTCTCGAAGATAGCTGGGAGTGCTATTACCAGCAGGAGAGTTGTGGGGGGGGGAGAGAACCTGGATTTGTGCTGGAAATGGCCCACCTTGATTGGCCCACACATTGTAAGGAGAGTGATCACTTTAGGTAAGCTATTACCAGCAGGAGAGTGAGGTGGGGGGAGAGAAAACCTTTTGAAGTGATAAACACCCATTTTTTCATGGTCTGTGTGTATAAAAATATCCTCACTGCATTTTCCACTTTTATGCATCCAATGAAGTGAGCTGTAGCTCACAAAAGCTTATGCTCAAATAAATTGGTTAGTCGCTAAGGTGCCACAAGTCCTCCTTTTCTTTCAGCTATATTCACAACTTGGACCAGATCCTGTGCGCCACTTAGGACTAAATGAAGAATTGCTGCTCCCCTGGTGGGTTCCAGGACTAACTGCTGCAAGAAGCAGTCATTCATGGTGTCTAGAAATTTTATCTCTGCCTCCTGACCTGAGGTGACGTGTATCCAGTCAATATGGGGATAGTTTTAATCCCCTATTGAGGTTTCTATTTTTATAGCGTTTCTAATCTCCCTGACCATTTCACATTTACCATCACTATCCTGGTCATGTGGTCGGTAGTGTATTCCTACCACTATATTCCTATTATTCAAGCATGGAATGTCTATCCATAGAGATTCTGTGGTACAGTTTGATTCATTTAAGATTTTTACTATATTTGACTCTATGCTTTCTTTCACACATAATGCCAGATAGGGAGAATAGAGAAAGAGACAGGGCACACACAGAGGGAATCAAAGTCTGAAACAAAAAATTGTCCCAACTCAGTCCTGGTCATCACGGGTGTTCAGAAGAAGGGCAGTAGCAGGTATAATGGTCTCACTGTGGACTTTGAATCCAGTCATTTGAGTTCAAATGTCAGTGAGACCTCAACATGCTTATTTTATTTTTACTATTTATTAATTATTATTATTATGCAGCCTTGTTTGGCTTAACCTTGATCTTTTCTTTACCAAAGTATATTATAATTTTCATTTTATTTTTTCCATTTCCTTCCCTCTCCCTTTTGTTAATTTGATTGTTACTGTAACATAAAAGAAATGTGCAGCAGCAAAAACTGACACAAAACGTTTATGCCCCCTCTACCCATCTCCTACAGCTGGGCTTGTAACACTGAAGACTATGATGCACAGATGGATGTTCCCACAGTTTGTTGTCTTTGTTAGATGACACAAGGGTGGCACCCATAGCTCGCTGTATATTCCGGCCCTTTCCAGACTCCCTGTATTTGTCACAACCTGCTGGGCTTTGGGATGTTTATTCACGCATTCTGTCGTTAGTGTGCGTATCACACAACATGCCAGAAATTAACCCAATTCCAGACAAAGACGACAGACTGCTGCATTGGCCGGAAATCACCACCCCAGCTTGGAATGGAGCTTTGTTCACCACTAAATTCCCAACGCACCTGCAGCAAGCTGTGGGTGCCAGATCGCTGAGCACACAGGGGAGGGCAGACTTAAAAAAAGAAGCAACAAAAAGCAACGTGCTTTGTTCTGTCGTTCACAAAGTTCTCTGGGTTATTGTACATGAACAGAACAAAGCACAGAAACACCCCCTGTGTGTTGAGAGCCAGGTTTGCTGTTCAGCTCTACTCTGGGAATGTCCATGTACAGTATTTCAGTTGGAAAACTGTATGTGGAGCAGACACCAGAGACCCTCGTTAAAGACTGTTTGTTTCCTCAGAGGTAGCTGCATCTGCACTCCTGCCCCCTGCTGGCCACTTTGATGTCCTGCATTCACCATCATTACCTGGAGTCTCCTATAGCTGTTAATTCGTGGAGCCTTTGGGTAGAAAAAAGGTGTTTTCTAGGTGTTTCTGTGACAGATTTTCGTTACCAATCTCCCTGGGGTGTCAGTTGATCAGGTTGATGCCGCAGGATCTTTGGGGAGGAGGTACGGAACACATCAAGTGTCTACGTTTTAAAGTTTTATTGATAAAATAATAAAATAATAGCAGAGAGTGCTGGGAACGCTCCCACGTCACTCAGGGGAAGAAAGAAAGTGTTAGTGCCCCACGCCCTAACCCACTTTCATACTCACACATGCACTACCCGAGACTGGCCAGGCCTGGGTGTAACGTCAGAAAAAGAGCGGGGGAGGGTGGACAGGAGTGGTGTCCTGGGCCCAGGTCGTCCAAGGATCCGCTCTTGATCTCCGAGTTGCTCCAGCTCTCAGGAGGGTTTTAAGTCCTGAGCTCCTTGTGGGGGTATTCCACTCAGCGACCTCTGCTTCTGGTGCCTTTTGTGCCAGTCCAAACCGGCTTGCTGTGGCCTCCTCGGTTTCCCAAAACATCCCGGCTCCGGAGACTTTGTTTTCCCTTCCGTTGGCCTTCGCTGTCACCCTCTCATTTGCTCTCATTGTTCTCGCTGCTATCTCTGCAGCTCTGCTCAACTTAGTTCTCCTCTTCTCACGGCTGGGCAGCTGCTGATTTCTCGTTAAGCCCATGACCTTGGGCAGGGGCCAGCATCTTATCTTCAGATGGAGCTAGCTGAAGTGTTGAGTTAACCAGTTCTCTGCTCTTCTTCTTTCTCCCCCCGGCCTTTCGTATTTTGCAAAGGAAACTTCCACTCTCCACTCACACACCTTTGACCCTCCCCAAAATGCTTTGCGATGCTTGCAACAGTGTTAGCCACATACAGTGCTGATCTGCCTTCCCCGGAGACTCCCTGAGAGAGGGGGCCATTGGGGTGTGAAATTTCTGTTCCACAGGATTTAAGTAGCATCCAAAGAAGATGGTTCAGGTAGAGTGAACTGCTTAGACGTGCCATGAAATGGTTTACTTAAGAGAAATACCAAGGCAGATTCCTTCTCTCAATACTCACTAAACCAACTTTTCAGCAGTGGCAAGGTGGCATAGTGGTCTAAGCCACTAACCTCAAGCCTCTAGCTTCCTCTTTCTTGGGTCTTCTGGTCTCAGTAGGGAGGAGTGAGCTAAAGCTCCATTCCTGACAGAACCTCCCCCCTTTTGTTTTCCTTTGTGTGTATCAATATCTCTTTTCAAAATATTGGAATGGGATTGTCACAAGGCAGCAAGGATTTGTCACTCAGGAGTGTCCCTGGCCCCTGGCGCTTGTTCCTGGATCTGCACGGCTTGGACTGGGGGAGTTAAAGACTCTTAACTCATCTGTCACTGGTGTTGTTGGTGGGGAAATTTAGCTGCTGGCTACTCAGCGTGGGGAGAGCAACAGTATGGGGCATTCTGTAGAGTTTAGAGAGTTATCCTCTCTCTTCTGAAAAACTAAATTGAAAAGGAAACTCTGAATCAGGAAACTCTTTTCAGGTTCCACCTCCACCCCGCCCCCCATCCCCTGTGCTACAAACATCCATGGGAAGAAGGAACTCATTGGCTTATTGACTGAAGCCGTGTGAAACCCACCCTGGGTGGTGAATGATAGACAGAAGGTCCAGTCAGTTCTGCTGGCATCTCTATTGCTGTGTGTTTCAGTTTCTGCAGAGTGAATTCTTCTGTGAGATGAGGAAGCTGGATCCTACCATTGGAATAAGTTATGCACAGCTCCAAATGAGCGGTGTAACCCCCTTGGAATTAGTGGCAGGGCAAAGAAAGTTCAAACATTTTCTTCACAGTCCTTAGGTCAAAGGCCCAGGCCTGACTGGTTCTATGCAGAGATTGTATTTGTAGAGCCTGAATTGGGTGGCATATGGAAACACTTTAATTGGCAAGAACGCAATGCACAGCAGGAATAACAGGCCAGAGGAGGCTAAGCCTCCCCAAACCCAGGCTGTGGCCCCACCCACACTCTGTCCAGAGGCCCCACCCTCATTCCCCCTCTCTCCCAAAGCTGGCAGGGGCTCAGCTTGGGCTGGTGGCCTGGAGCTTGGGGCTTGGCCTGCAGCCAGGGCCAGCTGGTGGCCCAGGGCAGCCGGTGGCCTGGGATGGCTCAGGATGGCCAGTGGCGCAGGGGTCGGCCTGGTCTTGGGGCAGCTGGAGTGGCTGGGGCAGGCCAACCAGGGGCCCAGGGCTCAGGATAGCTGGGGCAGGTGGCCCGGTGCTTGGGATGGTTAGCTGGGGCTCCTCCGGCCACAGTGGTGGGGAGGACTCCAGTGGGTGAGGGGGAAAGCGGTGGGGTCTTGGGGGGGAGGGGCAGGGCGAGGGGGCTAGCCTCCCTGAAGGGGGGTTTCACATGCTGCCCATGGAGAACCCTGTGATTCATTCAAACCAAAAAGTTTCCAATCCCCCCTGTATAATTACCAAGTGGTTCTTAGTGGGATGCAAATGCATCCCATTAATCAGAGGAGCTGAAGAGGTCCTAGACAGCCAGTGCTGGGAAACACCAGGACCCCAAGTTCAAGGAAGGATGGAGCTGGCCTCCAAGGAATCTGAGAGAGGAAGTCAGAGAGGAGACCTGGCAGTTCATAACTAAGGTTAAGATTCAGTCATGGGTATTTTTAGGTAAAATATAAAACAGATATATTATGCCAGCAATGCCCCTTTGCCATGTACATTGGTCAAGCTGGACAGTCTCTACGTAAAAGAATAAATGGACACAAATCAGATGTCAAGAATTATAACATTCATAAACCAGTCGGAGAACACTTCAATCTCTCTGGTCACGCAATTACAGACATGAAGGTCGCTATCTTACAACAAAAAAACTTCAAATCCAGACTCCAGCGAGAAACTGCTGAATTGGAATTCATTTGCAAATTGGATACTATTAATTTAGGCTTAAATAGAGACTGGGAGTGGCTAAGTCATTATGCAAGGTAGCCTATTTCCCCTTGTTTTTTCCGACCCCCCCCCCCCCGACGTTCTGGTTAAACTTGGATTTATGCTGGAAATGGCCCACCTTGATTATCATAAACATTGTAAGGAGAGTGGTCAGTTTGGATGAGCTATTACCAGCAGGAGAGTGAGTTTGTGGGGAGGGGGGTGAGAAAACCTGGATTTGTGCTGGAAATGGCCCACCTTGATTGTAGGGAGAGTGGTCACTTTGGATGAGCTATTACCAGCAGGAGAGTGAGTTTGTGTGTGTATGGGGGTGGGGGGGTGAGAAAACCTGGATTTGTGCTGGAAATGGCCCATCTTGATTATCATGCACATTGTAGGGAGAGTGGTCACTTTGGATAAGCTATTACCAGCAGGAGAGTGAGTTTGTGTGTGTGGTTTTTGGAAAAAAGGGGGGTGGGAGGTGTGAGAAAACCTGGATTTGTGCTGGAAATGGCCCAACTTGATTATCATACGTATTGTAAAGAGAGTGGTCACTTTGGATGGGCTATTACCAGCAGGAGAGTGGGGTGGGAGGAGGTATTTTTTTCATGCTTTGTGTGTATATAGAAAGATCTTCTACACTTTCCACAGTATGCATCCGATGAAGTGAGCTGTAGCTCACGAAAGCTTATGCTCAAATAAATTGGTTAGTCTCTAAGGTGCCACAAGTACTCCTTTTCTTTTAACTACAGAAAGATAGATTAAGTGATTATAAATGGTAGGCATAAACGTCAGATGTAGTTTCCTTAAGAAAATGGAAAATGCATGTTTATGCAGTCTAAATCCTAAACTTTTAATCTAAGCAAGAGTTGAATCAAAAAATGTCTCATCCAGACAGATGGTACCAGCAGGTTACGGTTCCTCAATACACAGACTAGAACCATCTTTCCCAGTTCAAAGCCTTTGTCTTCCAGACATTCTTCCTGGTGTTGAGATGGCATGGGGGAGAGGACAAGTAATGATGTCACTGTCTCTCTTTTTATACCTTCTTCCAGCTTGCTAGAGAGATCCCTTCCAGGAAGTGATATGTGCTCTCTCGGAGAAGTCTCTGGGATGGCCAGTGGGAGAACGGATTCCCTTTAATGGGCCATCAGCACGTGTCTGGCTGGTCCTTTGTTGTAACTGAAAGATTGGCTGTGGCCATCTTCCAACCTCACAACATATTTCAGTAATGCACACGGCAAAACTTCACAACTTCCCATACAATGACAGCACGTCCAATCCAACAGGATATTAATGCTCAGGATCCTGACACAAGGAAGAAAGGAGAGCAGCAGAATATGGACCCTGGACGTCAGAAAAGCAGACTTTGACTCCCTCAGGGAACAGATGGGGAGGATCCCCTGGGAGGCTAAAATGCGGGGGAAAGGAGTCCAGGAGAGCTGGCTGTATTTTAAAGAAGGCTTTTGAGAGCACAGGAACAAACCATCCCAATGTGCAGAAAGAATAGCAAATATGGCAGGTGACCAGCTTGGCTTAACAGTGAAATCTTCAGTGAGCTTAAACACAAAAAAGAAGCTTACAAGAAGTGGAAACTTGGACAGATGACAAGGGAGGAGTATAAAATATTGCTTGAACATGCAGGGGCGTAATCAGGAAGGCCAAAGCACAATTGGAGTTGCAGCTAGCAAGGGATGTGAAGAGTAACAAGAAGGGTTTCTACAGGTATGTTAGCAACAAGAAGAAGTTCAGGGAAAGTGTAGGACCCTTACTGAATGCTGGAGGCAACTTAGTGACAGATGATGTGGAAAAAGCTGAAGTACTCAATGCTTTTTTTGCCTCGGTCTTTACAGACAAGGTCAGCTCCCAGACTGCTGCACTGGATAGAACAGTATGGGGAGGAGGTGAGCAGCCCACAGTGGTGAACGAACAGGTAAGGACTATTTAGAAAAGCTGGACATACACAAGTCCATGGGACCGGATGCAATGTATCCGAGGGTGCTGAGGGAGTGGGCTGATGTGATTGCAGAGCCATTGGCCATTATCTTTGAAAACTCGTGGTAATCAGAGGAGGTCCTCGATGATTGGAAAAAGGCAAATATAGTGCCCATCTTTAAAAAAGGGAAGAAGGAGAATCCGGGGAACTACAGCCTCACCTCTATCCCCAGAAAAATCATGGAGCAGGTCCTCAAGGAATCCATTTTGAAGCACTTGGAGGAGAGAAAGGTGATCAGGAACAGTCAATGTGGATTCACCTAGGGCAAGTCATGCCTGACCAACCTGATTGCCTTCTATGATGAGATAACTGGCTCTGGATATGGGGAAAGCAGTGGACGTGATATTGCTTGACTTTACCAAAACTTTTGATACAGTGTCCCACAATATTCTTGCAAGCAAGTTAAAGAATTACAGATTGGATGAATGGACTATAAGGTAGATAGAAAGCTGGCTAGATTGTTGGGCTCAACAGGTAGTGATCAACGGCTCCATGTCTAGTTGGCAGCTGGTATCAAGCGGAGTGCCCAAATGGTCGGTCCTGGGGCCAGTTTTGTTCATCATCTTTATTAATGATCTGGATGATGGGATGGATTACACCCTCAGCAAGTTTGCAGATGACACTAAACTGGGAGGAGACGTAGATACGCTGGAGGGTAGGGATAGGATACAGAGGGCCCTAGACAAATTAGAGGATTGGGCCAAAAGAAATCTGATGATGTTCAACAAGGACAAGTGCAGAGTCCTGCACTTAGAATGGAAGAATCCCATGCACCGTTACAGACTAGGGACAGAGTGGCTAGGTAGCAGTTCTGGAGAAAAGGACCTAGGGGTTACAGTGGATGAGAAGCTGGATATGAGTCAACAGTGTGCCCTTGTTGCCAAGAATGCCAATGGCATATTGGGCTGCATTAGTAGGAGCATTGCCAGCAGATCGAGACACGTGATCGTTCTCCTCTATTCGACATTGGTGAGGCCACATCTGGAGTATTGCATCCAGTTTTGGTCCCCCCCCCCCCCCCACAAATTGGAGAGAGTCAAGCGGAGGGCAATGAAAATGAACTGGGGCAATGGCTTATGAGGAGAGGCTGAGGGCACAGGGCTTATTTAGTCTGCAGAAGAGAAGAGTGAGGGGGGATTTGATAGCAGCCTTCAACTACCTGAAGGGGGGTTCCAAAGAGGATGGATCTAGACTGTTCTCAGTGGTAGCTGATGACAGAACAAGGAGTAATGGTCTCAAGTTGCAGTGGGGGAGGTCTAGGTTGGATATTAGGAAACACTATTTCACGAGGGGGGTGGTGAAGCACAGGAATGGGTTTCCTAGTGAAGTGGTGGAATCTCCTTCCTTAGAGGTTTTTAAGTTCAGGCTTGACAAAGCCCTGGCTGGGATGATTTAGTTGGTGTTGGTCCTGCTTTGAGCAGGGGGTTGGACTAGATGACCTCCTGAGGTCTCTTCCAACCCTAATCTTCTACAATCAAGACTTTTAAAATGATACCCTACAGGGTATACTTTATACAAAATGTATCATAATTATATGACAGCAGTGAATATGCGGGTTCCAGGGTGCTTACTTTGAGGAACACAGTGACACAGAATCGTTTCAGATACTGCAAACGCCACGATCCCACAATTGAGGAAGAAGGCTGTGGTGGTTAAAAAAAAATGACCTGGTTTAGAGGGAAAGTGAAGGCTGCTTTAAAAAACTTTAAAAATATATATAACAAATGGAAGAAGGGGAAATTAATAGTAAATAATATAAATCAGAATTTAGGAAAGGTATAAAATGGATAAGGGAAACAAAGAGACACAAGGAGAAATTTATGGCCAGCAGAGTTGAGCACAATAAGAAGGATTTTTAAAATAAAATTAGAAGAAGAAGAATCCCCTGACAATGGTATTGGTCTATTACTGGATGGAGATGGTAGAATTATGAATAGTAATGCAGAAATGGCAGAAGTATTCAATAAATATTTCTGTTCTGTAGTTGGGGAACAAACGGATATAGTCTCATCATATGGTAATAACGCTCTTTCCATTCTACCAGTATCTCTGGAGGACATTAAACAGAAACTACCGACGTTAGACATTTTTATGGTTTATTTTTCTAAGGTCCAGATAACTTGTATCCAAGAGTTTTAAAAGGAGCTCACAGGACCATTAACATGGATTTTCAATAAGTCTTCCAGCACGGGGTAAGTCCCGGAAGACTAGAAGAAAGCTAACGTTGTGCCAACTTTTAAAAAATAAACGAGACGACCCAGGTAATTACAGGCTTGTCAATTTAACGTCGATCCTGGGCAAGAAAATGGAGTGGCTGATCTTGGACTGAATTAATAACGAATTAAAGGAGGGTAATGTAACTAATGCAAATCAATATGGATTTATGGAAATAGATCCTGTCAGAATAACTTGGTATCTTTTTTTTATGAGATTACAAGTTTGGTTGATAAAGGTAATAGCCTTGATGCAATACACTTAGACTTCTGAAAAGTGTTTGACTTGGTGCCGCTCAACATTTTCATTAAAAAACTAGAATAATATAAAATTAACAAGGCACACATTGAACGGATTGAAAATTGGCTGACTGAGGGGTCTCACAATGTAACTGTAAACAAAGAATCATTGGCCAGTTTCTGTGGGGTCCCGCAGGGATTGGTTCTTGGCCTTAGGCCTATGCTATTTAACATTTTATCAATGACCTGGAAGAAAACATAAAACTTTCACTGATAAAGTTTGCAGATGACACAAAAATTGGAGGAGTGGTAAATAAGGAGGAGGACAAGTCAGTGGTAGATGGGGGATTCTATCCCGGGAAGCAACGACTCTGAAAAAGATTTGGGGGTCATGGTGGACAATCCGCTGAACATGGACTTCCAAGATGATGCTGTGGCCAAAAGAGCTAATGTGATCCTGGGCGACATAAACAGGGGAATCTTGCGTGGGAGCAGAGAGGTTATTTAATCTCTGTATTTGGCAATGGTGCAATCGCTGCTGGAATCCTGTGTCCAGTTCTGGTGCCCACAATTCAAGAAGGATGTTGATAAATTGGAGAGGGCTCAGAGAAGAACCACGAGAATGAATAAAGGATTAGAAAACCTGCCTTGTAGTGATAGACACAGAGAGCTCAATCTACTCAGGTGAACAAAGGTAAGGTCAAGGGGTGATTTGATCACAGTTTATAAGTATCTATATGGGGAACAAATACTGCATAATGGGCTCCTTGATGTAGCAGAGATCCAATGGCTGGAAGTTGAAGCTAGACAAATCCAGACCGGAATAAGGTGCACATTGCTAACAATTAGGGTGATTAACCAGTGGATTAACCAATTTACCAAGGAGGGTGGTGAAGTCTCTCTTGCTGGCAATTTAAAATCAGTATTGGCTGTTTTTCTAACAGATCTCTAGGAATTATTTTGGGGAATGTCTCCGGCCTGTGCTCTGCAGGAGGGCAGATGATCACAGTGGCCCTTTCTGGCCCTGGGACCTAGGACTCTGTGCTTCGCTCGGAAAGAAACATTCTCCTGTTCCTCGCCTACAATCCGGCTGGAGCTGCGGGCAGCAGCTTCACTGTAGTTTATCCTGTCGCGGGCATTGACGGCCGGAGACAGACACAGAGAAGCAGCAGCCGCCGCCAAGCCGGCTTGTAACCGCTGCTCGGTCTCCGCTCTGTTCTCCCGGCCCCGGCCCCCGCCCCCGGCCGGGCTGCCTCGCAGGGCCCTTCCCCCGCTGGAACCGGCCCCGCTGCGGGGCGAGACCCCCGCGGTCCCCCCGCCCCGCCGAGCCGGGCTCCGGGCTCCGCTCTCGGGAGCTGGAGTCACCGAGCGTCACGAACCCCCCTGCGCGGGCCCCACCCGCCGCCGGGCCAATCCGGGGCGGAGCCGCCGCTCCCGCCCCCCCCGCAGCCCTTTGTTCCGCCGGGGAGCCATGGCCGGGGCCGGGGGCCCAGCGCGGCGCCTGCTCCGGCCCCGCCGGCCGCGGGGCAGCGAGGTGGGCCGGGGCCGCGCGGCCGGGGGCAGATCCTGGGTCCTGGGGGGGTCTCTGGGGGCAGATCCGGGGTCTCTGGGGGCAGATCCGGGGGCTCTGGGGGGCTCTGGGGACAGATCCGGGGTCTCTTGGGGGGCAGATCCGGGGTCTCTTGGGGGGGGCTCCGGGGGCAGATCCGGGGTCTCTTGGGGGGGGCTCCGGGGGCAGATCCGGGGTCTCTTGGGGGGGGCTCCGGGGGCAGATCCGGGGTCTCTTGGGGGGGCTCTGGGGGCAGATCTGCCCCGCGCTCCCCGCAGCCGGGGAAGTAACGGGGTGTCCGGGGCCAGGGGACGGGACGGGGAACGAGCCAGACAAGCCCCGATGCCGGGACAGAGACCAGGGAGCGTCCACCCCGGGAGCAGGGGGCGCGGACCCGGCGGGAGAATGGCTCTTAGCCAGGATAGCCCGGGACACCCTCTGCTTCCCTCCCGCCCCCAACTCCGGGTGTCCCCAGACTCTGCCCGCAGTCGGGGCTGGAAGCGTCTGACACCTGCCACTGTCCGAGACACGAGACCGGGCTGGGGGGCCACTGGTCTGAGCCAGTGTGGCCCTTCTGATGGGATCGGGGGGCTGCTTGGAGCTGGGCTCTGGGGTGTGTCCGTGGGGGAGTCAGAGCCAGACTTTGGGGTGTGTTGGTGTGAGGGGGCTGCAGACGGGGGGCGGGTTTAAAGCTGGACCTGGGGGTGTGCCAGTGTGTGTGCCGGGGTCAGAGCTGGGGTGTTGGGGGGGGTGGTTTGGGGGGATATTTGGTTTGAGGGGGTCCATGTTCAGATCCGGCACTTTGGGTACGTTGGGGATGGAGCTGGGGAAGTTGGGGGAATGTCTGAAGTTAGTTGTTTGGGATGTGAGTGGGGCTGGGGAATGTTTGGGGCTGAGGTTTGGGCTGCACCCGGCACTTCACCAGGGTGTCCTGTGTCTTCCTTGGAAAACCTGGTCCTGCTCTCTCTGCCCCCGTGAGATCTTCCTCGCTGAGGCTGAACTGTATCTGGCAAGAAAATCGGAGTCCCAGGCATGTACAGGGCAGGTTTGGGCCCTGAAATCTGGGAGCTGTGAGGCCCTTTGGAGCAGTTTGTAACACCCCCTCCCCACTTCTTGCAGGAGGCACTGGGAGAGCATCTGACCTGTCTACAAAAAGCCGAGGAGGAGCGGCAAAGCGCGGAGCTGCTGGTAGGTGCCCAGAGCCCCTTTCCCCTCAGGTTTGCCTGGGACCAGAGTGCCCTGAGTGGCAGCTGATGAGGTTCAACAAGGACAAGTGCAGAGGCCTGCACTTAGGATGGAAGAATCCCACGCACCGCTACAGGCTGGGGACTGACTGGCTAAGTGGCAGAAAAGGACCTGGGGATAACAGTGGACGAGAAGCTGGCTATGAGTCAGCAGTGTGCCCTTGTTGCCAAGACGGCCAACAGCACATTGGGCTGCATTAGTAGGAGCACCGCCAGCAGATGGAGGGAAGTGATTATTCCCCTCTATTCAGCGAGGCCACATCTGGAGTATTGTGTTCGGATTTGGGCCCCCCACTACCAAAAGGATGTGGACAAATTGGAGAGAGTCCAGCGGAGGGCAATGGAAATTATTAGGGGGTTGGGACACATGACTTATAAGGAGAGGCTGAGGGAACTGGGGTTATTTAGTCTGCAGAAGAGAAGAGTGAGGGGGGATTTGATAGCAGCCTTCAACTACCTGAAGGGGGGTTCCAAAGAGGATGGAGCTCGGCTGTTCTCAGTGGTGGCAGATGACAGAATGGTCTCAAGTTGCAGTGGGAGAGGCCTAGATTGGATATTAGGAAAAACTATTTCACTAGAGGGTGATGAAGCACTAGAATGTGTTACCTAGGGAGGTGGTGGAATCTCCATCCTTAGAGGTTTTTAAGGCCCGGCTTGACAGAGCCCTGGCGGGAATGGTCCTGCTTTGAGCAGGGGGTTTGACTAGATGACGTTGTGAGGTCTCTTCCAACCCTAATCTTCTATGATTCTATGACGCAGCAAACACAGGGCCCATCCAGTCAGCCTCAGGCAGGAGAACATCCCCACTGGATCCCAGGGAGAGGGCAGGGTCAGATGTGGGAGCAACATGATGTGTTTAGGGTCCAAGAGGCTGCTGTGCAGAAGAGTGTCAGTCTGTGGCCTGGAGAGACCCTGCCCAAGGGCTGCTCAGATATTATAGTGACCAGGGTTCCTTTCTAGAGCCTAGGGGACATGGGGGAGGGGAAATGTGGGTGGGCAGATGAAGAAGAGTTTGGTTGAGTGCAATTTGATGAGGTTTTGGGAGAAAAGCCCCTCCTGTTAGCTATGGACAGCTCACCCCGCCCTCCTTCCTCCACCCTTCCTGGCCTAACTGAACTCCCGTCACCTGCCGCATCAACCGTGTGTTCTGGTAAATAACTCCCCCATCTGCTGGGAGGCACAGTTCTGATTCTCCCCTCTTACCGAGCTGCCCTCTCCCTGGGTTGCAGAAACAGACTGAAGCCGAGCGGCAGAAGATCATTGCGGAGTGGAAGGAGCTGCGAGGGTTTCTGGAGGAGCAGGAGCAGCTCCTGCTGTCCCAGCTGGAAGAGCTAGCCAGAGCCATTGTCAAAAGAAGGGATGAAGGTGTCTCCAGACTGTCTGGGGAGATTTCCCTGCTCTCAGGGAAGGGGCAGCGGCAGCCGAGGAGCCAATCCCCACAGGTCAGACTGGCTTATGGCAGTGGTAATACGCTGCTTCTTAGCCCTAGACCCCAATGCACCTCACAAGGTGGGGTCAGGGACATTATCGCTATTGTACAAAGGGGAAAGTGAGGCACAGGACGGAGCACAGTCCTGCCCACAGTCACACAGTGAGTCTGTGTCAGAGCCAGGGATGGGACCTGGGAGTTCTGGGTGCTGTAACCCCAAGACCATCTCTCCTGCCCTATAAATGTCTGTCTGCATTTGCACTTTGAGGGTGAACTTCCCAGCCCACCCTCCCCCCGCCAGGCCCAAGGTCCCATGTTGTCCCAGGTTAGTGGGCTCAGTGGTGTGAGGGGATTGGGGGATCTCTCAGCACTAGGGGGAATATTCTCTTCCTGTAAAGTGCCTGGGGAGAGACTTTCCCCAATGGCGACCTCCTAGCAGGGACTCCTGGGGTTGCTGGGGGCAGATGTCCTAGCTGTGGGGGAGGGAGATGTCAGCTGTTCTCTGAATGTGAACCCAAGTGTCTGAAATTCCCCAAATACCTGGGGTCCAGTGGTGATTCCCCTGCAGAGCAGGAGGCCACCCCAGTCTGGGACAGGCCCACTGACAGCCTCTTCTTTCTCCCCCTCTGCAGGGTGCGGGATGCACTGAGAGCAGGTACGTCCTGGGCTCCATTTCCCACGTTCGATTGGAAAGCGATGGTTTAGAATTGGAATTCCACTGCCGACGGCGCTTCCCCCGCTGTGACACACTGGCTGAATGCCTGAGATCACGTCTTTCCTTAGTGGCTGCCTCAGGACGGAGAAGAGCCTCTTACTATCTGACAGCGAATGAGGGCTGGCAAACATAGGGCCTGTGGTCCAGATCCAGCCTGGCTGGTGTATTTATGTGGCCACGTCACGTGTTCACAATGTGCAGAATCTCAGCTTTTGTCTTTTTAAAATCGGATTCTAGCCTTCACGGTTGCAAAGAAACCTTCCGAAATGCAAAGGGAGGCGATGCCGCCTTCCTGAGGGCTTGTCTACACTTGAAACGGTGGAGCTGCGCTGCTGCAGGGTTTCAGTGTAGACGCTCCCTATGGCGACGGGAGGGGTTGTCCCATGGGCGTAGGTAATCCACCCCCACCCCGACAGGCAGTAGCTAGGTTGATGGAAGACTTTCTCGTTAGACTTAGCATTGTCTACCGGGACACTCAAGTGGGCTTATCTGCACTGCTCGGAGGTGCGAAAAATCCACACCTCTGAGCAATGCAGTTAAGACCACCTAATATTCGAGTGCAGACCAGGCCTGAGTCTGTGAAACAGCCTGAAACCCTGGCTCAGAGATGTGTGAACTCCCCTGGCCCACGTGAATCTCATTGGTGTGTCAGCTGTAATGATGTCACTTGAAGGTCAACATTAAACATTCCACTGCTGATGTCTTTCGCAGGTGGGATGGGGAGGGCACGGGAGTGAAGCCCTTGAGAGGTAGGAATAGGGAGTTTCTCTAAGGAGGAAAGAACAGAGGAGAGACACACAGACAAGGATGAGAGAGGGAGGAGGATTGGGAAGGCAGGGAAACAAAGGGTAGCAATAGCAGAAGTGGCGGTTTTCCCACTGAGTGAAAAAAGTTGTGACAATGAAGTACTTTATAAAGAACAGTAATTAAAAGCTTTTTACATAAGGGGCAGATTCCCCCCTTGATCTTTGTACCTGGGTGTCCCCAGTTTATGTCCTAGCTGAAGGACAATGATAAAAAGTGGGATGCAGTGCTCTCCACCAATGGGGCTGACACCCCTGGGGTCACTGCTTTGGCTGAAGTTCTCAGGGCTTTTGGCATTAAATAGTCCAAGTTAAGTCCCTGGGGAAGACCTGGGCTCTGTGGCCGTTGTGAGCACATGGGACATGCCCACTCTTTCGTCTCCCCTCTCCTCCCTTTCCACATATCCCAATGCTGGTGCCCCTTGTTACTGGAATAACCCAGGGTGGAGGTGGCTCAGCACCCCAGCGTGTCCCAGAGAGGGCACCAGAACCTGTCTCCATTCTGTGCCTCAGTGGCTTCCCACATCCCATCTCTCTGGAACCATGGAGAGCACAGAGCTGTGGGCAGGTGACATCACAGATGATAAAGCTCAGATGCAGGTTTCCTGGAGTTTGGGGGCTTCTGGGATTGGAGATTGGACCCATGTCTCACCCTTCCTGCTTTCCTCAGCAGGGAGGATGGGCCGTTTCAGAAGCCAGAGCCGGGGTTTGTGGAGCTGGAGAAGAGACTCAGCGATTTCTCTCTGAAAAGTGCCATCCTGCAGGAGGTGCTGCTGGGATTCAAAGGTGAATTGGAGTTTGGCAGCAGCGTCCCTTCTAGTTAGAGGGATCCTCGCCCTGGGGAGGAGTCAGGGCTATAGTGATGTCGCTGACCCTGGGCTCTGTCTCACAGCCCCAGCTCAGGGAGTTGCCCTTCCCCATGCGAGCAGCCCTGTGGGGCTGGCTCTGCCTGAGTTATCAGCCTCGCTCTGGGTCACCATCTCATAATGAAAAGCAGGCACATTAGTAACCAACAGGAATATGCCCATGAACACGAGGGCCTGGATTCTCACCTCTCCCATCCTCTCCTTCCCCAGAGACTCTGCGACTGGAGCTGGAGAACAACACAGGTACGTTTCTGTCTCTCATGGGGAGGTTTCAGACCAAGAACCGTGTTAGCGGCAGGGGATTGCTGCCTCCAGCCCGAGATAAACCTGACTGGAACCAAGCTATCCCTTGTCTAGACTGATGCTGAATGAGACATGGGGCTGCTATACTGTGTACAGACTGGCTGTAGAAGGGAAGAGAGCGCTGAGTTGTATAGGGGCTCATCCTGAAAGAGGAGGGGGCTTCGCTAGTGGAGATCAGTGTTTCTCACACTTCACATTGGCGATTCTTTATCTGAGGTAAAAAGAAAAGGAGTACTTGTGGCACCTTAGAGAGTAACAAATTTATTTGACCATAAGCTTTCGTGAGCTATGCTCAAATCAATTTGTTAGCTCACGAAAGCTTATGCTTAAATAAATTTGTTAGTCTCCAAGGTGCCACAAGTCCTCCTTTTCTTTTTGCGAATACAGACTAACCTGGCTGCTACTCTGAAACCTCTCTGAGGTAAGGAATTTTTGCAACTTTCTTACATTTACTCTAAAAGTAAGAACAGACCTATGGAAGGGTGTTCAGCCTTCACGGTGTGTGTTTCAAGAGGCTGACAGAGAATCCCTGACCTTGAGGGATAAGAGTGCGCAGGGCCTGGGGCAATGAGATTTTCTTTATTTCCTGGCCCTCATGACTGTCTTTCGTGAGCCACCTGGGGGCCATGCCCCATCAGTTGAGAAACACTGGACCAGGTTTTGTATCCCTATTGGCTATGAATAGGAAGAGAGCACTACATTGTATATGGACCAGGTCTGGGTGAGCAGCTCGCTACCATAGCACATGTGGACTGACCCTGGGAACTACTGATTCCAATAAAACCCACTGTTCATAATCTTTTCCTTACTTCTGAAACCCGACTGAATTCAGGCAGGTTGCAGCTGTGCACAGTAACCCTTTCACTGCTGTGTCCCTATCACAGCCAGAGATCCTGAAACCAGCACAATGGTCAGGAGAGATGGGGACGAGGCAGAAAGTTTGGAGCCAAAATGGCATTCGCTGCTGTTAGCATTTGCAGGCGAGGGAGGGAACCCAGGAATAGAGGGGGGCCCAGTCGCCCAGCCAGAGGGAGGGGAGAGGGCGAAGGAGATAGAAAGGGTGACAGGAGAGAGACGGTGAAGGAGAAACTAAATGGAAAAAACCGTCATTAATGCAGAGGCCTGGTGACAGCACCTGCCCTTCCAGAATGCTGAGTTCAGCAAAACTGAAAAGCTCTGCAGCCCAGGAAACGGAGAGTTAAGGTGAATGTCCACACAACCATCTCTTCCCCCCTGGAGCTGGCAGGCCCTCTGTTATTGTTGGCCTGTACGCCAGCTGCATTCATTGCATTAGGAGTAGCTGTTCTTGTGACCCGGTGTGCCTGGGGCAGCCCTCACTGAAAATGTCAAAGTCAGGGCAGGCTGCAAAAAGAAGAGCAGATTCCCCCAAGACTGGTGGTTCTCACTGAAGTTGGACTCACCAACCAGTCGCAAACTGCTCCTGATTCCCCACGCTGGTTATCAAGAAGCTAAAAAAGAAATCACTCAGCCCCCTTTACTGCATTCCAGTCCTCTGGCTCCGCTCACTATGCAAAATGTTCTTCTGACCCCCAAAGGGCCAGCCACATTGCCATGTCAATATTAGTTTGGATCTTACCCAAAATACCACGCCGCCAGCCAATCCTTTAGTGGCTAAAGCTAAAGGTTTATTGTAAAACAAGAAGAGAGCTGTTAAATGATAAAGCAGTCAGATACATACGAGACTTCAAAGTCCATATATCAGGTTCTGAGCAGTATTGGTAAGGTTTCCGGCTTGAAAGTCCCTCTGGAACAGATACTCAGCTTGGATGGGTCATTCAGTCCTTTGTTCAGAGCTTCATTTGTAGAATAGTTACTCCAGAGGTAAGAAGCAGGAATGAAGACAAAATGGAGAAGATGTAGCCACCCTTTATATTCCTTTTGCCATGTGGCTGGTACTTCCTTTGTCCCAAACACAGACTTCACAACATATGGCATGGAAAAGCCTTACAGTTCTCTGGCCATAGGCCTGCCCCTACATGTCTTGCTGACTCATAAGGTGTAGTCCCTGGCCTTTTTAATGGGTTCATTGCACAGCTGATGTCCCTTGATAGCCCATCAAGCAGGCTTAGTTCTGATGCCATTCTGTCTGGGAGTGTCACCCAGAAACACAACACAAATTTTGAAATACAGATGTACCATACAGATCTAGAACACAATACAAAGGTGATACAGACATATAAACAAGATTATTGTACTTTGCAAATCACTGACACCTTACACAGCATATCTGGCGCGATTCATTGCAACTTTAAAATGTTGGTAATAATAGTATCAAGTGTCTCACAGTTCCATCCAGTGTGGCAGTACTGAGTGGTGGAGGTGTGTGTTGGAGGAGCTCGGCAGCACAGTCATTGTGTTATGATGTGATCTGGGGAGCTGTGGCTCTCTGGGGGAGGGGGTTGAGCCCCTCTCCCTAACCTGTGGGATATGAGGAAAGAGGTCTGTGTGGACCTTGAGAGATCCAGCATGCCTGATTTTAGCACTGCATTGTCACTAGCAGGGCACAGGGGCCATCTTGCCATGGGGTGTGTCAGCAGTTAGGGGAGAGATATGTGTGGTGTGGGTCTAATGAAGGGGAAGTAAATGGTATTGTGCACCCCAGGGCTCTAAAGGGGCTGAAGGAGTTGTATCACTGAGTAGGTATGGTGCTCTCCTGTGGGGCAGGCTAAGTGTAGGGAGCTCCTGGTCCATACAGGGCCAAGGCAGAATGCGTGATGGGTGCATGGGGCCGTCACTCAACGAGTGCAGAGTTCGGCTGTGTGGGCAGGTACCATAACTCTATTTGCTGGTTTTCATGAGTTGGACTTGGCTGAACTCGATGTTCTGGAAGGGGCCGGGCACTGGTAGGCTGGGGAGGGCAAGGTTTGGGGCGAAGAGCTCCTGGGAGGACTGTGGGGAGGGGGTTACCGTAGAGCAGGTGCTCTGGAGGTGCCGAGGAGGGCTGGACAAGGGGAGGCATTCAGGACAGGAGCTCCGAGGAGCTGGCAGGCTGGTGGTGCTGTGAGCAAAGGGAGGGCATGTACTGCAGGCGGTGGTGGTGCTGGTGGGAGGGAAGGGAATTTTTGTGGGGCATGAGCTCCTGGGAAGTGGGAGTGGGGAAGCCTTGGAATAGTGGGAGGGTGGGGTGGAAAGCGGTGGAGGCCCTGGAAGCGAAGGGGGTTCGGGCCAGGGGCGGAGAACACAAGGAGCAGGTGCTGTGGTCCCAGGATGTGAGGAGGGCTGGGGGCGGGGCGGGGAGTGTGGAGGAATAAGACTAAAGGCCACCAGGGAGGGAGGGCAGGTTGGGGGGATCTGGGGCTGGGGGAGTTCCAACCCATGAACACAGAATCCCTGCCCAATCCCCGTTGCTTTGGAGCCTACCCTCCATTTTCTTTAGTCCACTTTCACTTTCTTTTACATATTTTTTATATTGTCATAACTCTTGTCCTCCCCCTGCACCCCTCGTCCCTACCCACTGAAACCCTGGATACCTTTCCTGCATTTCCTCCCTGCCATGGGACAACCCCTTCTCCGGCATAAAGGGACACTTACTTGTTGATGTCACAGGATGGTAGCGAGACTTCTGGGGACTCAGAGGATCTCGCTTCCCGCTTCCCGTCTGCAGCAGCCACAATCTCTCTTCCCTGCAGGCTCCTTGGATCTTTGAGCTGGTCTCTCCTTAGGTCATGTGGCCTGAGTTTTATTGCTCGCATTCCCCTTTTCCGGAAGAATTACAGTTTGTTTCTCCCAAATTAGTGTCTAATTCCCCGGCCCTCTCCCCACCCTGGGGATTTTCATACTCTCTCCCGTTACACGTAACTCAGTAGAGTCCGTAATTCCCCAACATTCAATTTCTTGAAGTTTAATAACCCTGAGCTTCTGCATTTGATGTTGATGACATTCCTCACGCATGCGGACCCAGCCAGCCCAATGGTCCCCATCTCCTGAGGCCTCTCGTTGTCACTGGACACCTCTGTTGGTGCGAAGCGCAGCCAGGGCCACTCCTCTGTCTGCAGTCTTCTCTTTCTGCGACATACAGTTGCCTTCTCTGTGTTTTAGGATCCCCTTGATGACAAGTGTCTGGCTGGGTGTGTTCCCAGCAGAGATGCAGGTGGTTAAATTCCCCCATTAGCAGTGTCCTGCAGCTTGGGGCACCTGGATTTCACTGCTTTAAAATGAGCTCGGATTAAACGCACAACACATTGTTTGTGACAAATGTCCCACAAATTCACCTGCTCTCCCTTGTTTTCTTTTCCCCTGAGCAGGGTTTCCAGTTTCCAAACCTGATGATGTCTCCCAGCTGGAACAAGGGGAAGAGCCATGGGTCCGGGGTCTCCAGGACTCAGAGGAAAGAGAGATCCAGGGAGGTGCCTGCAGGGGTAGGAATCAGTTAAACTAACTCAAAACTTCTTGGTGTCTGAAGAAAAGAGTGGGATTCCCTACAAAACCCTTGTGAACTCTAATCAGGGTTGTCCGCAGCATGTGATGCATCCTCATGAAGGAGGTCACAGCTTCCCACCCATCCTCACTGACACGGGGCAGTAGCTCCCTCCTGAGTCTCCCTTCCCCCTGAGTGTTTGCATGGGATGGGTCTCCTCTCTCTTCTCTGGGGAAAGATGGGAGGGGTTCAGCTCCTGGGTTGTTTATTTCCATCTCTCCAGCAATTACTGTAGTTTGTTTCCCCCTTTTCCCATCCCCTATCTGAGGTTTCCTTTCTGCCTAGCACCTGGAATAACTCATGCCTGGATTCTCTCTCTCTATCCCAGCAGGTGAAGGGACAGTAAGTAAGAACAAGCAGGAGAATCCTCAGCAGAAAGATCACGAGCAAGAGGAACCACCCGGGATATTTTCAGAAAGATTTGAAGGGAATGTTCACTGGAGTTGTGAGCGGAGAAAAGGTCATGAGAGTCAGCACTGGCCAGAGAGGCAGCTGGGAAAACAGCCGGGGGATTGTCGGGGAAGTGGCAAGGACCTCCAGGAAACAGCAGCCCAGCAGAGAATCCCCACAGGAGAGAGAAAAAACACCTGCACTGAGTGTGGGAAAACCTTCAGTAGTCGCTCAAACCTTATTACACACTGGAGAATCCACACCGGGAACAGACCATATAAGTGCTCCGAGTGTGGGAAAAGCTTCAATCAGCGTTCAAACCTTATTAAACATTGGAGAATCCACACGGGAAATAGACCCTTTAAATGCCATGACTGTGGGAAAAGCTTCACTGACAGCTCAAACCTTACTCAGCATCAGAGAACCCACGTGGGGGAGAGACCCTACAGGTGCTCGGAGTGCGGGAAAAGCTTCACTCGGAGCTCAGACCTTATTAGACATGAGACAATCCACACGGGAGACAGACCCTTTAAATGCTCCAAGTGCGGGAAAAGTTTCAACGACCGCTCAAACCTTATTACGCATCAGAGAACCCACATGGGGGAGAGACCTTATAGGTGCTCAGAGTGCGGGAAAAGCTTCAGTGTGAGTTCCAGCCTTATTACACATTGGAGAATCCATACAGGAGAGCGACCCTATGAATGCTGTGAGTGCGGGAAAAGCTTTACTCGGAGCTCAGACCTTATTAGACATGAGACAATCCACACGGGAGACAGACCCTTTAAATGCTCCAAGTGTGGGAAAAGCTTCAATGATCGCTCAAACCTTATTAGACATCAGAGGATCCACAAAGGACAGTAGACCCACTGACTAGGGCTGGCCAAAGATACTCTTGCTAATTCCCACATAGAGACCTTTAAGGCTGTTTGCACCAGTTGTGTTACCGCAGTCTCTCAGCTGCCCCACTTTTGCCTTTTGCAGCTCACCCTTTGGGGTGAATCGCAGGGCCCCTTCTATCAGCTCTTTTGTCCTGGTAGTGGAGGGAATGGTATGCCTCACCTGCCAGGAATGTCCATCAGCCCCGGGTGGGGAGATAGGGGTGACCTCGACTAGCTACACTGAGATATAACCTACCTAGGCCGTGTCTCCACTAGGATTTTCCACGGAGATAATTAGCTCAGGTTAAGTATCCTGATGTAAAACATAACTATTCTTGCAGTGCAGCCATAGCCCACAGTGGCAAGCATTATCTAGCATGTTCCTCCTTGATCTGACTTAACCTCCATCACTTTTCGTAGCCTAGACAAACCCTGGGCATCACGGTCCCCCACGGTCAGCAGAGTGATTGTGAGAGGCATTGAGTTCCCCCTTGGGGACAGATTGGATATGTCTACACTCCAAAAACTCCTGCAGTAGCAAGTCTTAGAGCCTGCCTGGGTCTACATGCGTGGGCGTAAGCTACAGATCTAAAAATAGCCAAGGAAACAGCTGAGGCTGGAGCTTGGGCTCTGAAGCCTGGGGACGGGGCGTTTAGCACTGTAGCATGAACTGCTACTTCTGTGCTTTTTTCTGCTAAACTGGGATTGTGGCTGATGGGAAGTTTGGCTATTTTTCTCCATTACAATGATGCTAAAACTTCTGAAAATATCATGATTCAAAAATAATGAGATGGTGCTGAGTGAAGCACATTTTGGGTGGATCAGAGGACAACAAAATGGGAGAATCTGTTGTCCTGATTTGAGTCATCGGATATAGCCTGCTCTGGAATTTTAGTTTATATGAAACTAAAAGTGTCTTATACCCCTTGGTATTGTCAGTTTCTCTCTCTTTCCTGAAGACCATTTAATCACATAACTGGATGGCAGTTTTGTGAAACAGAACATAGCTCAGATTTAGTGGGGACTTTGAGACAAATGACCATTGGCTAAAATAGTCATTTCTTTCTTTTTGTTTTTTCCTTGCCCTTCCGTGATGATGTGGCCCAAGGGGGATGTTCACATGCAGTTCAGTCATCAGGAGAGGTCACGCTTCAACCTACTGGTCATGCTACCATGGAAACAGTAGTGTTTTAAAATCTCCACTCTGAGATGGTAAATAACAGCACACCCCAATCTGTGCAGCTAACTGAAGTAACTGACTACAATCACACCCATGTTCAGCTGGTTAAGGCGGTATCGTTTCCAATGGGCTGGGAAGAGAATTGCAGAGTAAGTGACTTGGAACTAGGGAAAATAACCGTATATGTGGTTCCCAAAGTCGTCGTGGCCCAGGCCCTTCACATTACTTTTGAAGATGTTTCCTTCCTAATCAGGTGCATGTTGCCTATGTTTTGGGAAACACTGTCCCCATCTGTGTGGACGTGGAGAAAATGGAAGTGGCATTTTTGCTGAACTTGCCCTTTGTGCAGGTTGCAAACGTGTATAAAATGAACTCAGTGTTGAGTGTGAGGTAGTTGTGGAATGGTGATTGTTGAACAGATGCCCCACTTCTGGTGGCTTGCAGGGATTCTGATGCAGTCCCTAATTTAGACCTGTGCCATCAGATTAAAGAAACAAATTGGACATGTTTGGAGAAGTCTTTCCTCAATAACACTACTGAGATTTTGGGTGGTTTGGTAAAGGATTCTACTCCAGAGAAGTGTAAATTTACCCTGATCAAGGCCAAGGATTTGGCAAGCACTCAGTAATAGCAGGTACCACTGGTTGGTTTTCATCCCAGGGAGGGACTCTACGGTGGTCTATAGCCCAGGTAAAACTATGTTAAGAACACCTTTCCCTAGGTTAATGGCATTGAGTAAGGTCCCTGAGGATGCCATAGTTAAACTGGGAACAATTGTCCATTACCATTTGGAGCCAAAGTTTCAAGAGGCAAAGAAAGAAGCCTTCAAAGGACATTCCTTCCTCATGGATCCCAGTCTGGCTCCCTTGGTAGACAACAAGGACTTTCATGCTGTGTAAGTGATGATAACCAATGAGGGAATAGATGTGTCAGATTCCCAAGTGTAGACAGCCAGATACATAAATGTTGATTCTCTGCTTTTGTCTCTTAGTTTTGCACGTGTGTTTTGTGCATCACTTCTCCTTCACGTCCTGCTAATTTGAAAGATTAGAAAGTGTGAAAATAGAGTAGAGGTGTTTGTTCTCATGATGCAGACCTTCCCATATAGTGTGAGACCCCTTTTACCAACACTGATAGCAGAAGACCAAGAGATAAATGAATTCAAAGAAGTGGAAGACACCTATGTTGACACAGAATGCAATTTTACCTGGGATTCACTTGGTAGAACTGGAAATTAAGAGAAAACTAACACATATAAGATTTTGTAATCTTTGAATATGTTATTGTTACCAATGAAAATGAAATTAAACATGAAGTTAATTATTGGTTAAAGAGTAAGACACTTATTTTGTGATAACCCAAATTATACTGGAACACTGCAATTTTACATTAGTTCTCTTTTAGTATAGGAAAGGGTGACTAATCTTTTAAAGTATATTTGATGTAAGATACATTCTTTGGACTAATGAGTTTTGAAGAAAAACCTCACTTCAAAGGTTGGAGTGGGGGAATACGAGAGAGAAATAGTGTGTATGAGAGTACTGACCCAGTGTTTTACTTCAAATGGAATTTATGTCGATGCTCTAAAGCAAATTTTCTGTTAAGTGGAAAATTGCTTAAGGAGACAAGTAGTGTAGTCTTTTACCCAGTTAGTCTGTAGGGGTCATTGAGTTCCCCACTTCTCTTGTTCGCAAAGCAAAGGCATGACATCTGTCATGAGATGTGATGCTTTCTCAGGGTGTCCAGAACTGTAAGTCACCTCTCTGCATCTGCTGGTGCTAACCAAAGTGACAACTCCTTGCCACTCCAGTTTGTTAGCAAGCCCCATAGATTCCACAGGATGCCACCAGTCCTAATTTTGCCTGGCAGGTTAACCCTTATTGTACTTCAGTCCCCAAACTCTCCAGAAGCATCTCCCTGTAGCCTCTGACCCTGGTCACTGTCGCAATTACCAAGTTCGCTGTCTCTAGAGAGATGTACCACCATTTTGCGTTATTTAACCAGGAATTCATAGATTCATAGATATTAAGGTCAGAAGGGACCATTATGATCTTCTAGTCTGACCTCCTGCAGGCCACAGAATCTCACCCACCCACTCCTGCGATAAACCTCTCAACTATGTCTGAGCTATTGAAGTCCTCAAATCATGGTTTAAAGACTTCAAGGAGCAGAGAATCTTCCAGCAAGTGACCCGTGCCCCATGCTACAGAGGAAGGCGAAAAACCTCCAGGGCCTCTTCCAATCTGCCCTGGAGGAAAATTCCTTCCCGATCCCAAATATGGCATCAGCTGAACCCTGAGCATATGAGCAAGATTCACCAGCCAGATACCCAGGAAAGAATTCTCTATAGTAACTCCGAGCCCACCCCATCTAACATCCCATCACAGGCCATTGGGCCTATTTACCATGAATATTTAAAGATCAATTAATTGCCAAAATCATATTATCCCATCATACCATCTCTTCCATAAACTTATCGAGTTTAATCTTAAAGCCAGATATGTCTTCTCCCCCAATGTTTCCCTTGGAAGGCTATTCCAAAACTTCACTCCTCTGATGGTTAGAAACCTTCATCTAATTTCAAGTCTAAACTTCCTGATGACCAGTTCATATCCATTTGTTCTTGTGTCCACATTGGTACTGAGCTTAAATAATTCCTCTCCCTCTCTGGTATTTATCCATCTGATATATTTATAGAGAGCAATCATATCTCCCCCCAACCTTCTTTTGGTTAGTCTAAACAAGGCAAGCTCCTTGAGTCTCCTTTCATAAGACAGATTTTCCATTCCTCGGATCATCCTATAATAGCACTGTCATGCTTATGATACAAAAATAAGATTATTAACCAAGGACAGAAATTTAAGGGATATTAAGAACAATAGAGACAGAAATGATTACAAATCAAACAAGCATAACATGCTTCTAAGTGACTAAAACTTAACAAGCTAAAATCCTTGACTAAAATAAGTTTCTAACTAAAGAAACTTTTTAGCATTACCCACTGTGGTGGAATACACCCCTGCACGCTATTGTAATAATCTTTGTACAAGGTGAACATTCATAACTTGCTGCCTAGTAATATCATGGTAGAGTGCATATAGTACCATTATATGCAAAGTTATGAACATAAAAATCGTGACTGACGTGCATTTCCCAGGT
The DNA here is from genome assembly GCF_015237465.2 of Chelonia mydas. Taxonomy (NCBI): domain Eukaryota; kingdom Metazoa; phylum Chordata; order Testudines; family Cheloniidae; genus Chelonia; species Chelonia mydas. The sequence continues at coordinate 3,316,803 of NC_057860.1, forward strand.
GAGTCTGGGGAGTGGTTAAATCAGTTTCTCAAAGACAAAGGACAAGTGAGGTGTCAACAAAGCTGACGGACAATCACCTACCAAGTAACCAATCTTTGGCAGGAACAAAGGAGTCCGCATATTAGCAAAGAAACAGCCTAGAGTCTCCTTTCTCCAGCAGACTGCCTGTCTACTTGTTCTCAGATGGAAATGCGTTACAAAAAGAGACTAAAAAAACTATAAAAAAGAGAGGACGACACCCCCAAGACACTCTGCTCTCTCTCCTTGCCCACCTCATTCTCTGCACCTTAGAAGACAAAGGAAACCGCCATTGGGCTTTACAGGAGGGGTCCTGACCTGAAGAGTTTGGTCAGTAATGCTGCTAGAAATGTGGTAAGAAACTTTGCTTGAATCTAATATACAGGTAAGCTAGGCACAAGAAAACATTTTATCTTTATTTTTCTTGTAACCACTTATGTATTTTATGCCTCATTACTTGTATTCATTTAATCTGTTTGTTTGTAGTTAATAAACTTGTTTTATCTAATCCAGTGTGTTTTTAAAAAGTGTGTGGGTAACTATTTAAGGTAATAAACTGTTGTGTATTTATTCCCTTAAAGGACTAACAGACTTAATATATTTGGACTGTCCAGGAGAGGGCTGGGCAGCACAAGACTACATTTCATGGGGGGAAATCCTGGACTGTTAGTGTGTTGGGGGTCTCCCTGCGGTATAACCAAGGCTGGTAAAAGCCGGAGTTTAGTCCAAGTGCAACAAACAGCGTGCAGTTACACAAACACATCTGGGAATGACCCGCAGGCTGTTTGTGAGCAGACTAGGTTGGACACTACAGCAGCAAGGCCCCCCAGGTTACGGGGCAGGGGTGACACAGCCCTGCACTGGTCTGGATTGTACCCTGGTATGTCACACCCACCCACATGGCAGGGTATCCACCATACAAAGAGCACTGGCCTCTTTGTGATAACACGATGCCCTTTTGCTTTTCCTTGTATTTCCCAAAGTTCGTTGTCTTTGGCTCAAGAGTCAGGCTGGCCCCCTGGGGTTCAGACTGGTGTGCTAATGCCAGGCTGTTTCCTCATCCTCCTGCTAATTTCTGTTGTTTACCTCAGAAGCAAATGACCTGCCCATTGTCTCTGGTATCAGCCTGCTTGGTTTCCATGTGAGATTTAGGCAAACAGGCAAATCAACATTCCTCTGTCTAGGGCAAATTTGTTTATTGCTTCTGCCATCAAAGTGTTTTAGAACGTATTTCCTGCACACACACGTAACTCTTCATGCACCGTCCACCCACACATCACACAATGATACAAATGACCCGTGTGTCGCCAGCTGTCATTTGACAGCAGTGTGCTGGGTGCAGTTAGTGTGTCAGGCCTGACGAGTTGCTGACAGAGCAGTGAACCACCAGTGGGAGTCCGTGTCACCACAATCCATGTTTATTTTTAAGGATGCTGATGGATGCATGATACAGGGAAATTTTTCTGTTAAAAAGTGTTGCCACCAGTTCTTTTGTTGCGTGCTGAGCCAGTTGGAGGCCTGGGATAAAATGTCCCCCTGCCATGGCCCTGGGGCTGGAGGAGCTCTCGCTCCCCCCCCTACAGCCCCCGGGCTGCGGGAGGGGCACAGAGCTTTTCTGGTCTTGGGGCTGCAGTGGGGGGAGGTGGGGCGGAAAGAATCAAGCAGGGGGTTGCATCTTGTGGGCAAGAGGTAGTGGGGGTGGAATGGGGTGGGGCCATAGGGGAAGAGGTGGAATGGGGTGAGGCCATGTGCGGGGGAAGGGGCGGAAAGGGGTGGGGCCCTGGGCAGGGCTGCAGGTGAAGGGGGCAGAATGGGGGAGGGGCTCCGGGCTCTGCCGCTGCGGCCTCCGGTCTTGGGGTTGGGGCCAAGCTCTCTGCCCCCCGCCCCGCCAGCCAGAGCCAGGTGGAGGGGTGGGGGGCTGAAAGCAGCGAGCAGGGGTGGGGCCTCTGCCAGAAGAGACAGGGCAGGGGGCTAGCTTCCCCAAGGGGAAGCTTCACCCGCCACCCATGTCAGCCTCCTTTTCTAAACATGCCTAGTTTTTTAACCTTTCCTCAGAGGTCAGGTTTTCTAAGCCCTAATCATTTTTGTTGCTCTCCTCTGAATTCTCTCCAATTTATCCACATCTTCCCCAAAGTGTGGCACCCAGAACTGGACTTAGTACTCCAGCTGAGGCCTCCCCAGGGCCGAGTAGAGTGGGACAATTATCTCTCATGTCTTACATTCAAAGCTCCTGTTAATACGAATCAGAAATTAGCCTTTTATGCAACTGCATCACAACGTTGACTCATTTAGTTGCTGAAAAGCTAGCCAATTATTCCCTATTTTGTACCTGTGCATTTGATTTTTCCTTCCTAAGTGAAGTACTTTCAGAGATTCCAGGCCCAGAAGAGACCGTTGCGATCGTCTAGTCTAGTATCACACAGGCCAGAGAACTTCCCCACAATATTTCCTAGAGCAGATTTATTAGAAAAACATCCACTCTTGATTTAAAAATTGTCAGTGATAGAGAATCCATCATGCCCTTGGAAATTGTTCCAATGGTTAAACTATCCTCACTGTCAAAAATGTATGCATTATTTCCAGTTTGAATTTGTCTAGCGTCAACATCCAGCCATTCAATCATATTATGCCCTACTCTGCTAAATTGAAAAGCCCATTATTAAATATTTGTTCTCCATGTAGATACTTATAGACTGTGATCAAGTCACTTTTTAACCTTTACGCTACATAGATTGATGTCACAACTGGGACATAGACAGTCTGACCTGTCGGTCAAAGCAGGAGTTGGGGAAAAGGCCAGGTCAGAGGCAGGAGACAAACTTAAGAGCGGAATCACAGATCGATAACCAGAGTCAATCAACAGGAAGAGGCAGTGCAAAGTCAGCACAGGATGGATCCCAGTTGCATGAACAACTTCCTGTTCCTATGCTCAGCTTAAATAGGGGCTGTGGACCAATCAGGGCCCCCAGTGTTCTGCCAATCAGTTCCCAGGACTGAGGCCCTCCTTCTGCGTTCAGATCCTATTCTGACAGTAGCTAGGAGGTCCTGGGGTAGCAGGTTAAACCCTGCTAGTGCCAAAGAGCCTTGAGGATGATGACTCAAGATCCATGGTCCCTGACCATTGAACTCTACTACTAGGAGGCATGTTTTCTAATCCTTCAATCATTCTTGTGCTCCTCTCTGAACCCTCTCCAATTTATCAGCATCCTTGAATTGTGGGCACCAGAGCTGGACACAGGATTCCAGCAGCAGTCCCACCAGCGCCAAATACAGAAATAAAATCATCTCTCTATTTCTACTCAAGATTCCCCTATTTATACATCCCGGGATTGCATTATCTCTTTTGGCCACAGCATCACACTGGGAGCTTGTGTTCATTTGATTGTCCCCCATGACCCCCAACTGTTTTTCAGAGTCGCTGCTTCTTAGGATAGAGTTCCCCATCCTGTAAATATGGCCGACAGTCTTTGTTCCTAGATGTGTTACGTTCACATTTATCCGTATTAAAACACATATTGTTTTCTTGCACGCAGTTTACCAAGCGATCCAAATCACAGAATCTGTGACATGTCCTCTTCATTATTTACCACTCCCCGAATTTTTGTATCATCTGCAAACTTTATTGGTGATGATTTTCCAGGTCACTGATACACTATTTAATATTTTTAGGGCCAAGAACTGATCCCTGTGGGACACCACTGGCAACATCCATTTGATGACGAGTCTCCATTTACAATTACATTTTGATACCTAGCAGTTAGTCGGTGTTTAATCCATTTATTGTTTACCATGTTAATTTTATATCATTCTAGTTTTTTAATCAAAATGTCATGCAGTACCAAGGCAAACACCTTAAAGTACTCCAAGTATAGTACCTCAACACTATTACCTTTATCAACCAAATTTGTAATCTAATCAATAAAGATATCAAGTTGATTTGACAGGATCTATTTACTATAAATTCAACCAAAATTGATTTGGATTAAATTACTCTCCTTTAATTCTTTATTAATTGTGTCTTGTATCAGTCATTCCATTATCTTGCCTGGAATCAATGTCAGGCTGACAGACCTGTAATTATCCAGGTCATCCCGTTTATCCTTTTTAAAATTGGCACATTAGCTTTCTTCCAGTCTTTTGGAACTTCTCCATTGCCCCAAGATTTATTGAAAATCGGTGTTAACAGTCCAGTGAGCTCCTCAGCCAGCAATTTTAAAGCTCTTCAATGCAAGTTATCTGGACCTGCTGATTTAAAAATGTCTACAAAGAAAGGAACATAAAAATGGCTGCATTAGATCAGACCGATGGTCTATCTAGCCACTATTCTGTCTTTGGACAGTGGACAGTGCCAATGCTACCAACTTCAAAGCATCTGTTTAACATCCTTCAGAGATACTAGTGGAATGGAAAGAGTGTTATCACCCCTAGAGGATGAAACTACATCATCTGTTTTTTCCCCAAATACAGAAGAGAAATATTTATAGATCACTTTTGCCTTTTCTGCCTTATTAGTGACAATTCTGCCATTTCCATTGAGTAATGGACCAATATCATTGTCAAGACTCTTTTTGTTCCTAATATATTTAAAAATTCTTTCCCCTTGTATTTATTGAATTTCATCTTGTTGATATCCAGGTCATTTTGTAGAGTTGTGATATGGACAGTTTGGAGGAGAGAGGGGGCAGTCTAGGGATGTGTCCAAGGTGGTGCTTGTGAAGGGTTGTCACCCCCAGGGTGCAGAGGGAACCGCTGTGCCCCTCTACGACACACAGCTGGGTTGGAGACACAGTCAGCCTCCCCGGCCCTGTTACCACCCAGCATGACAGCAGGTGGTGCCACTCACCCAGACTGAGCTACCTGAGTGCAAACGGCAGGGACTAGCCAACTTCCCAGCCCCCCAGGCATGCACCCCCCTCTGGAGTATAAACCCAAAATTATACCGTCTTGCTCTGCACAGGGATCTGTACAATGTAATCTCATAAATAGTCCCCCCTCCCTCAATGTGCGGAGGAATACGCAACAAGCCTGTGGTACCAAGCTGGATTTTCCCCCAGACACTTCGCTTAAAGGCACACTGGTTTAGATAAAGCAAAAAAAAAGGTTGATTAACTACAGAAATATAGATTTTAAGTGATTATAAGTGATAGCAAAAAGATCAAAGCAGATTCCCTGGCAAATAAACAAAACCGCAAACTAAGCTTAACATACTGGAAGGATAGAATCTGAATGAACAGTTTCCCACCCTGACTGCTGATACAGGCTCCCCACTAGTTTCCACACCCAGGCTAGAAACCCCTTTAGCCTGGGACCATCGGGGGGCAAGGTGGGGGATGGGAGAGCCGTTATTGGCCCCTGGATGGGCGGATGGGGCCTGGCCTGGGGTCCCAAGCAATCCAGGGTGAGGTCACCCAGGGCCTGGGGGGAACAGGTCTCTTGCAGCCAACGTGGGGCCTGGGGTGGTGGCATGGGCGGGGGGGGGGAGGGGCTCTGTGGCATCCTTGGGGGTCCACGGCTCCGGGGTCAGGTTCAGGGGGGCTGGAACAATGTGTATTGGGGGGTGCCGAGAGCCATTGGACCAAACTGTAAACCCCGACTGAAACTCTCAGGAGCTATGGCCATGGGGGTGCGATGGGGGGGCACGTGTGAGCCTCTAGCGCGGGGGGGGGGGAGCTGAGGGGCCAGGAGGCCACAGCCTGGGGCACGCTCCGCTGTGGCGTGGGGGAGGGGCGCCCTCCCGTGACTGGGCACCAAGGGCCATTTTCGCGCCGCATTTCAAACCCGGTGGGCGGGGCGTTTGAGGGGGCCGGGCTTTAGAAGGGGTGTGGCCGCAAGGAGCGAGCGGCAGAGGGCGGGGCTGGGTGAGGGGTGACGCTGAAGGGGGCGGGGCTGGCGGGAGGCGGAGAGGCGAGGCGAGGCGAGGGCGCGCGAAGCGGTGACGCATGCGCAGAGGGCGGTGTTGTTGTCTGGCCGCGCGGGAAGCGGAGGGAGGCGCGAGCGGGAGAGCCGCGGTCGGGGTGAGGGGAGCGGGGCCCTGTCCCGGCCTGGGCCCTGGGGCCGCGCTTGGGGGCGGCTGCGGACGCTGAGCCCGGCGGAGGCGGGAGAGGAGCCGCCCGCAGCGATGGCGCAGAAGAGGCGCAGTAAGGGGCCGGGCCCCGCCCAGGTACGCAGCGGGCCTCGGGGACGCTCCGGGGCTGGCGGGGCGCGGCCCGTGCCCGGTGCCTCAGCGCCCCCGCGGCCGCTTTCTGCTCTGACGCGCCTCCCGCCCCGCGCAGGGGGAAGCCGCGGACGAGGACTCTGCGCCGACCCAGGGCGCCAGCCAGGTGCAGCGGAGCTTGGAGAGACTCTCGCCGGCCCAGGTGGATCAGAAGGTGGGGGCGGCCTCGGAGACACGGCGGGGCGGGTGGCCAGTTGTCCCGGAACTAAAGATTAATGTTGAATGGAAGATTGTGTCCTGGATGCAGCCTCCAGGAATACATTCTAACCCAAACTGGCAACCCTGCGTGGGGGGCCTGTTCCTCCCCCATGGGAGCCCCCCTCCCTTTGGGTAATGCGCCTTGTTCTCCACCTGCAGGTGAGCGAATTGGTGCAATACCTGCTGGTCAAGGATCAGAAGAAAATCCCCATCAAACGGGCAGGTAAGAGGCCTGCTAGATGGTCATGGACTTTGGAGTGGAGGGTCTGCGGCCCCCCTCAAATTATCAGAGGGGCTCCCTGAGGCCCCTTCTGTTCCCCACTCAGTCTGAATCCAGATCTCTGAGGCAGCAGAGCCAGGACTCAGCCATTTGGCCACAGTGACTCCCCCTCCCCCCTTAAAGCTAGTGATAGGACCCTGGAGTTCTGATTCTCCTCCTCCTCTGCTCTGACCCATTAGACCCCACTCCCTTCCCAGAGCCAGGGATGGAAACCAGGAGTCCTGGCTTCCAGCTGTCCCTGCTCTAACCACTGGACCCGACTCCCCTCACAGAGGTGGGGACAGAACCCAGGAGTCCTCATTTCCCAATCCCCTTCATATGGGTCACCAATAATGTTTGAAACTTTCAGAGAATCAAATTAGATCCCCATGATGCAGGTTGTGGGATCCCCAGGAGGGGGGTAGCTGAAACAGTCATTAAAAATTTACAACTCCAGACCTGTGGTTCTGCTACTGGCCCTGCTGGGTTAGAGGGTTACCACTGCGTGGGCCCTGTCTTGCCAGCAGGGGGTTCTAGGAGCAATGGGAATAGCTGTAACATGTTTCCCTCTCTTCCCCTGTGTAGATATCCTGAAGAATGTCATCAAAGACTACAAAAGCGTCTATTCTGAGATCATTAAGAGAGCCGGCAGGAACCTCCAGCAGGTCACCATGCTGTGGGGAGCGGAACGGGGGGGCTCGGCTGGGGTCACTCTCCCCTGGCAGGCTCAGCAGAGGTTGCTCTCCCTTGCCAATCAGTGCTGGGCACTAGGGGTGCTGTGCTGCGGGGGCTTGGCAGGGGGCACTCTCCCCTGCCAGTCAGTGCCGGGCGCTAGGGGGCACCGTGTTGCATGAGGGACTATCTTTCAGCTGAGTGATCCTTACAAATCTTTTAAAGCTGTTGTTTGCCTTGGGCTTTGTCTGCACTATGACTTTTGTCGGTCAGGGGTGTGAAAAAACACACCCCTGACCGACCTAAGTTTCACTCCCACCAGCACAGAGTGGCTACAGAGGATACAGGCTACATGCTGGCAAAGAGCAGCTGCATTATGTCCGTAGTGTAGACATAGCCTTAATGTTCTGGGTCGATATTATCTTGGCTACTTGCAGACCTTTCCTCTTGCCACTCACCTCCCAGTGTCAGCGATAGAACTCGGGAATCCTGGCTCCTTCCATCATGCCCTGCTCTAACTACAAGACCCCACTCCCAATCCCCTGCCTCTGAAATTAACCTCACCTTCCCCCCCGCCAGGTTTTTGGGATGCAGCTGGTGGAGATAGATGCCAAGAATCACATCTACATCCTGGTCAGCAACCTTCCACGCCTGGAACGGGAGAACTTGAAACAGTAAGAGAGGGAGGGAGGGGACTGGCTGGCTGGGATGGGGGCAGCATGACAGAGGCTTCCAAGCCTTTTAAGAGCTAATCTTTGTCATTAGGGTCCACCCACCCACCAAACCCCAGCCCACATAAAACTGCCATGGCTGATCCCTGCATGCCCCCATCCTGGCATTGTGTTCCTCTGCCCCCTAGTGACCAGAAGGCTGCCTTGCAGTGTCCATGTGGCTGAAGGCCTGCTGGGAGGTCTATTGGCTGTCCTTGGCTCTAGTGGGTAGAGTGGGGGAGGCTGGGACCCAGGATGCCAGGGTTCTTTTTCCAGCTCTGGAAGGTTTGAGAGGGGTCTTTGTTCTGCCATTAAACCCTCTACTTCCTTGTCCAGTTCCCAGTCCTCCGCAGAGTTCCCTGGGTGAATGACACCCCTCTTGTGTGTGTTGCAGGGATGATTGCACAGCAAAGCTAGGCCTCCTCACTGTCATCCTCAGCTTCCTCTTCATGAAGGGCAATGCTGCCAAAGAATGTAAGCCCTGCCCCTTCCCTGCGGGCCTTGCCCCTTCCCTGTAGGCTCTGCCTCCTGACTGACATTCTTGCTTTGCCCTTTCAGCTGCTGTGTGGGAGATGTTGAGGAGACTGCGAGTTGACCCTGGGTATGTGCGGGGTCTGGGATACCAGGGGTTCACGCTGTCCCCTGCCAGCTGCAGGCTCCTCCCTCTCTGGGCACCAGCTAATCAATGAAGGGGCTTGCAGAGTGGGGGTGGAGCAGCGCGGGCCTGTGCCCTGAGGCCATGCCCTTTTAACACGTTCCTATCCACAACCCCTCCAGAGTGAGACACGAGGTTTTTGGGGATGTCAAGAAGTTGGTGACTGAGGAATTTGTCCGCCAGAAGTAAGTTTGGGCTTGTCAGGATGCCTGGGTTCCAAGTCTGGGAGGGGTTGGGAGTGGGGTCTAATGCTTAGAGCAGGGTGGGCTGGGAGCCAGGACTCCTGGGTTCTGTGCCTGGCTCTGGGAGGGGAGTGAGGTCTGTGATGGGATCCCTGGGGTGCAGCCTGGGGACTGTGGGACTGCTGTGCCTCCTTAACTCTCCAGCCTGGGCTGTGTGTCTCAATGTTTTGCTAGTGACAAGCAGCAACCCCCTCCAGGCGCTGTGATCACTCAGCACAGCCACATGTGGAGCCCCACACCCAGCTAGGTTGCATGAACGCTCCTAGAGCCACTCCTGGATTTCACAGAGAAAGGCACCAGAGCCAAATCCCGCCCCCACTCCAAATCTTGTACCTCAGGAATATACCAGTTTATTAATTGGTTCACCACTTCATGAATGGAAAGTGGATATACACCAGCCTTTGCAAACCTGAGCAGATTTACAACACACTTCAGGCAAACTCACTGGTAAAGATAAAAGAAGTAAAAAGTTTAAAAAAAAAAAAAAAAAAAAGTAAAGATTAAAAAGTAAAAGAAGTTTATTGACCACAAAAAGATAGATTTTAAGTGATAGGCAAAAAGTCAGTTAGTTACCAAAAAATAATATAAACACTCGGTCTAAACTCTCAACCCTGTTAGACTGGGCAACATCTAGGTAAAGCAGTTTTTCTCACCCCACTGGCTATTGCAGTCCTTAATATACAGGTTTGTCCTTTAAACCTGGCCCAGCCTCCTCTGTTGGAGTCTTCAGTCTTCTGAATGTCTTTGTTGCTTGCAGCATAGGTGGGATCAGGAGAAAGGCCCAGCATGTGGCTGTGGTGTTCTGTTTTATACTCTTAGTCCATATGCTTGGAGAACACAAGTCCAGACATGTCTGGTGGGCACTGCTGATTCACAAGGTGAAGCAATACCCCAGTGTGTCTCAGTAAGTCATTGAATTGTAATTCCCTTGCTGGACAATGGCTGTTAATAGTTGTTTGACAGCCTCCCGGGCGTTGGTTGCTTTCCTTGGCGTTGTCTCTGGAGAGCTAGTATCTGGTCACTTCCAAACCCTCAGCATATTTTAGTGACAACCATACAACACAGTAATGCATATGAAGTTAAGAAAAATCATATACATATTTAGATTAGTGACATTCAGATGATCATAACCTTTCCCCTGATACCTCACATGGTCTGTTTTATATGTAATATCACAATTACATACATATTCCCCATTCATTCTTTTTAAATTTATATTAAAAATATATATACAGAATGAATGGGGAATATATATGTCACATTTATAATACAAAAAATGTCACATGGTCTAGTGGGATAGGGGAGGTGAAGAGCTAGCTCTCAGCCCCCTGCTCTAACCAGTAGGCCCCACTCCCCTCCCAGAGCCAGGCACAGAACCCAGGAGTCTTTCTGTCACTCATCCTCCTTGCACATTAGTGGATTTGGGTCTTGTGCAAGGTGCCGCAGTGGCCCAGCAGGTTGGGTGGCTGCTCTCTCTGCGAGCCCGGGGGCAGGCAGTTCAAATCCCATGTGGTCGGCGTGCACAGAGCAGCCATGGCGGAGCCCATAGCCTTGCTGTTTATACCACGCCGCAGATTATCTTGTTGCCCCCTCATGCAGTCAGCCGGGAGGCTGGTTCCCTGTGCCGGAGGGCATCGGACACGCACACAGGCTGGGCTAGCCCTTTGCCCTTCTCTGTGGGCCGGGGAGATCCAGCAATCCATTTTCTCTTGGGCAACAGGAAGGAGGGCTGGCCTCAGGGGCTTTGGAGAATGGAGGGCCCCAAGGCCTTTTGTGAAGGGGAGGGGCATGGAGTTGCAGTCGGGGGTGGAGCCTACACCCAAAGGGGCTGTGAGTTCAGGAGTAACAGGCCAGCTAGAGCCCAGGTGTCCTGAGCCTACTGCTCTATCTATTTGGCCATGCTGGGAGCAGGTTATTGGGGTCATATAGCTGCTCTTCAGGAGGAAGTGGGGGCGGGGGGGAGCAGGGATTGATGTGGGCTCAATGACAGTGGAGGTGGGGGGTGATTTGACGGGTTGGGGAAGGGGTCATGGTCACTGATTGCTATGCCCTTCCCCCATCAGGTACCTGGAATACAACCGCATACCCCACACAGATCCACCGGAGTTTGAATTCCAGTGGGGGGCACGGGCTGCCAGGGAGACCTCCAAGATGCAGATCCTGCGCTTTGTCGCCAAGGTACCTGCCTGCTGGGACTTAAGGAAGGGGAGGGCTCGGATTTAGGGGGAGCAGAGCCTGAGCCCCCAAGGGGTCTAAGGCTTGGGTGCCTGGAGGTTGAGGGCTCACTAAGAGGGGACTGTGGAGAAGTGAAGACTAAAACCCTAGGGGGCAGGTCTTGGGGAAATAGGGGGACAGTCCCCAGGCAACCAAGGGGACTGAGGTTTGGGGGTATCCCAGGGTCCCTGGGCAGGGGAGTCTTTCACAGGGGCAGTAGACATATGCTCCCTAAAGGCTGCTGCTGCCCATGCAGGCCTCAGGGGAGATCACAGCCCAGCTGTCTCAATCCCCTCTTCCTATCTCTTTTCATCAGATCCAGAGCAAGGACCCCAAGGCCTGGAGCACCCAGTACAATGAGGCGGCAGCTGAGGAGGCAGCTGTGGGGGGCCTGTCCCAAGATACTAGCACCCCTGGAGATACTGGTGGGGCCAGCCAGGGGGCACGGAGGAGGAACTGGTGAACCTTATCCACTTCATCCACAGGTGGTCTGCCCGATGGTGCCTTGTGAACCAGCAGACCCCAGGAGCAGGGGAGCTGTGGCCTCTGCCCATGCTGAGCCTAGCATCAAGCACCCAAGGGTCCACTGTGGCAGCTGCCTCTGCCCTCCTGATCTCAGCCCACCTGCCTCATTTAGGCATGGCCTATGGACAAATGGGTTGTACAGTGCAGTTTGATGTATATTGATTAGCTCAGCTGCAGAGACCCCTCCTCACCTTTCTGGAGAGGGGCACGGGCAGCTTGTGGGAGCCCCTCCCTTCTGAGTTGCCATGGAGTGGGTTTCCTCCACACACACAGGCTGGGTCAGAGCTGGGCACTGACATGACCTCTGACCCTTGTGATCCACCCATGACGCTTTCAAATAGTCCCCTTAGGGCAGTATGCAATTCTCTGCAGTGGGATTTTAACTACAGGGGATGAGTTTCTGGAGGCCAAAAGCACACTAAGCTCTTGCCTGCTGCCCATGTGAAAGGGTGCTTGTTTGTGGGAGGGGGCCTAGATGAGTGTTCCCAGGAAGAAGCTCCAGGCACACCTCCAGACACACCTTGTAAGAGGGTTGGAGTACAGCAAGCAGTGTGCTGTAGCAGCCGCCCTAAGCAGTGCTGGTTCTGGTGGCAGGTGATGGTCCTGGGTATGTTACCTGACAGCCAGGGCTGTGTCTGCAGCGGCTGCATTCCTCCCTGCCTGCAGCTCCCCCCAGCGACAATCATGTAGCCTTGCTGCGCAGTTGCACTTGGGACAGCTCTCCCTGTGTCGCTGAGTGATCACCTCAGGCAGCGTTGTGTACGCTCAGGATGAATCACCCCCTTGCCAAGTGATCAGCTCAGGCTCTCTGCAGACCTAGGCAGCATCACTCATGCTCAGGGCAGCTCCCCCCCCTCACTGAACGATTGGCTCAGGCTTGCTGCAGGCTAGAAACTGAAAGGCAAACTCCTGCATTAATGTGACTTCAGGAGCCAGGGCTTGAGGCCCCAGTCTAGCTCCACAATCCCTGTGAGAACAGCGCTGACCCTGCAGCCACAATCCCATGGCTTTGAGGGGGGGTGTCCCTTTTGTGCCTCAGTTTCCTCTCCCCACCTAGCAGACTGTTTTCTAGGGTAGGGACTGTCTTTCATTAGGGCTGTGTGACACCAAGCATGCCAGGAGTCCTGGTCTCAGGCATGGGGTGTCTGATGGCCTCTTGATCTCAGGTGGGGTGTCAGGTGCACCCCCAGTTTATAATCTAGGGTTCCCAGGGATGTTAATGGGGTTAGCACAGATGCCACACAAGGTTTTATGGCAGTGCAGTGAGAGGGAGTGCAGTGAGGGTGTTTAACTGCTGGCAGGAAGGGGCATAGCTTGGATAAGCAGGGGTCGGGGGGGGGGGGTGGGGGATGTCTTTACCTGCACCCCAAGCTGTGAGGAAGGTGCCAGGCCAAGATCTAAGTGGGGCCATTTGGTGGACTCCTGGATAGCCAGAGGGTAGGTCCGGTAGCAAGATCGTTTGAAAGACAAAGAACCATCATTGAACTGGGA